>NC_064626.1:238600854-238908687 GCF_023864275.1 Schistocerca cancellata
TTACGGCCAGACGTGGTTGTTCTGGGTACTGATTTCTCAGTATCTATGCACCCAAACTGCGTGAAAATGTAATCACATGTCAGTTCTAGTGTAATATATTTATCCAATGAATACCCGTTTATCATCTGCATTTCTTCTTGGTGTAGCAATTTTAATGGTCAGTAGTGTAGTGGCCACTTGATAAGTTACAATCCTCGTATTTGTAACTATTCTCAGACGAAAAGCGACAACCCTGTTGGGTGAAGGAATGTAGTTACAGTAAAATGATAAACAAATGGCTGTCACTTTCGCTTCGGATGACGTTATTTATTTCTTTATCTTCAGACTGTTATCAACAATGAATACGGGTTTCCGGTGAAAGGAGTCGTATTTATTCTTTCAATACACTATTAAAAGAAGACTGCAGAGGTGCAGATTTTGGGTGTGGATGCCAGCTTGTGTGTTGTACCAGAAACTACTACGCCTTTGTGTAGAGTAACCAGCAGTGATCAACTGTTCAGTTGTCTCGTTGTCTCGGGGGTGTGGGGGGATGAGGGGGGCGGGGGCGGGGGGGAAGTGATGTGAAAGTTGCGCAACAAGGTAACAGTGTCCTATAGCTGTCAGTAAAAATGTCTATATTGCACTGTTGTATAGTGTTTACGATTGTGTGTGCCCGCTTTTTGACTAGCTCGTTTGATGGAAAAGAGGCAGTATGGTGATCTACATCTATTTGAAGTGTAGGATTTTGGAATAGGACGATGATCTCATTGGCGGAGTCTTGTATCAGCGGCAGTGTCTGAGGGCGCGGGTAAGCCCCGGCGACTGTGATCACCGGGAAGACACCCTGGAAAATTTCAACCGTGTAGCTTTGTACCGGGGAAAAATTTAAAAATCGATTATTGGGCAAGATACCGGTATAATTTCTGTTCCACAAATCCTTACCAAGGATCTAGTACATGCCGTATAAAAGGACACATCTACAAGTATCATAAATTAGTCTCCCGCAGCATTTTTCTGTCTGTCTGTGAAGGCTAACCTCGGAAACTACTGTGGGGATTTTGATACGGTTTCCACTAATGGACTGATTCACAAGGAAGGTTGCTGTGTATCGTCTGTTACCGCTACGATAGACAATCTGTCTAGCCGTGTATACGAGAGATGTCCAGTAAGTAATGCAATAAATTCTCTTTCGCGGCCAGGTGCGGTTGAAAAAATGCGAAATTTGCTGTGGAACGCCGTGAAATATTCGCGCTTCAGCCCCTAGAGTTTCAGGAAAATCCGATAGGTTGCGGCGCTATACGTATCCTTCAAAATTGCGTCTGCAACGGAGGTGCATTCCAAGCAGAGGCGCTGCCATTAAGTTCCTTTTGCCGGAAAACCGGAATATTGCAGACAATCATAAGCGCATGAAGAATGTATACGGAGACCCGGTAGTAAGAAAAGCACGTTGACTCGCTGGGCGAGGCACCTGGCGTCATCGGGTCAAGCTCGCGCAAACATGTCCGATCTCCCGCGTCCCGGTCGGCCGCACATAGCAGTGACTCGAGCATTGATGAAACGTGCCGACACGCTTCAGCGTGTTCGTCGCCACAAAAATGAAAATGAATTTCTCCTTCTCCATGATGACGCAAGGCCTCACACAGGTCTGTGCACTCAGAGATAAGCTCCCAAAACTTCATTGGGCTGTTTTTTCTCATCCAGCCTACAGCCCGGATCTCGCGCCTTCCGACTTTCATCTCTAACGTGCACTCCGCGGGATACAGTACGTGGATAGTGGGGAGGTTAATGATGCGGCAAGAGGTTGGCTCCGACGTCGACCAGCAGGTATACATTCCCTCCCAGAAGGTGGCGTACGGCCGTCGCATTGAAGTGAGATTGTGGCGAAAATTTGGGTTTTGTAACCATAAGAGTGAGGATAATATGGTGATTGGACTTCTGAACAAAACCGAAATATTTCCAGAAAGAAAAATGTATTGCACTACTTATTGACACTCCCACGCTCCCCCCTCCGCACCACCGTATTTATAATTAGTGCTAGCCATGCCAAGCCGAGCTGTGTCGTTGATAATCTACTTATAATTTTCAGTTTATTGTACTGTTGATGTGCAGAGCCAGATTCTACATAACACTGCCGTTAGGCGACAACATTAATAATATACGAATGATGTGCTCCTGCAAAGAAATTTGTTAGTGGAGTAGACGGAGTTGGCAACAATTGCTACCACAGGTACCTCCCAAACGGAACTTTGTTAGTAGCTAAGCTTTTTTCTGGCCACCGGTATTGAGAATCTGTGTTCCTGAATACCTTACACCTTTCTGGGTGAAAGTAAGTGACTTTAATGCTCGATTATTCCTATTTCTAGTATTACCTAAAAAAAAGGGATACTTACAAAGGCCAACATTGCGCGAATGTTGAGAAGTAAAGACAACGAAGCATAGGTGTCAGAGCCTATGTGTTCTGATTCTTGCAACGAGGAGCCATTCAAGGCACAAGGATATGCTGCATCACTTGTTCATTTCTGGGCAAAGAGTATTTAATTTTAGTTTAGTGCGTGTGTATGTATCACTTCTTTCCATTTCCTTACCAGAAATTGTAAATTTGTAGGATCCCACGTGTATGCTTCTGACTAGACAAAATAAATAAATTTCTAGTACAGATTCCATGACTGAGGTGTTGGTTTGGGAAAGACAAACACTGTTCATTAAAAATTTCATTAAAGAATAAATATATTGGGAAGAAATTATTGGTAGCCCAGTTCCTTGAAAGGCCTCGACAGGACGCTCATGATTTCACACTACCACTTTTTGGTATTATATGCTTTAGGTCTCGAAAAACTTTAGCTCGCCTTGATGAGTTTCCCAAAATTTTATACCGTATGACATAATTTTTTCTGTCTCCTACCTTTCATACCAATCAGAATAGTAAATAAAGAGCTGTTTAGGCGCTTCGTGAGTTACGTGATGTGCTCCTCCCAACTGAATTTATTACTTTGTAAGCCCAAGAATTTACCACTGTCAGCTTCTTGGCACAGGCAAGTAAGACTGTAGAAATTGGTAAAAAAATAAAAAATAAAACAAAGAAGGATTATTCATTCAAGATCTAGAGAAGAAGTATCCACATATTCAGACACGACTCTTCTGCAAAGCGAATTTCTGCCCTTCACAGAGTGACAAATTGCTTCAACACGTAGGGCAGAAGTATCCACAGACTCAAATACGATTCTTTGCACTGACCTTCACAGACTGAGAAATCGCTGATATCCTTCTATTAAAAAACCTTTATAAATGGGTGTGTCTCCGCGGGCGGTATCAAACTCACTAAAATTCTTCTGAATTAGTACAGAATATTCTTACAGAACACTTAAAATGCTAAAATAACGACGTGTTGGCCGTACTGCAGTGATTTTCCTCCTGGCAGTGGATGTAACCAGGAACAGTCGTTCCACAGGAAAAAATAAAGTTGAAGACGACGCACAGCACATAAACCATCTCCTCTCTGAGCAAGGAAGATTGTGGAAAAACAACTACTGTTTTCAGAGGTAGATAATCGATTTTGGGTCAGGAAATGTACGATATACACTGCGCTGTTATAGGGATTGCTTTAAAGTTATGATCATAGGCATCTAACATTTATCTGCAAACAGAAAAAATTGCCCGAAAATAATGAAGGAAGATTAGAGCTTATCGTACCATCAACATCGAGGTCATTAGTGACGAAGCACAAGCTCGGATTGAGGAAGGGTGGAGAAGGAAACGGTCGTGCACTTTCAAAACAAAGAATAGCTGTATTTGCCTTAAGTGATTTAAGCAAGTTACGCAGAACATAAAGCTGGATTGCCAGAAGCGGGTTTGGACCCTTGTCCTCGCGAATACGAGTCCAATGATGCCTACAGAAATAGTTATACATCACTGTAGAGACATTCTTGTACAAGACAAAAATAGTTGTCTTAGAATCGATCAGTCTGTTTGTTACAACCTTTATTCGTATGTACGTACACTGCTAGCCATTGAAATTGCAGTGTGCCCTCCTACCTGTACACATATAGCTGAAATCTGTATATGCAAGAATAATAAAAACCAATGAAATTCCGACTGCATTCCTATCATTTCTAATAATAATATACAGTTGTTGTGCACATCGGTTGCGTATGGAGTAAAAATTGGTGATCCGTGATGTATATATGCAGACGGAAGTGACAGATGAAAATTGGTACCAAGGCCTGGATTTGAACTCAGACCTTCTGCTCACTTGGCACATACACTAACCACTATACCAGACTGACACAGTGACTTTACACACCTTGACGAAATACCCTAGCATGCTTCCCTCCTCAATCCAAATTCTCGTTCACGCCTCAGGTATTTCCCCTATATGAATAGGAATTTGGTCTTAAGAGGGAGGAGTACTAGTGTACTCCGTCCAGTTGTAGAAAGCCACTACGCTAGGGTGGCGTAGTGGTTAGTGTATGTGCCAAGTGAGCAGGAGAATCAGGCTCGAATCCTAGCCTTCGTACAAATTTTCATTCGTCGCTTCAGTCTGCATACTTACAATTGTCTAATTCTGCCCCTCCTTCAGAACACGTAACAGTATTAAATTGATGGAGAGATTTAGTGTCATGTTTGTGTTGTCGATTACGATGAGACAGAAAGTAGAGAGTGTAATCCAGTGCCAGTACATTGCCTCTCCCTCCCTCTGGCATAGTACCAACTGGGCCAACGCGTTAATCGTCCCCATCCAGCTGACCGATCTCTGTCAACAGTATCACACACCCTGATTCCATAAGATTACGTAGAAATGTTTGGTATTTAACCCGAGACTTCTGCGTAGAGTCCGGCGATCAGGCACTGTACGCCACCTTCTCTTCTCCCTTTACTAGTCAGATGCTGGTGATACTTTCAACTTAAGCATTCCAACAAGCTTCCTCCGTGTAGGGTTCAATAGTTTGCGTCAGCTGTCTCGACTTCAAAGGCCAGTCGGAACTTTAGCAACTTTCGTTCAGACCATGACAGAATGACACCCTGATGCTAAAACTTGTTACTAACCCTTAATATAGAGAACTGTCACGTTGTGAATCCCACGAAATATAAAAATTTTGCAGATTTTTTATACGGGGACGATGTGAATGAGTCCCAGAGACAGTCAGTCGTATTCGAGGAATAAAAACGATCAAAGATTGGACGTTCACATAGGAACAACAATAGTCATGATAAACAGCAGGCTCTCATTCATTAGTAGAAAAGAGGGAAAATATATTTTTCTCGAGAGAGAAGTGGTTTGTAAAGCCCAAAATTGTAGACGCTTTCGTAGCCACTTGTTGATATATTGCCTGATTGCCTGTTGACTTTTGTCTCGCATTCTTTGTCCGCAGTTTATTTAACAACTTTCCAAGTGTTTCGGCAGCACGAGTGGTTGGCAGCTAAGCTTCATCCTGGTGAAATGTCAGGAAAATCGTTAAACAAACGTTGGCCGAAGAATCCGAGAGAGAAACCAACAGCAATACGATTTTTGAGTCCTTAAATGACCCGTGTTACAATATTGCTGAAGTTTGACTAACACAAGACATACAAATGTAGATAGTACAAATGGCCACAATTTTGTTCGACAGGAGAGAAAGACAGAATGCTGAAAAGAATGACAAAATACTGAAAAACTTCGGTAGGCAGACTGCCGCTCAGAGACGTCAATACCGTAATATTCAAGGAAACAGCTCCCGGAGAAGAACCTACATTTTCATTTCATATATAGACTTCGAGCCTAAGTGTCGCCGTTGTGCTTACTGGAATTGATGATAGCTGCAGAGCGGAAACAAGTCACGCATTTTAATAAACTAATGTGTGGCAAAGACTTTGACTATTACAGTCAAATAGCAACGAACCTTAATAAGGGGTACATTACTCTCTGCCTCTGCCATGCATTTCACAAGGGTTAGCAGAGTATATGAGGTGTCGCAAACTTTATGGGCCACATTGAAACAAATGATAGTGGGTCGACAACCCATTATATTAAGACGGAAACCAATAGTCGGGAATGCATATTTATTGTCCTTATGGACATACACAGCGTATACTGCATTGCAACAATGTAGCTCATAGTATAGGTTCAATGCTACTACCGCCAATCTCGACGCACGCATGGCAACAGCGCATGAATTTCTGTCGCACCCTCTCAAAGATCCCTGATCTCTGTTGTATCATGAGAAAGGCTTCTTGGACACCAGCAAGCAGATCTTCGTACACCATCGTCTTGATGTAACCCCAAAGGAAAAAGCTCGGGCTTGAAAGATCCGGCGATCACGCTGGTCATGGCACAGGCCCTACCATCCATGCAAACAATGGGGGTACGTGTTGTTCAGTGCTCGCAAACACTATCATCGAAGTGGGCTGATGCACCGTTGTAATGAAACCACATTCTCTCGCGGACAAGGCGTACAGTCTTCAAGAACATTGGCAGTATATCTAGTAGGAATAGCAGGTAACGTGGACCAGTCAAATGAGAAGTCAGCAAACTAGGTCTTATAAGATGATCTTGGACAAGGAACGCCCACACGTTGGCAGAGAATCGTTACTGGTGGCCAACGATGTGGGTGTCGTGGGGATTGTCCTCACTCCTGACACGGCTCTTGTGGCTGTTGAAAACATCATCCCGGGTAAATGAGGCCTCATCCGTGAACAATACAAACAGAGCGAAGCTCGGCAATACAGCAGTGCGGAGATAATTCATTGACAGAAGTAAACGCAATGCTCAAAAACCGTTGGTCCCAATACTTGCACACTTTCCTTAAGATATAGATTTATCTGTTCCATCAGCACTCTCTACACTGTGACCTTCGAACTACGCGTCTCAGTGGCAGGTTGACCGAGTCTTACTGCTGGATTCAACACCATCTCCTCAAAGTCAGGTGTAAGGACGTATCGTTAGTGGGAATCTTGGCTGGCTCTCTGTGGCATGAACGATTCCGCCTCTCGTAGGATGGTATGTACAAAATTCTTTCATTTGGGACGACACCTGTTGGCATAGCGCTCTCAGTACATTCGTGCTGAATTTACTGGCACTACATCCTGCCACACTGTACATCAAATGTACGTCTGCAAACTCTCGTGACGTGTAACATTTCATCTTTAACAACGCGTCATGCGTTGTACACAGTAACAAATGTTGCCATGAACACATCGCAAGCTGTCTGATGCAGTGGACAATTGACACCATGGATAGTGGGTGCGAGCGGTCAGGTTAATATGTCGGTGCGATGCATGCCGTCGTCATGTTACCTACGTGCTATGAGCTCAGTTGTGTGCAGTGTGTTTGTTTGGGGGTCATGGGTGCACACTGTTCCAGTGTACAACAGACACCCGGAATCCTTGAGAGATTGGGCAGTGCTACATGCGCCCTTGCAAGACATTAATTGAGACTGGCGGTCGCCGCTTTGAACAATTACTACGAGCTACATTGTAGTTATGCGTTGTTCGCTGCCTGTGTCCATAACACAATAAATAAGCGTTTCCGATCATAGGTTCCCTATCTCTATATAATTGGTTGTGGATCCACTGTCATCTGTTTTCAGTCTGACCAAAAGGTTAACGATAGCCTGTAGAGGTATATACCTGTAGCGGTAGAGATAGACACTGCCAGCGTTAAGAGTAAGTGGAGTTACAGGTAGAGAACCAGCAGAACTGACCAGTCAAGGAAATCGGCAGCTTCGAACGTGAACTAGTCGCAGTATGTCATTTGAGTAACAGATCGCTCGTGGAAATTTCAACCCTTCAGAAGCTACTCATGCCGACTGTTGGTGATGTGTTTGTGAACAGGAAACGAGAAGGAACAAACACGGCTAAACCAAGATCAAACAGACCTCACGTAATGACGGATAGGGACCATCGAGCATTTTGGAGGCGGTTGTAAAAAGTCGTATTAAATCAGAAGAAGGAATCGCTCGTGAGTTCCAAAGTGCTGTTAGTTGTCCATTTAGTACAATGACTTTGCGTAGGGTGTTTAAGAGAATGGGTACAATGCTGGCAAGGAATTACCACATTTCCGTATCACTGGATCCACCGTTCCAGTAGACACTTCATTTATACTTTAAACAGGATCGGCTATATACAGCAGCCCTTTCGATGTTCAGAATGTCTCATTCTCCTTACTTTAACTATTGCGTATGATTGTTGTTATATTGTACGAATTAGGGATATTTAATGTGCTTCTACAACTATATACCCGTAGTGCTATATACCCATAGTGCGTTAATGGGTACAGAACGATAGGATTCTTCCAAATCCACAAATATTGGGTGTACTTCCTGGTAGTTAGAATAAGCCTTCTCATTTATTTTCCTAGGGCTAAAAGTATGATCCATACGAGATCGTACAACTGTAAAACCCGCCTGTTCCTCTCGCGCCTTTCCTTCACTTTTATTCTCCAACCTGTTACTTAATAGAGCGCTACAAAATCTGCTGATAGACGCCGTAACACTAATTCCCCTGGATTATTTGGCTGGTTACTGTTACCTCTTTTACAGATGACAGATATGTATGGGATACACCGTTCTTGGTATTTCATTTCCTTGCACAATCTGACTGAACAATTTACATATAAGTTTGGGGAGACCATATTTCGACAATTCCATCACAGCTCTTCCCAGTCCACTTGCGTTTCCATTTCTTGTCTTTTTTCAGCATCTCTTCCACTTCATCCTCTAGTGTAGATTCTGTTTCACCTAAAAATGGTTCAAATGGCTCTGAGCACTATGGGACTTAACATATGAGGTCATCAGTCCCCTACAACGTAGAACTACGTAAACCTAACTAACGTAAGGATATCATGCACATCCATGCCCGAGGCAGGATTCGAACCTGCGATCGTAGCAGTCGCGCTGTTCCAGACTGAAGCGCCTAGAACCGCTCGGCCACCACGGCCGGCTCTGTTTTACCTAATGAAGTGCTTTTGTCGTAGAGTTCTATCACATAGTCCCTTCTTTTATCTACCAGAAGTTCTTCAAAGTGTTCTTCCACTGTCCAGTAGATATAGATTGTATTGTGGGTGCGGACTGCTATCCGTTTCCGTCTTCCATGTCATTTTCCATGCCTTTGCCGTCTCGTGTATCCAACTGAGTGCTCTCTTTCCATTCATATTCCTTCCTGTTCCTCTTCCTTAGACTTTCTTGTTAGTTTCTTAGCCCTGATTTTTTATTCCTTGTACCTATTCCAGTTCTCTTCACTCCCAAAGCTTAACAATTAGTGGTAAAGTTCCTGCTTTTCCTCAACCATCTCCAACAACACTGTGGCCATCCAGTCAGTTGTTTCACTTCTTTTCCTTCCTTACGCCTTCTCCGCTGCTTCCTTAACTGACTCTTTCAAGCAACCGTTCAACTCCAGCCAACCTCCAATCTTAGATTTAATCTGTGGTGTCACCGAAAGACACCACACTTGCTAGGTGGTAGCTTTAAATCGGCCGCGGTCCATTAGTACATGTCGGACCCGCGTGTCGCCACTGTCAGTATTTGCAGACCGAGCGCCACCACACGGGAGTCTAGAGAGACGGAATAGCACTCGCCCCAGTTGTACGACGACTTTGCTAGCGACTACATTGACGAAGCCTTTCTCTCATTTGCCGAGAGACAGTTAGAATAGCCTTCAGCTAAGTCCATGACTACGACCTAGCAAGGCGCCATTAACCATATCTGGAGAGAGTCTCACTTGTATAACCAAGAGCGATGTACCACACTGATGGAATTAAAAGTTGAGTATTAACTTAGATACGTACTTTTCTTTATAGCATTAATTACGTATCCTGTTCCAGAATTCACGCCCGTCTGCGTTAGATAGCGTGCATTTCGGCCTCCTCTATCTGCAAGGTGTTGGCACATTTGCCAACTCATCATAATCTTTACTGATTCTTGCAGCAGATGTATCCGATATTTTATATCATCTATAGTTCTACTTCCAGAATCCTCCTCTTCCTCCTACTGTTTTATCGAGGTCTTAATCGGAAAAGCAATTTCCGAAGTAACTACAAAATGATCGGAGCCAATTACCTGGCGACAAAATTAGACCCTTTACAGCTCGTGTAGACGGAAGTAATTAATCACTCTTCCCACGTCTGTTTGTGATTAGAACGAGTAGAAGCTTCGATATAATAAGAATTATCCTCTGCCACGCACTTCGTAGTGACTCACGGCGAGTTAGATGTGACTGAGATTAAGTTTCAGACTCATAGCCAAGGTCCTGGACTTGCCCCTGTGGGGCGTCAGTCCGACGGTAGCGGCGCTCGGCCGTGCCCACTGCTGGTGCAACCGCAGGCCCGCAGCGGCTGAGACCTCGCATTCCTTTTGCGGCGCACGGTTGGCGCCGTATTTATTTTTACCTTCTTATTCGTCTCTTCATTACCCGCCGTCACCTGGCGGGAATACATTATATGTGCCCACTCGGAGAAAAGTGGCTTATTTATTTATGGGCCGCGGCGTTATTTGTTTAGGCTGTTATGACGCATTGTGGGACGCCTTTGTGTGAGCGCGCGGGCGCAGCGCGATAGCGTGGCCGGAGCGCGGCGTGTTAATGGCGGCCGTGACGTCACGTGACTGATGTGGAGACGGGGCCCGCTCTTTGTCACCGGCCCTCAGGCACTGCGGCGCCGCGTCAACCGACCGCCGGCACCTCAGGCTGGCCCTCGCCTTCAAGCACTCAACAGGTTTTTCTTTTCCCTCTTATAAATGGCCCCTCCTTCTCCGATTTTACAGCTCGTTACCATCGCACTCTGTGGCTGCGAGGGTGTCACGGTGTACATCGGAAAGCGTGTGCTTCGATACCTTGTTTTTGTTAGCCTCTTGACTAACATCGACGAATTACTTGACTACACACCAGCAATTAATGTCAGAAGAAGAAACTGCCTGCACTCATTTTTACACTTGGTTATTCGTGTCCAGTGTTAGACTGTAGCCCTATTCGTTGTTTATCTCCTACATCTACATGTATACTCCGCTAGCCACCAAAGTGTGTGGCGGAGGGCACAATTCGCGCCAAATTCGTATCCCCCCCCCACCTCCCGCCTGCCTCGTCTGTTCAAAATAGTTCAAATGGCTCTGAGCACTATGGGACTTAACTTCTGAGGTCATCAGTCCCCTAGAACTTAGAACTACTTAAACCTAACTAACCTCTAACCTAAGGACATCACACACATCCATGCCCGAGGCAGGATTCGAACCTGCGACCGTAGTGGTCGCGCGGTTCCAGGCTGTAGCGCCTAGAACCTCTCGACCACACCGGCCGGAGCCTCGTCGTTCCACTCGCGGATCGTACGAGGGAAAAACGACTCTAATTTCCCTTGTCTTTGAATGATGATCATTGCGCGATTTGAAAGTTGGTTGTAATAATATATGCTCTACATCGTCGGCAAAGATCGAACCTCAAATTTGGAAATTTGTGATTAGGTCTTCTGGGACAAAACTGCTGAGGTCATCTGTCCCTAAGCTTATACACTACTTAATCTAACTTAAAAACTAACTTACACTAAGGACGACACACACACTCATGCCCGAGGGAGGACTCGAACCTCCGACGGCGGAAGCCGCGCGGACCGTGACTACGTGCCTCAGACCGAGCGGCTACCCCGCACGGTGACGAACCCCAAAAACTAATTACAAATGGTCAACAATTTTCAGTTGCATTCATCCTCACTATGCACGGTGATTCAGCAGCCGCTGGGTATGGATTTTATGCAACCCTCAACATCTTCAAAAACCATGCGCGAGACTCGTATTCTCTTGCTCGCTCTGCACAATCTGTTAGATCTAGGGAAAAAATGAACGTTGCCGTTTTGTAAGAAATTTAATGTAGTTAAATTTTGTAATGGGATACGTTTTTGCTAGAGACAGTAGTTGGAGTTATTCAAGAAAAACTTACAAAAGTGACCTTCAAATGCCTTTTTCTTGAATAGATCTAAAACATTAGCCTCTGGAAAAAATGAACAGGACCGTTTTTAGGACATTTACTGCAGTTAAATTTCACACTGGGTTGCGTTTTCACCAGGGACCATAGTTTTAGAGTTATTCCAGAAAAACGTACAGATGCGATCTTCAGACTTGTTTTTCTTGAGTAATACTAAAACTGTGGCCTCCAGTGTAAACGTAGCCCAGTACAAAATTTAACTTTCTTAAATTTCTGAAACAAAAAGGTCCAATTCTTTTTTTCCTGTATTACTAATAGTTTGCTCGCAGCGAGCGACAGAATATGAAAATCTCATGCGTGGTTTCCGAAGGCATTGTGGATTGTATAAAACCCATAGGTAGGTGTTGTGTTTCAGGAGGTCACAACAGTAACTCGTAGACTCGGATGCAGGAGACAGACCAGCGTAGCTGCGCACACTACAGAATATCAATAGATAGTGCTATAATTGAATAATCAAACAAGTTTGAGAAGTAGGCATGTAAAACAGAAAAGCAAATATTTTATCAACTCAGCAGAAAACTGTTTTCCCAGCTCCCTTGTTTCTCGCAGCCGTAACTAGGCAGCCGCTTCCCCGTGGAGCTCAGCTGCGGAACTGAGGAGACGATCTGCGCTGCCGAACTGGCCCCCGGGTTGCTTCTGTTGCATGATAGGGACTTATGGGCCCCTGTTCTTCGATGGAGTCCAAGCGGGAGAGCTATTCCTCCATGCTGGTGAGTATGTGTGTGTATTATCCTGACTTCATGATGATGTCCTTTCAGTCGGTTGGGACGGTGTCTTCTTGACGTACTTGCGATTTAGTGGTCACGAAGCAGATGGGGCCATCTGGGGCCATCTGCTGGAACCGGCGACCCAGTGCTCGGAGGAGCGGATTTGTGGACTGGGCGGTCTTCTCATAGAAATCCGTACAGGCTGGCGGAACCTATCACGGACAGTAGGTATGTCTCAGACAAGGTTGAGGTCAGCCGACGGAAAGTCCCGAGGCAGCCGCAGGATCCGGTTCTGTAGCCATTGTAGTCGTTCGACGTGGGTCGCTGCAGCGTTGCCCCAAACCACAGCAGCGTAGTCGAAGGGCGGGCGTATAAAGGTGATATCAAGCGCAACTCTTAATTCGGGTGGGAACGCAGTCTACAGGTTTAGGGAGGGGTATAGTTGTGTCATTCTACCCCTGACCTTTCTGACGACGTCGTTGACATGCTGTCACCATGTTAGTCCTCTGTCCAGCGTCACACCCAGGTACTTAGCTGTAGTGCCCCAAGGTACGGCGTTTCCCTTGATGGTGATCTGCAGGAGGTCGGCCGGGGTGTGCTTCTTCGTGATGAGTAGGGCTTGCGTCTTAGCCCCATTGAAGCTAAGGCGCCACCTTCTCGCCCACTGACTAAGTGTGTTAGCTGCTGCCTGCATGCGTCGTTGAAGCAGAGCTGCATTCATGCTTCTGGTGTACAGCGCCATATCATCAGCGTGGACCCTGTCCGCAGTGTAGAGGATGTAGAGTATGGGGCCGAGGACGGAGCCTTGTGGAACTCCGGCCCTGACCCGATGGCGCGTCGACAGGTCATCATTGCGTACATGGCAGCTTCTGTCGGCGAGGTAGGATTTCAAGAGATGGACATGCGGCAGGGCACGCCGAGGTCCGGGAGCTGGGCGCTGGTGTCGTGTAGTCTTCCCGGAAAGGGGCGGTGCGGTGTCTGCTTTGCTTATACTGCCACGCTGGCAGCACGCCTCGGGATCAGCAGACACTGACGTTCGTGCTGGCGGGATTTTGACTGCCAGCGCATAATTGGCGTCTGTTCTATCAAAGTAAGAGAAAAATATGATAAAAAAGTTTATAACTTTGTGTCATTAAGAGTATTAATATGTAGTTAAGAAAGAATAAGATATATCGACACCTCACTGTAAATACGTCAAATCAATAGGTAATGCGTAGATATAACTAACACTTACGAAATTTGCTAAGAACGTGGGAATCTGGGTGCTAAACATATATAATTAAAAATCTTGCTTTGAATTTGTAAGACATGAGAGAGGAATTGATGGAACTAAATTTGAGAAGCGTGTCGTTAATCAAATGTGAATAGCTCAGTCGATAAGACCATTCGCCAGGAAAGGCATGTCCGATCCACATGGTACATCACAGTCGACGGTAAACAGATCACCCGATCACGCCTCCACAAGATAAATTTGGTGGACACGCCTCTATGTGGAGACTGCGGAGTACCGGACACGGACGAGCACCGTCTCACATGCGGCACGGCGGAAGACGTATAGTTCTTGGTGCGACAAATTTTGTCGTAATTGTCTACGGCTTACTCAAGAACACATCACATCTCGGCTTCTACTCTTCCCGGATGAACAGTGTTTCCCGCGCACCAAAACCAAGGCAGTCACGTGGGTCCGTGGGCATGCGGTACAATACTTATTTCAGATGGACGTAAAGATGTACTGGACTTTCGGATCTACCTTCAAGAACGTCATTGCAAGAAGGTACGGAACACAAAATATGGACAGTATTTTTCCAATTACTTAGGGAGTGCCCTACGCGACCCTCCACGCAGCTGGATCATTAATAGGTAGAACAAGATACCCATTGACCGAGAAGACAAGAAAATGTCCGATTAGTGGTGGAATAACATACGACAAGCGTAAAGACGTACCTGGATGATGAAGCGTAAGGAGAGTAGCTACACACCCTTCTGCATCGTGTACAAAGCACATTTTTCGTTTCCCCTTATATATTACCTCAGTGAAGGAAAGTATCGAGATATTTGTTTGGTTTCTCAGAGCTCGATTCCGTGCTAGGTAGATTTATTTTCGGTGTGGTATAAACTAAATACAAATTACAAATATATTTTAAAAAATAAAAAATTCTGCTAATTGATTTCCCCTAACCATCCCTGATACCTTGACGGGCGAGGGGGACACTTTGGCCAGGCCTCGGGTTACGACCCCTGCCCACTCTGCCCTCCCCGCTTTCCCTTCCATGTCTCCCCTCCGCGAAAAAAACAGTTAGTAAAAAAGAAGAAAAGAAGTTGGTACCGCCCTAGCTCGCGAAACGCAAAGGTCTCGAGTTCAAGTCTCGATTCGGCAGACAATTTTAACCTGCCAGAAATTTTCGCCTCTCAGTAATTCCAAGCGGCCAAAGTAAAACTGGCCCGTTAAGTGTTATATATAAAAAAAATGACAAGGTTCTGGGTTCGAGCCCCAGGCCCCTACACATTTTTAATCTGCCAGGAGATTTCAGAAATGTTGTACTGGACGAAAAGACATTCGTCAGCGGAGTGAGGGTTTCTTAGCTTTACTTCTGGAGAAGGCCGAGATGAAACTACAACAAGTAAGACATTAGAACACTTTATTATAACTTGAAAAAGATGAAGTATTTAACTTCGTAACAATCCATGTCCGCAGGAATACCATGAGTATTTACTACTGTCACTGTAAGGTGTCGCTTGGTACAGAATAGGATACTAGTCTCTTCCTACAGATCACGACTGACGATAAACTTTTATGCAGAGTTCTGCCTAATACAACTGTAGCGCAGCTGGCTCGGTAGAGAAACGATGCAGTCGCCTTCGGGGACGAGTGCAGACAGGGATTGAGTGGCGTAAGCATGCTGGTTTGGTGGCGTATGGAAACTTTTCTGGGCCTATCTACGCCGACTCCGCTCATCTGTTGGTGCGTGCAGGAAAGTAAGTCCCGATCGGTCGCGAATTGTAAACAGCTGTGAAAATCAAACATATTTTATTTGCAACAGTTAGCTACACCTTCCAGCTAGTTTTCTACATAGCCGCCGCTCCGACTTAGACGTGGGTCGCAGCTTTGTGCCAACTTTCCAGTACTCTCGTCATAGAAGGCAGCCGTCTGTGCTTTCCGCCAATACTCTACGCTAGTCTGCAGCTCTTTGGCGGTGCCAAAATGTTGATTTCAAAGCCAGCGGTTCATGTGAGCTGAGATGAAACTTTGGGGCAGCCAGTTACAGGCTGTAATGTGGGTGATCCCACACTACTCATTGAAAATGCTGCATTGTCTTAAAGAAGGAACCGTTTTGCTATGTGACCTTCCAAGATGCTACTCCAGGCGGGTGTAAAAATGAATGTGCGCAACGGAAAACACTGGACGCGAAAATGAACATTTGGCCCCGTCTGACTACAGCCTGAAGTAGATCTTAGGATATCTTAATGATGATATTATCTCCTCCTTCTTGTTGTTTAACATATATATTACAACATAAACATAAATGAATAATTAAGGGAACTAGTAACTACAAATGATAACTGCTGTTTCTGCTTATACATATATTGTGGTTTAAAACCCCTTTATATATTACAAACGTATATACACTCCTGGAAATTGAAATAAGAACACCGTGAATTCATTGTCCCAGGAAGGGGAAACTTTATTGACACGTTCCTGGGGTCAGATACATCACATGATCACACTGACAGAACCACAGGCACATAGACACAGGCAACAGAGCATGCACAATGTCGGCACTAGTACAGTGTATATCCTCCTTTCGCAGCAATGCAGGCTGCTATTCTCCCATGGAGACGATCGTAGAGATGCTGGATGTAGTCCTGTGGAATGGCTTGCCATGCCATTTCCACCTGGCGCCTCAGTTGGACCAGCGTTCGTGCTGGACGTGCAGACCGCGTGAGACGACGCTTCATCCAGTCCCAAACATGCTCAATGGGGGTCAGATCCGGAGATCTTGCTGGCCAGGGTAGTTGACTTACACCTTCTAGAGCACGTTGGGTGGCACGGGATACATGCGGACGTGCATTGTCCTGTTGGAACAGCAAGTTCCCTTGCCGGTCTAGGAATGGTAGAACGATGGGTTCGATGACGGTTTGGATGTACCGTGCACTATTCAGTGTCCCCTCGACGATCACCAGTGGTGTACGGCCAGTGTAGGAGATCGCTCCCCACACCATGATGCCGGGTGTTGGCCCTGTGTGCCTCGGTCGTATGCAGTCCTGATTGTGGCGCTCACCTGCACGGCGCCAAACACGCATACGACCATCATTGGCACCAAGGCAGAAGCGACTCTCATCGCTGAAGACGACACGTCTCCATTCGTCCCTCCATTCACGCCTGTCGCGACACCACTGGAGGCGGGCTGCACGATGTTGGGGCGTGAGCGGAAGACGGCCTAACGGTGTGCGGGACCGTAGCCCAGCTTCATGGAGACGGTTGCGAATGGTCCTCGCCGATACCCCAGGAGCAACAGTGTCCCTAATTTGCTGGGAAGTGGCGGTGCGGTCCCCTACGGCACTGCGTAGGATCCTACGGTCTTGGAGTGCAACCGTGCGTCGCTGCGGTCCGGTCCCAGGTCGACGGGCACGTACACCTTCCGCCGACCACTGGCGACAACATCGATGTACTGTGGAGACCTCACGCCCCACGTGTTGAGCAATTCGGCGGTACGTCCACCCGGCCTCCCGCATGCCCACTATACGCCCTCGCTCAAAGTCCGTCAACTGCACATACGGTTCACGTCCACGCTGTCGCGGCATGCTACCAGTGTTAAAGACTGCGATGGAGCTCCGTATGCCACGGCAAACTGGCTGACACTGACGGCGGCGGTGCACAAATGCTGCGCAGCTAGCGCCATTCGACGGCCAACACCGCGGTTCCTGGTGTGTCCGCTGTGTCGTGCGTGTGATCATTGCTTGTACAGCCCTCTCGCAGTGTCCGGAGCAAGTATGGTGGGTCTGACACACCGGTGTCAATGTGTTCTTTTCTCCATTTCCAGGAGTGTATATCAATGTCTAATTGACATAAAAAGATACAAATGGATTTCGTAACTAACATGGTTGATCAACTGCCCAGTTCTGCCTCTTTTTATGGCTACGCGATCTAATATAAATGACGGGAAATGACTGACATCACCTACGTTCCAAACACTAGAAGACACTACTTTCAAAGATGATCTACAGTGGTGTGGAATCTCAGTGGAAATAAAATTTAAGTGATAACAGCTGTTAAACTTTATAGCCCTAATAAGCTGAAGCAATCAGCAATATCACCGTGTGTACTGCGTCCGGTGCATCGGAGTGATGGTTCTCGTACACTTCTGCGATGACGGGAGAGCTCCAGCCATAAAATATAATGAGAAACGCGAACTCCCAGCCACAAGGACCGAGCTCAGATAAAAGTCTCAACGTGAGTATAGGCAGAAGAAGGGCTTTCAGTCACTGAACATTGCTTACTCAACGACAACGCCCTACTCGGACGTGAAGTCTAGAATCGTATAAGTTCGCAACTGTACAGTGCGTTCTAACTATAAAATCTCCTGAGAGCAAAGACAGCAAGTCCGTCTGTACCACAAAAGCTGATACTGAGCGACCGTCAAACAAGGGCGCTCGAAACAGAAGACTACTTTCTCTCCACCGCTGGATTCCCAGCAAAGCTCGGCTCCCCTCTCTCGTAGCTGCAGAAAGCGAATCATATTCTTGAACCCACGAAATATTCTCTCTCTCTACAGATTCTTCCGAACGCCTTCCAACCATATTTAGTCTTTTGTCGTCCAGCGCGTAAAGTTTGTGAGGAAGTACCTATCCCCATTATTAGGAATACATACAATGATACGCTTCTCAGAGTAAATATCCTCAGAAATAAACCAGCCTGCATGATTTCCGAGGTAACGCTTCCTTGTCCCTTTCTGCTGCGTCCAAGACATTCAGAGTTTCCGAAGTATTATCCGGTTACCCTCGCGGCCCCGCTACAAAACCGGCCGGCTGTCACTGCATTGTGCTTCAGCGCTCAGGTGCCCCAACCGTCCGTCTTGCCTACTTCCTGTGTCAAGCAGGACCAACACACCTGTGCGGGCTTTTCCAGCCAGGGCTTGAGTTATGCCTGCCGTTCCATTTCCTCTGGCGTTCCGACCTCTACTAGTATAGGCAATCATTCACTACGCCGTTTTGATCATAAAGACACTCCGTCACCTTTCATGCAATAAGCGTTAGCAACTATTTGCAAGGTGTACGTGGCAACGTCAGTCTTCTTTAAATATTCATATACAGGGTGAGTCACCTAACATTACCGCTGGATATATTTCGTAAACCACATCAAATACTGACGAATCGATTCCACAGACCGAACGTGAGGAGAGGGGCTGGTGTAATTGGTTAATACAAACCATAAAAAAATGCACGGAAGTATGTCTTTTAACACAAACCTACGTTTTCTTAAATGGAACCCCATTAGATTTGTTTGCACATCTGAACATATAAACAAATACGTAATCAGTGCCGTTTGTTGCATTGTAAAATGTTAATTACATCCGGAGATATTATAACCTAAAGTTGACGCTTGAGTACCACTCCTCCGCTGTTCGATCGTGTGTATCGGAGAGCACCGAATTACGTAGGGATCCAAAGGGAACGGTGATGGACCTTAGGTACAGAAGGGACTGGAACAGCACATTACGTCCACATGCTAATACCTTTTTATTGGTCTTTTTCACTGACGCATATGTACATTACCATGAGGGGTGAGGTACACGTTCGACGGGCGTTTCATAGGACGTGGAGGACGCATAAATTGGCCAGCCCGTTCTCCTGATCGTACACCTCTGGACTTCTTTCTGTGGGGTACGTTAAAGGAGAATGTGTACCGTGATGTGCCTACAACCCCAGAGGATATGAAACAATGTATTGTGGCAGCCTGCGGCGACATTACACCAGATGTACTGGGCGTGTACGACATTCATTACGCCAGAGATTGCAATTGTGTGCAGCAAATGATGGCCACCACATTGAACATCTATTGGCCTGACATGTCGGGACACACTCTATTCCACTCCGTAATTGAAAACGGAAACCACGTGTGTACGTGTATCTCACCCCTCATGGTAATGTACATGTGCATCAGTGAAAGAAACCAGTAAAAAGGTGTTAGCATGTGGACGTGTAAGTAGGCTGTTTATATTTTCTTATTGGCAAAGTTACGTAGCGCTCTATATGAAAATCACTGGCTGTGCTGTGTGCAGTCTGTGGCTAGTTTGCATTGTTGTCTGCCATTGTAGAGGGGCAGCTGGATGTTAACAGCGCGTAGCGTTGCGCAGTTGGAGGTGAGCCGCCAGCAGTGGTGGATGTGGGGAGAGAGATGGCGGAGTTTTGAAAAATGTCATGAACTGCTGTATATATTATGAATATTGAGGTAAATACATTGTTTGTTCTCTATTAGAATCTTTCATTTGCTAAGACTATCAGTATTTAGTGCCTTCCGTAGTTTGAATCTTTTATTTAGCTGGCAGTAGTGGTGCTCGCTGTATTGCAGTAGTTCGAGTAATGAAGATTTTTGTGAGGTAAGTGATTTTTGAAAGGTATAGTTTAATGTTACTCAGGGCCATTCCTTTGTAGGGATATTTGATAGTCAGATTGCGTTGCGCTAAAATAATATTGTGTGTCAGGTTAAGCATAGTCTTGTATAAATTGTTCTAAGGGGACGTTTCATATGTATAAATTGTTCTGAGGGGTCGTTTCATATGTCGACCCTTAGCCTAGGATACATCACTGGAATCTTCTGATTTTTTCTTGTAGTTTGTTTATTTAGTGTAGCTTTTGTTTATTGCTAGCGCGTAATTGTAGAGAGAATCTCCTTTGTAGTTGCAGTCTTTCATTGTTGTACTGTAAAACAGTTGTGGCATGCATGTAGATTTGCACCAAGTATTTCGCAGCTACGCTTGCAATTAACTAGATATTATTTTCAGTGCTATGTTAATGTGTTCTCTTATTTTTGCTATTCAAATTGTGCTTTTCTGTGTTATCGTGTGAAATATTGTGGCAATAATGGCGTGTGAAAAACGTAACACTCGGCTCCAAAGTAAACTAAGAAATGACAGTGAAGACGAAAGCAGTGTGTTGGCCCCACCATGTAATGAATTAACTAACATTCAAAGTAGTAATTTGGTAACTGTGCATAGGGAAATGGAGCGGGCGTCAAACAATGGTGTAGACAGTCAAACAGGTAGTGAACAGGGAAGCATTATCGATCGATCGGTCGGCAACAGCTCGCCTCAGGAATCCGAAATGATAGGACACAATTTTGCAAATACTGTAGATTCAGGTTTTGCGTCCTCACCGTTTTCTCAAATGAGTCAAGACACATTTTCTGCTTGTCAAAATGTGAATGTTGCCGGTGAAAATGCACTGCCAAAAAGCATAGAGAAACAGATTCCAGACACTAATACATTATTATTGCAATTAATGCAACAAATGGAACAAAATCAGAGACAAATGGGACAAAATCTTCAAAAGTTAGACACTATGGAACAGAATCTTCTAAAGTTAGACGCAATGGAACAAAATCTTAAAAAGTTAGACACAATGGAACAACACCAGAGACAAACACAGCAACAGTTACACATAATGGAACAAAATGAGAGACAAACACAGCAAAAGCTTCAAAAATTAGACTCATTGGAACAAACTCTCGAACAAACACGTGAAGATTTAACTGCTGAGTTACATAACATTGAATCGAAATGTCAGAAAGTGTGTAATGACGTAAAAACACAAATTTGTGAGCATTTCCAACCTATTTTTTCACGTCATGAAAATGCATTACAGAATCACGAAGAAGCCATAAAAGATCTGCAAACTATTGTTCATGAAAATCATGAGACCTTGCAAGCTAAAATGGACTCAGTTGCATCTACCGATTCGGTTACGCAACTTGCAAAAACTCAGGAAAACTTAAAGGACACAGTAGATACTCTGAAAATTGGTTCAGAAAGACACATGGAGGAAATTAGTTCATTATCAGAGAAAGTAGCCGAACTTTCGGATCAGGTCACTAACTTATCTACGAAGGTAGATGATAATCTGAATGACACAAAACCGGTAGTCTTTAATGACACAGAAGAGTGCGAACAAATTAGGAAACTGAAACAAAATCTGAATCAAATTAATACGCAACACCAAAGAGAAATCCGGGAAGTACAAGAACAGCTGACACAGGTAATACAAGAATTACGTATTTCAGAGGACACTCGCGCCCCAGTACTGGAAGAAGGACATAGAAATACGGAAAAGCCACAATATAATAACACAGGGCATTTCGGTAATTATGAAAGGAATTGGCAAGGTGCACCGAATTTTGAGATGGAACCGCCGACACGACGTAACAATGACCGATATGTGACTCGCCGACATGATGAATTTGACTATAAGCTGTTCATTACTACACGTAAATTCAAAACATTTAAGAATTCTGGCAACGACATTCATCCACAAGCGTGGCTCCATCAATTCTCTCATTGTTTTCCTCCCAACTGGTCATTGGAGCACAGGTTAGAATTTATGTGTGGCTACTTGGAGAATGAACCAGCTGTAAGAATGCGATCGGTCATTCACAACTGCCACAGTGAAGGAGAATTTTACCATGCGTTCCTCTCAGCATATTGGTCTCAAGCCACACAAGACCGGGTAAAACATAGCATCATAATGATGAAACACTTCGAACAATCTGAATTTTCCAGTCTTGTGAAATATTTTGAAGACATGTTGCACAAGAATCAATATCTTTCAAACCCATACAGCCCCTCAGAACTCATCCGCATTTGCTTAATCAAACTGCCTGAACATTTACGGCATATTATTTTGGCAGGACGTTGCAAAGACGACATTGAAGCTTTTCAGGGACTGTTACAAGAATTAGAAATTGACACAGACAGTCGCGGGATGCGAAAACAGGGAAACAATCACTACAGGTCACATCCGTCACAATTCCGTGACGACAGAAACGATAACTGGACGCGACAAGGCTATTCTCACCACACAAATCGTGACCAAAATAGACACCACCCGTATGACAACCGTTGGCAGAGTAGTAATAATTACAGAGAAATATCGCATTTCCGTAGTAATGAATATGACAGAGATAACCATAGAAACAGACAATATGGTAATCAGAACTATTATTATCAAGGGAGACAGTATAATTTCAGACGCAACGGTTCAGCGCGCAGTTACGATTCAGGGAGAAATTCTCCACCACGTGACCGACACGAAAGAAACTGTGTAAACTACCGACAAAACGACAGACCTGAATTCCATCAGAACGGGCGAGCTTTAAACAGAGCTGGGCCCTCTCGGCAAGGCGAATTTGTGGAAGTTAGGCCTCCTAATCCCAATAACGGCGCGCACCAACAAAGAGGTAGCAGACAATGACTCGCACCGCAGGCACCCGCGTGCGCCGGCTGGCTCAGAGAAAAATAACACAGACGCTAACCTAGAGAAAAATTCCAGTATTCTTTACCGACGTATACAACATGATAATTGCTTTGAAGTTGAAACTCTGCGCGCTATAAAGGGTAAAAGATTGTAGCACATTTCACATGTAGAATTTGTTTATTGAAAGATAATCTGCTTTTTAACTTAGTCTTTGCAATTTTCACTTCACGCTACTTGTACAATTTGTCACACTGAGAAACTGTTAACATGCAACTATGTTTTAAAGCTAACTAACCATCCAGTCAAGAACATAGGTAACTTAGACAAGTAATTGCTAATGCATTGTTATTGCGAACAGATGACACAGTGTTGTTATTTATACATTCCTCCTTGTTAGTTGCACGATTACATAACGACTATAAGGCTCACATACTTAGAACATATACCAGCACTGCTAATGAAATTTTCATGCAACATTTTGGTTTGCTTGAGAGTGGATTCTGGATTTGAGGTGCTTTCTGTGAAATGCCAGATGACACAGTGGTTAGTTTATGTGACAGCTACACGATTTTATCATGACGCTACTAATGAGCGACAATTTACAATGTTGCTTTTGCGGTGTATCTGTTTGATATCTGCACAGTTTTTCTGAATTCTTCTGTAAAGTAAAACATGTTTTAGTAGTAACTTTTGTGGTATAGCTACAGTGAGACAGCCTCTTTCATAGCACAACAATACGTTACAGCACAGTACTTTTTACATCACGGCAATAAGCGTAATAAGTATGATATCGATACGCAAAGCATTTCACTTTTGTTTATCATGAGGTAAGTACATTGGCTTCTGCTGAACTTAGCTTTTGGAGGACGATAACTACGACACTTCCACAGAGATTATCTTACAGCAAGACGCACATTTAGCGCTACAGGACACGTATTTAAGTGATTAATTTTGTACTTAAAACATTTATTTTTAAAGATTTTTGAATTACAAAGAAAGTTTTTCGTGATACATTTCATTCCATTGCTGTAATCTGTAACACCTGAGGGTATAATTACAATAATCCTCAGGGGGGTACACGCCTACTTTGTGTATCATGTGTTTGGCAAGCACAAGGAGCCCTAGCTAATATGGTATTTGCTTATACAACTTTACACATTGGTACCATATTTCTCTAACACATAAATTACACAGCTATCTGATCATTTAACTGAGAGAGACAAACCTTTTTACTACGTCAGTGACAGATGTTTACGCAATTACACAGTTGGGTAACTTTACACTTATGAAATTGTATTTTGTCTGTACTGTGTGAACTCTTCATATTTTTTCGGAACCATTGTGATACTATGAGAGCTTTGAATGATGTATTTGGTATGGGATCATGATTTTTAAAGAACGTTTGAGGTAGATGACACTTTTGACATGAGCAGAGAATTTTTTTAGATTTTGAAATTATTGGAGGAAGCTACGATGTTTTTGAGATTTGACTGAGGTGTTATGGTGTTATTTTTACGACGACGATGTGTATTATGCTGTTGAGGTATGTTTATGTCAATAAGATGATGCTACCATATATGAGGAATGTGATTACGTGTTTATATGTATATGAATAATGAAAGAAGTTAAGGACTCTTGACTTGTGAAAAAGGATGTTGGAAACCAAGAATCGTACTTTAAGAGTTATGAAATGTGTTTAAATGCGTGAATGTATCACAATGCCGGCGAAAATTTTTTTGGAAACTGTTATATTCATAGGATTTTGTTTCTACACATTTGCAACGTAAATTCTCGACCTGTGAAATTTTTATATGAGACTGTCACTGTAGCGGAAACTGCTGTCGTAAATATTTCCGTAAGAAAGTGACCACCTGCACGTGCGTCGTCGGCACACAGCTGTGTCAGACACCTGGAAAACAAGCCATTAGGGTGTGCCTTTCCGGAAGCACAGGTAGAAAAACAAAATAGGGGCAGGCCTTTATCCTCGCCATTGACATTCCTTTAGAGAAAATATTGCAAATGCGACACCCTCATTACTTCCATTAACCTTGCTATTGACAATCCTTTGTAGAGGGCATCGCTAATGCGACACGCTCGTTACTTGAAAACATATGATTTTTGTAATGCGTTGTGGGCACACAGCTGTGTCAAACACCTGGAGAACAAGCCATTAGGGTGTGCCTTTCATCGCTAATGCGACATGCTCGAACTTGAAAACATATGACTACACTGTGGAGCTCGTAATTTATGATATTTACTAAAATGCCTAATGAAATGATTAGAAACATTTTACATCTATTGTCTTTGTAGTTAAGAGATTGCTCATTTTGTTTAATATCTGGTTTCCAGCTGTGTTGCAGCATTAGTTTTATAAAATAAAATGCATTTGCTTTTGTGAACACTTTCTGTCAACAGATCTATTAAATGATAATTTTGTAATCCACTTTCTTAAAAAAAGGAGCACTTGGAAAGGAAAGAACAATAAGAAGGAACTAGTAACAGTAACACATAAATTTCTTTTCAAGTACATGGTAATATTTCTTTTTACAATAAGTTGTTGTGGCGCACCACTTTAATTACATAGACATTAAGATGTGAATATGCATTTCCCTTGTCTGCATTGTTGTTTTCAGTGTAATATTTTTTCTGCTTGAGCTATGTCATGTTTAGGTATAAGTTGCTGCTGTTTGCCAGGCATAGTGTTATTGAATTTGACTTTGTATTACTCTGTTAAGCTAGTTTTACTACTGACTTATATTTATTGTTGCTGCACATTGGCTCATATTAGTTGTAATATTGCACTTGCTTTGCTAATTTATGCTGCTAGCTTTGCCAATTTGCATTTTTTGTCATTGCTGTTTGTGTTAATTTGTTATGTGATGCTGCTTTGCCTCGTCCCTTAGTTTAGCATCTGAGCTCAGTAGATTTAAGTTAGCTTAAGAGGGGGTAGACTATATAAGAAACTGACTATGGAGAATAGGTAAAGAATGCATTGCGAAGTTATATGAAATAGATTTGGGCCCCAATGAGTATTGTACAATCAGAAATAATTATTTTGAAAGAAATATGAATAGAATGCAGGAAGGAGGTATAGATAGGACTTTTTGGGAATAATGATGAATGAAGGGAGATCTCCGAGAAGTAAAGAAAGTTTTGTTTGCAAAATACTGCAGTAAGACAAACCCTGTCCTTTCCTTCTATTATTCCGCTATATGTTTGTGTACCCTTGTGTATTTGTGTTTTTCTTGTCTTTATGTGTTTAGCTGATGAGAGCTATGTTGTAGAATTTTTCTAATACTCTGTTATTTTCTTTGTAAAGATGCTTAGACATTATTTATTCTGTTTTGTTTTAATGCTCATGTGTGAAGTTGACGTTTCAAAAGTGATTCTGATATTTTATTTTTGTACTCATGTCATCATTCCTGTAACACTGATGTATATGTTTATTTCTATTCTTTTGTAAAGCCCTTATTACTACAAATGTTGTCTGTATTGTTATGTTTTTAATGATGTATTTTGTATCTTTGTAATTGTATTCTTATGTTATATAATTGTAATTGATGCCAGTTAATCAAATTAAGTAACTTGAAAGCATTCATTTCACTGCACACATTTCTGTTGGTCATAGTTTATGGACAATATGTGAGAAGTAGGGACTGATAGTGTTTGCACGTGTGTTAATAATTCAGCAAGGGACTGGATAACAGCATTGCTGGTTCTAAGGACAGTTCCACAAACTTTGTGAGTGCACAAGTGGGGGTATATGGACTTGCTATCTTCTCTGCAAGACTCTTCGATGGTGATTGTGCACCTGCACAGTCGCAACAGATGGCTGCTGGCCATCTCTACAAGGACTACAGTGGGTCTGCATCTCTGATGACCCACCAATACCATTATTTCTACAAGGACTGCAGTGGGTCTGCACCTCTTGTGGCCCACCAATACCATACTCTCTACCAGGACTGCAGTGGGTCTGCTCTGTGATGACCTACCTACCAATATTCGTCAGACCTTCGAATGACTCTGCTGTGGGTTTGCTCCATTGTGGCCCATTACCTGTCAGCATGTCAAGAGTCAGTACTGTCTTTCCGTTGGAAGGACACCACTACTTCTTCAAGACTGCATGGAAATCCGCTACTTCTGTGTGCAATTTTTTTACTAATGAGACTTTGTGAAAAAAAACTGTAATTATTATTATGATGAATGATCAGGACTGTCTTTATGGACTGTGAGAAAATTTTAGCTTTTGACCAATTTTGTATCAATAAGTGTGTGCATTGGATATCTTTGTTAGTGTAATTATGAAAAATTTTATCAAATCATTATTGGCCACTGGCCAAAAAAATTTGTAAAATTTTTTGTGGGGAGCATGGGGGCTATGTAAGTAGGCTGTTTATATTTTCTTATTGGCAAAGTTACGTAGCGCTCTATATGAAAATCACTGGCTGTGCTGTGTGCAGTCTGTGGCTAGTTTGCATTGTTGTCTGCCATTGTAGAGGGGCAGCTGGATGTTAACAGCGCGTAGCGTTGCGCAGTTGGAGGTGAGCCGCCAGCAGTGGTGGATGTGGGGAGAGAGATGGCGGAGTTTTGAAAAATGTCATGAACTGCTGTATATATTATGAATATTGAGGTAAATACATTGTTTGTTCTCTATTAGAATCTTTCATTTGCTAAGACTATCAGTATTTAGTGCCTTCCGTAGTTTGAATCTTTTATTTAGCTGGCAGTAGTGGTGCTCGCTGTATTGCAGTAGTTCGAGTAATGAAGATTTTTGTGAGGTAATTGATTTTTGAAAGGTATAGTTTAATGTTACTCAGGGCCATTCCTTTGTAGGGATTTTTGATAGTCAGATTGCGTTGCGCTAAAATAATATTGTGTGTCAGGTTAAGCACAGTCTTGTATAAATTGTTCTAAGGGGACGTTTCATATGTATAAATTGTTCTAAGGGGACGTTTCATAGACGTAATGTGCTGTTCCAGTCTCTTCTGTACCTAAGGTCCATTGCCGTTCCCTTTGGATCCCTACGTAAATCGCTGCTCTCCGATGCACACGATCGAACAGCGGAGGAGTGGTACTCAAGCGTCAACTTTAGGTTACAATATCTCCGGATGTAATTAACATTTTACAATGCAACAAATGACACTGATTACGTATTTGTTTATATGTTCAGATGTGCTAACAAAACTAACGGGGTTCCATTTAAAAAAACGTAGGTTTGTGTTAAAAAACATACTTCCGTGAATTTTTTTATGGTTTGTATTAACTAATTACACCAGCCCCTCTCCTAACGTTCGGTCTGTGGAGTCGATTCGTCAGTATTTGATGTGGGTTACGAAATATATCCAGCGGTAACGTTAGGTGACTCACCCTGTATACTATGTACAACCTATCAAGTGATACCTAATTCGGGTTCTACATCACGGCAAAATATGTAGATGAGTACTTGTAAGGTGTGAAATTATAGCCATCTTTCAACCTGAGTGACATCAGGCGAAATCTCTCACCAGTAACACATAATTAGTTTCCTAGACATCTTTATGTGCTCATTGTTCACTCAGAACTGAAAAGAGCGACGTGGCGCGATCGATGTGCATACTAGAAACACTGCTGAACAGATCTGTGCAAAGTCCATCGGATTTTCGCAGTGGTTTCCATTTCGCGACCGATCGGAACTTACTTTCTCAATAACCTTCGTATTCTTACTTGTGGTTTCGTCGTATCAACATCGCTGTCGCACTGCGTTCTTCAGATGACACCACAAAAACAGCACACACTTCACTGCAGAGCGCAAAATTAATTGTTTTGACATGAAAGTTTGAAAATAGGCTTGAAATTAAATCTGCTGTAAAATAAACAACCAGTGTAGCCCACAACGCGAGAATACCTATACTTTAGTTACCCAGTACTCGAAAATGGGAGCACTTAGAGACTTACAACAAACTTTACACATAATTTCAAACTTATAGGAAACTTTTCCCCGCTGACGACTCCCACAAAGTAATGAAATAAAAATAAGTTTACAATACCACTGAATGAAGCCAAAAATTACATCATTTAACGACACTTTGCTCAGGAGATACGATATCATAAACAAAATACGTGAGAAACTACAGCATCATGAAATACGTTCAAATTTATTAGTTTGTTGCTATTAATTTTATCCGCAACATTTTTTTCAGACAATATTCATATTTGTCGCTGAATGTACCTCCAAAAAGATATCAGAGTACGACATAAATTACAAGAGACATGACGTCAAAACCATCGAGATGCGTGAGAAACTGCAGTATAATACATGACATTTCAATTGATTACTTCTTTACTGCTAAGTTAATTGACAACAGATTTCGCAGATAGTAGGCACATATGCCAACGGATGTACCTTCAAAATTCTGTTGCTGCACGACACATAGTTCAGGGGATACAACGTCATAAACTTTAAGCTGCGTTAAAGTGAAACTGCAGCGCGAAATTCGCTAAACATACAGGTTAAATATGCTGACAATTACGAGTGCAGTATGTTAAACATATATGAAATATATCTGACATGTGTATGTTCAAGCAAAGCAATGGGTAAAAAGCTCATCCTAAACTCTTGGAACCATTTCAGTCAAATCCGGTTTACATATTAGTTACAGTCTGGAAAGAAATATTTGGGCGTAAGAACCACCAGTTCCTATTGCGGTGAGTGAGTAAATGTGGAGAAAGAAGGGACAACGGGGAGATGAATAGCGGTGAGGAAGAAGGAGTTAGGCACAGATAGGAGGAGAAGGAGGGACAGAGATGGCACAGAAGGAAATGGACAGAGAGATCAGAGAGAAGGAGATGGACAGAGAAAGGAAATGTGAAGACATGCACACGGAGAGGGGACGAAGAGATGGACAGCGAGCTGGAGGAGAAGGACATGGATAGAAATAGTGGAGAAGGAAATGGACAGAGAGATAGGAGAGGAGGAGATGGACAGAGAAAGGAAAGGTGAACACATGCACACGGAGAGGGGACAAAGAGATGGACAGCGAGACAGACGAGGAGGAGATGGACAGACCGAAGACGAGCAGATGCACGAAGGAGGGAGGAGCATATTGACAGTGAGAGGGAGGAGGCAGAGGTGGACAGAGAGAGGCGCAGGAGGAGATGGACAGAAAGTGGAGGTGAATGAGGTGGACACAGGGAGGAGATGCCAGACAGACATAGAGAGGAGGAAGGAGGAGAACAACTAACATGGGACTTGAATAAATAAATACTCGGGAAACGATGGTTTTTCCCCTAGTAATGAAATAAACTGAGTTGCCAAAAGTCAGGGGAATGGTTGTCGCAGTTGAAAATGTGAAATGTATGAGACCCGAACGTCGCGGTTAGACGCGGCTTATAACACTAGTGTAGACACGATATCCGAGCAATCTTTTACCCACAGATGAGAGTAGTTAACAGGTCAGTACGTTGTGAGATAACTGACTTTGAACGTGGGATGTTAATCGATGCGAGACGTATTGAGTCATTGCATATCAGAGGCTACCCAAGAACAGGTTTCCAAGGTCAGAAGTTTTAAGATGCATAGTGGCAATTGTTATGTTCCGAGGAGTCAAATGTTATGTCCTTGTTGTAATGAAAGTGGGTGGAAGGAAGCGAAAGGGGCCTGTCACCATAGAAATCTAGGCAGACAGGCTAAAGATTAGTTGACACAAGTGCACTTCAAATAAATATATTTCAGTCTGTTTGATGCTGTAGAGCTATTGCACTGTCTACATCTTGTGGCAGCAGTGGCTACCTACAAGCAGAAGTCCGACACGCGCGTGCGTCTATGTATACTGAACGTCAGTTGCTAGAACTAGCTATCAACAGCTCAGTGTAAAGTTCGGCACCAACAAACAACATGGAACTAATCTCGCACTAAAAGATGATGCCGCTTGTAACACCATAGTGGCGGTCTTCATTACTCGTTGGTCTGGAGGTTCTTCATTGGTCAGGTCATCCTGTTGGTGGCGATGTTCAAAGCGCTGCTCGTGGTGACTGCAGGAATCGTCTCGAGATGTCAGCAGTATCTATAAGCTGTCATAAGACAACTAGTGTGTCGTGTGGATACCCAATGTAGCCTATGCTATTTTTTCACACTCCTAAAATGCCGAGAAGTGTTAACGAATGAACGTCTCGGCGCTTCCGCAGAGCCTCCGTTGCTGATTATCTCAGTCAGATTAGCATCGATTTGAATGCAGGGTGCCGAAAGCCATTTCCGTCAGGAATGTACGGAGACCAACGCACGTCATAAACTTCAGCTGCCTATAATCGACTTTTGTCACTTTGCTTTCTCATGACCTCTGCCCATCCTATTTAGAGCATGACATTTTGCAGTGTCTGTCTTACAGCTTCATTGGACGTCTACTGCAGCCCAGTCTACATGCCTCTTTATCTGCATAGCTCTTAGTCAGCCGTGTTTCTTGCATGTTTTATGCAGTTCCTGCATTCCTATCCTTCTGAGGTCTAGGTCTTTGCCGATTTCTGATGGTCTCCATTCCAATATCCATGGTCTTATATGGCAATACAAGTCGTTTCCTTTCTATCCACTGTATCGAAGTCTATCTATTTTCAACGTTCAACTGCTGTCTCCGTTTCCTGCCCTTTCCATTAATTTGGTTTTACAACACTTTATTGCGTGGAGCCTCTCTTTCCATTTCCTGCGTGGGCGTCCACGTTTCTGCCCCACATGACACAACGCTTTCCATAAAACTCCTGTGGCGCCACTTCTTTGTAAGTCTGGAGATACTGGAATTCCATAATACCAGATGTAGCTGCTTAGTAATCGTGTTTGGGTTTCTTATTCTATCCTATAAATCTTGAACTTCCGTGCCGTTGTGGCAACCAAGTATTTATTTTAATAATTCCGTTAAGCCCACCTGTTTTTTGGACACACGTTGATGATACTTTTAAGGTTTGGCCTCATGGAATTGATGTTTTGAATCGTTTTTAAGATTATTTTAATTGCCTCCACCCTAGTATCAAATTTACTATGGAAGCTGAAAAGGATGGCAAACTTCCTTTTCCTGATGTATTGTTTCAAAGAAATGACGGTGGGATAGAATGTATCGTAAACCAATGCATGCTCATCGTTAACGTCATGTGATCAGCTGTCACCCACCACACCAAAGCACTGGGTCTTGTAGACTTTGATGAAGAGAGCCTATGCCATTTCCGTCGTACAAAATTTGATACAGGAATTGGATCATCTTGAAGTTGCCTTTAAGGAGAATGGTTATACTGATCAACATTATGTTGTGCTCTTCTGTTCAGCCATCGGAGAAACCACCAGAGGATATTTGTAAATCTGTTGCTTTTCTACATTTTACAATGAAATGAACACCCTCAGCTGCTTACAGGCGTTGACATACGTCAACGGGGAGAGATGAAAATGTGTTCCCTGACCGGGAGCCGAACCCGGGATCTCCTGCTTACACGGCAGACGCTCTATCCATCTGAGCCACCGATGACACAGAGGATATCGCGACTGCAGGGATTTATCTCCGGCACGCCTCCTGCGAAACCCACATCCTCAACGTTTTGTCCCGCACTACATTCGTAGTGCCCCCGCCCATTATACTCATTACTCGCGGCGCGTTGCCAATTTCCTGTAAGAGTTCGGGCACTGATAGTGCATTCACACAGAAGAAGAAGATGGTCAAGTGGCTGGTGAGCCTTAACTATATATTTACTAAGATGGTATCTGTTTTTTCAGACATGTCCTTCTCTAGTATAAATGAGTCAAAAAAATGGCTCTGAGCCCTATGGGACTTAGCATCTGTGGTCATCAGTCACCTAGAACTTAGAACTACTTAAACCTAACTAACCTAAGGACGTCACACACATCCATGCCCGAAGCAGGATTCGAACCTGCGACCGTAGCAGTCGCGCGGTTCCGGACTGAGCGCCTAGAAATAAATGAGTCAACTTTTAAATCGTACCTAGTTACAGCTCTATCTCAATCGATCATCCCGTATACTCTCTGTTATCATTTAACACAGATGTGAGAAAGTTTAGACGTGAATGATTCTCTGTCCTCCTGAAAAGCATCAAATACAGTATTCAACTCGCGTGTATCACTGCTTCCTTAGTAGACATACACAATAATACGAACTCAAAGAGAAAAAAATTGACTACCTTCCTGATTCCACTCGCTTCCATGTCATAGTTTTCCTACATTCTTCCTGTTGCCGCATACTTGACTCCATGTACAAATTGTTCCCTGCGAACCAGAAGATGAGCAAGCACGTCCTCATTTTCACCGCATATCGGTCTATATTAGGTTACTTTATACGTATGCGCTAATCAGTTTTCGCATTTCTTTCGATTTTATGTCAGATCGATCCATGCGACCGCGACATAACATATCGTTCTGTATTCTACAATTGCCTGTAAATGTAACCCACACATATCCAGTCACCTCCACATTCGGAGAGCGCTTGCCCTGTTTTCTGTTTGAAGGTGGATCCACCTCGCGCAAGGTAGGAAGCTGTATTCGAATGCAGATCCAAATCATACAATACCCGAGTTAGTGTTCGAGTGTGGATCTGCTGCGTACTATATATCCGGAGCTGTGTCCGGGGGGCGGATCCACCACACACAGCATCCGTGATAGGGTTCGCGGATGGACCAAGCACACGTTACGTCCGGACAAGTATTCTATGCTCGAAGTTTGGTCCACCAGCCGATGGGACTGGTCCTGGGAGCCGTCCGCGAGGCATGCAACTAGAAATACATTTGCTCATTCATCCTCTCACACAGAAGGGAAGGGGGATGACAGTATCTTATCATATGCAGTATATAAAAGAAAGCGGATGTAGGTTCCGTATGAGACTGTGTGACATGAATTACATATAAACTGTGTTTTAAAGTGTAGTAGTGTGACAGATCGTTCTTGTTTGTGTGTAAAAGTAACACGTTCCACTACTCAGTCTCCTCCCAGATAGTCAGAAACGCCACAGTAAATTTAGAAGAGGAATTTATGCCATAAATGACAACAGATTTAAGAAATTAACATGAAAGGAATCCAATAGAGACCTTTCAATCTAAACTGAGGTCTCTTTTTTTCCTTTTGAATCATATGTATGACTTCTGCTTGGAGTTATGTTTGTCTGTTTGTTCTAAATGCATACTCATCTATGCTTAGAAAGGGAGAATGCTTTTTTATTATTAAGTGAGTTTTGACAGGAGTGAATAAGCTTCTATATATGAGAGTATTTAAGATTTGTGAGTGGAAATTGTCAGCGCAGCGTGAATGACGACGGGTTCGCTGGCTGGGGGAGGCACTGTTTACATGTTGAGTGGGAGATGCAGGGGAGGTTAGAGATCTGCACTATCCAGGAATCCATTTGTGCAGCGTATGTCGTTAGACAATAGCTGGAGAGCAGGTATAGAGAGAGAGCCCACTTCGGCAGGCTCGTCCTGGGGCTGAGTGGACGGCTGTTTAGATATACAGATATGTGGCTTTGTCATGCCGCCGCCGGCGTTCGCATTTCAGGCGAATGGTCAAGACAAGGTCCTGTTGCAGTAACTGAGGTCATTCTGTTTGTAGACAGGCTGCAGAAGGTAATTGGTATGTCTTTCTCCGACTTAAATTGCATATGTCAGATGAGCAAAGATCTGGAAATGGGATCAGCTGAATGATGTGTAGGGCGTGACCAAAGCCAAGTTGGAATTTTAGTCTAGCATGCAGCTTCGGGAAAGGTGACACGTTTCGCACTGGGTGCAGCCGTCTTGAATAATGGTAATTGCGTAATCAACTGATGTGACGATAGAGTGCTCTGGTGGTTGTGATAGGAGCTCAACACAGTTGAACTTGGAGCCATTTTTGTTAGGTAAACGAATTGTATGATCTTCCGGCAGAATTCAAACTCCCTACCGAAATCGGACATCTTGAATGAGGCCCGCTGCTGGTGGCGCTACATACTAACCCAGTTGGTCTCTGGACCTCATGGCGAACATACGTGGATGATATAAACAATAATAAATAATAAATCATAATAAATAACTGGAGCAGTTGTCCGAATGCACAGACCTGTTGTAGTGTATGGATCTGTAAGAGTTAACTTTGATGTCCTCTAGACGATCGAATAGCGAAGTAATAGCATGTTGGGCGGCTTTGGTGATCAAGTCAGAATTTGAGAAGATGATTGATTTGGATTGGAGTGTTATTAGATGGGATGTAGATTGTTCGGTTGACTACTTCTGCACATTCGCTTCCTTTATTTAGCTGAGTGAATATCGATTGTGGTGTGTTGGATACACGCTTGTCTGTTCGCTAGACCTCGGACAGACCTTAGTTGACGTGTAAATTATAGCCAAGATCTCGAAAATGTTACCTGCTTGAGGCCGGGTTTCTAGAGTGGAAATATCATTTTACGTATGTTCGTTTCTAATTAGTCAGTGGCTTACAGCATGCAGCACATAGATAAAGTTCGGCCGGCGTTTGTAGAGAATTAATTTGAAGTCTATATCTTTGGAATTATGATGAACTAGTCATCGGTAGGCTGTAGCCTAGTGCATGATATTGAGAAGTACAGCTAAAATGGTGTAATATTATGGAGAAAGTACATGTGTTCTTGCAGTCTATGAGTCTGAGGAAGTTTTTAGAAAAGTGAACAGATAAGGAAGGAGACACAGTAAGGCGTTTGTGCTGAGGGGGGACGGTAACGAATTTGTAAAAAGAGTTCTAAGGGTGACTTAGGTCCGCTGATGTAAGAGGGAAGATTAGCTGTGGTGTCGGGTCTATAGAGAGAAAAAGCAGGTTGACGGTGCTTTCCTAGGATTGGAGAGCATTGCTGTATATAGACACTGTAGGAATAGGATATTTTTTTCGCATGCTGTAGAGATATACTGGATAAGTGCACTGTTTTGTGTCAAATGTGTATATACTGTATTGTGAAGTTAATGTGGTTTACATAGTGTAGCGTTTGTATATATTGCACTGTAAAGTTAATATTGTTTATGTTATGTGATGAGTAGAGAGGAAGTCATAAGGACAGCAGAGATATTTCCAGAGTAACAGCGGTCAAGAGAGTGTATTTCCGATACTTAGCTTATTGTGGAATGCCAATCAAATGAGACCGCGATCGTAAGATTTAACTGTAAATATAATGACATCAACGACTTCGGTATTCGAGAGTGCGAATATAATGTTTTGGTCTGTTTGTTTCTAGTTATTCAGTGGTTTACAGGATACTGGACTTTGAAAAAACTTGGTGTGTTCTTGTAGTCTATGAGTCTGGATAAGTTTGTACAAAAAAAAGGGAGCAGGCAAAGAAGAAGAAGAGAGAGAGTAACGCATTTGTGTTGAGGGGAAGCGATCGCCGAATTTGTGGAACAGTTCTGAGAGGGACTTCCGTCCGTTGATGTAGAAGGGCTGATTACCGGTGAGTGTGGCGTGTGTAGAAAGGAAGAGCAGGTTCACAGTGCATCCTTAGGAATGGAGAGAATTGGGACATGTAGTGGGTATTGTAAAGTTTATGTGGCTTACAGTGTGTAGGGTTTGTATATAATGGATTGTAAAGTTACTATTGCTTATGTTATGGGATGAGTAGAGAGGATGACCGTGTGTGTGTGTGTGTTTGTGTGTGTGTGTGTGTGTGTGTGTGTGTGTAGATTGAGGGGGCTCTGGAGGTAATTTAGCGATCTCTGTAAAAGTTAGCACAGGTAGCCACAGAAAGAAAAGTAGGATGGCACTTCGATAACGGGTCCTTAGGAAATTAGGCCAGTAAATTCGATAATAAGAAATAAGAATGATTAATCGGTTGTGCTGGGATATAGGAGGGTTGAGAACATTTGCGTAGGTTGAGAGCTGGAAAGGTAGGAGGTGAGGAGCGCATTCAGCATTATTTTGGTGAACAATTTCTGTTAGGGTAAGAATTTGAATTCACAAATAAGCTGAGAAAACACGAAAGCGAGTGTTAACTATTTTTGGGGGCACTATACAATTTTGGAGAGGTTGACTGGGCTATTATTTTTTTTTTAATTTTCAGATGATTGTTTTAGATTATGAGGGGAGGGAAGCGCTGGGATGTGAGCGGACGGTGTGTGTGTGAACTCGCTCTCAGCTATTCTGACAACAGACCTGAAGGTGGAGATGTGTCGCATGTAGACCAGCAAGCAATGGAATGCGGCCTTAACATGTGTGTTGGACCGCACTGAGTTAGGATGGTGACAGACGTCTCACGTAGCCTGGCTTGGATAGTCATGTTCGGCGTGTAGGTGATATGAATTTCTCAGGCGTTAGGTGTGAATGCGGCTGTCATCAAGTCATGTTTGAGGGGTCAAACAGAGGCCTTTGAGCGAATTGAGAGCTGTCGGACGTGTGACTTAGTGTGGGACAGGTTGATTGCGCGCGTCTGTTGAGTTATTTTTCTATGCGTTATTTGGACAGATTACGAGTACTGATGGTGTTTACAGTTATGTGTACTGCATTATTTAGAAGCAGTTTGATATTGTGCGCTGAAATTAGGAGCTGTTTGCGTGTCTGCCGACTGTGCAACATGACTCCGGGTATATCGTGGTGAGTGTTTTTTGTATGAGAGTGAGAGGTATACTCGATGCGTAAATAAAATGTATCTTAAGTGTTTGTGGAACGATATAGAATATGAGAGACTTCGAGTTGGTTGTTATTTTTTCTACTTAGAGGGTTTGTTAGATCGAATTGCTGAGGCGAGTATCTACGAGAGAGCGAGGGATGTGATTGCAGCATATCTCCGTCTCTCAGCGGTTAACTAAAGATGGGGCGAGCAATGTTCTCGGCTTGGGTACTGGGGGTGTGCTCTGGCCATGTGCTAGACTGTGTGGATTGAACAACAGTATTAGGGTCATAGTTTAGCTAGAATATGTACAGAGGAGTATGTCCGACGCGAGTATAAAGGTCCAAACTGTGATGTGGGCAGTCTCGCGCTCATGGTGTGTGAGAGAGGCAAAGCAGACGATTTTGAGTCATCACAGGTGACTTAGGTTAGTGGCTTCGTTTGCCACAATTTTCTTGTGTTGGTAGTGAAACACGAACTGACCGTCAGAAGTGAAGCTTGCTTGGCTTATTTGTATAGACAGAATGTGATATAAGTTAATGTAGGATAGTACAAGGTAGTGCACGTTAGCAAACGGATGCAAGCGTTAGTACATGTTAGCCAACGCAGGTGGGTCGGTAAAAGGACGTAGTGGTCGGTAGCGACTTTAACTATTTCATTTCAAGTCCAGGTGGGCGTGGCAGTACGAAAATTGATTCCAAGTCTAGGTGGACGTGGCAGTTTTCCACATCAGAGAGGTTAATTAATTGATCAGATTAATTAAATAGTAATGCGAAGTTTGATACATTCACTTGCGGAGGTACTAAGCTAGGTGCGCACTGTGGCTCATGTGTACGGACGTGTGTTTTCGCGAAGATCTTGGATTATATAATCGAAGCATGTGGGCTGAATAATGAGAATCAGGTGATCAGTTAACTTACTGAGAGCGTTCTTTGTCCGACAGAGCCACGTGGTCGATCGCGCATTGTGACGTCAAGGAAGTTTCCAACTCGGTAGAAAAAACATTCCAGTTCGAGCGTGTCAGTTGGTGTCTATCGGTCTTGAATTGCAAAGTTTATGGGGATGAGAGCCTCCTTTGCGCTCCATCACACATGCTGGTGGCGTGGTATGTAGTGCGAGGGTGGTTTGGACAAAGCAAGCGTGTCGGTTCCTGTCCGTCGGTGCTGGGAATTTGCGAACTTTAGGACCGATATAGCTTTTAGCGTGTCACGTGATAGAACTTTCCAAACATCTCGGACGGTTGTGTGAGGTAGGTATCGGCAGGTTCGAACCCGTTCAGAAAAATTAATTTGGGGTGGAACGTGTCCTTTGTCCAACACGTGGTCGACAGGTTCCATCCTGTCCGCGGGTGCGAAAAGATGTTACGTAGCCGGACTCTGAGACAAGCTCGGCTGACCGTTTGTGGTTGGACCCTGAGGCGCCGCTCGCCGCCTACCTGGCACGCTTGCCGGGGGCTGTGCGGGCGCCGCTGGTCGCTTGACATTAGCCGGCCAGGGAGCGGCCGATGGAGCGGGCTCTGCCGGCCGCGTGTACGTCAGCTGCTCTCTGGAATTCGCTGTGTGAGCATCGAGAAGTCAGTTGGGACACACCTGCATGACCGTAATGCCTGTCACTTTCCCACCTTGTGAGTTAGCGTAGTACAAGTGACGAGATTTTAATAATTTAGCAGCAGAAGCATAAGTGACCGTGAAAATTCAAACTTGGTGGATGTGCCCCAAATGGCTTTCTTGCTGGCATCTTAAATGACGTCACAGGAGGGTTAGGTTAGTGGACGTAGCCCAATTGGTCTATTTAAATAATAATAAATCATAATTAATGTTAATAAATGATGATCAATAATAATAAAGATAAGTACGGTTTTTGCATGTATTATCCTGTTGTAATTCAAACTTTGCGCCATTTTTTCTTCTGGAGGCTTAGGTTAGTGGACATCGCACAATTGGTCTATGTTGCCGCCAAAATTCAAAATTCTTCTGGGTTGGGTTAGTGGACATAGCACAATTGGCCTATTTTCCCGCCAAAAGCCGCCATCTTGGATGACGTCATGCGCTGTTGCCAAGTCCACATGCCGCTATCTTGGATGACGTCATCGCCGCCATCTTGAATAAATTTGGCAACAATGGAAAGTGGGGCCGCACGACCTTGCCCTAGTGCTATGCGCAACTTCACTCCCGGCGTCCATGGCGATGTCCGTCTTTGCAACCACGACACCACGCAGCGTGGTATTGATGGGCCCAACAACATGCCGAATGGACCGTTCAGGATTGGCATCACTTTCTCTTCACCGACGAGTGACGCATATGCCTTCAGCCAAACAGACGTGTCTGGAGGCAACCCGGTCAAGCTGAACGCCTTAGACACACCGTCCAGCGAGTGCTGCAAGGTGGAGGTTCCTTGCTGTTTTGGGGTGGCATTATGTGGGGCCGACATACGCCGCTGGTGGTCATGGAAGGCGCCACAACGGCTGTATTATAGTGAATGCCACCCTCGGACTGATAATGCAGCCATATGGGCAGCATATTGGCGACGCATTCGTCTTCATGGACGACAATTCGCGCCCCCATCATGCACCTCTTGCGAAGGACTTCCTTCAGGATAACGGCATCGCTCGACTAGAGTGGCCAGCGGGTTCTTAACTCATCAACAAGCCTGGGATAGATTTAAAAAGGCCATTTATGTACGACAGTGCCTTGATGAAGTTGTGGATAGTATGCCATGACGAATATAGGCATGCATCAATGCAAGAGAACGTGCTACTGGGTATTAGAGGTACCGGTGTGTACAGTAATCTGGACCACAGTTTCTGAAGGTCTCGCTGTATGGTGGCACAACATGCAATGTGTGGTTTTCATGTGCAAAAAATAGGGCGGGAATGATGTTTATGCTGATCTCTTTTGCAGTGTTCTGCACAGTTTCCGGAACTATCGGAACCGAGGTGATGCAAAACTTTTTTTGGTGTGTGTAAATGGGAAGTGCAGGGAGGCTAAGGCGAAATGGCTACATGAGAAATGTGAAGAAATAAAAAGAAAATAATTGTCAGAATTACCGACTGAGCATATAGAAAAAAAACAATCTTTGGTGAAATTAAAACCAAGGGAGATAACATTAAGAGCTCAATGGGAATTGCACTGTTAAATGCAGAGGAGAGTGCGCGTAGGTGGAAAGAGTGCTTTGATGGACTGTGTGAGGAGGAAGATGGAACAGGGGTCTGTAAGGAAGAGATAGATAGTGGATCCAGTATTACAATCAGAATTTAAAAGACTTTTGGAAGAATAAGGCAGAATGGATAGATAGCGTTCCATCAGAATTTCTAAAAATCATTGCGGGAAGTAGCAACAAAACGACTTTTCACGATGGTGTGTAGAATGTTTGGGAATGGTGATATACCACCATAGATTCGGAAAAACGTCATCGACACTATTCCGAAGATAGCAATAGCCGACACTGCGAGAATTATCGCACAGTCAGCTTAACACTTTATGCATCCAAGTTGCTACAAGAATAAAATTAAAAAAAAAATTGAAAAGAAAATTGCTAGCAATGAGAAGTTAGTTGACGACTAGTTTGGCTTTAGAGAAGGTAAAAGGCACCAGAGAGGCAATTCTCACATTGAGCAGACTAAGGGATACGTCGACGTGGAAAAAGCATTCGACAACTGAAATGGGCAATATGTTCGAAAACCGGCGAAAATTGAGGGTAAGCTATTTGGAGAGACGGGCTATATACAATATGTACAAGAGCCAAGAGTGAAAAATGAGAGTGGAAGACGAAGAACGAAGTGCTCGGATTAAAAAATGTTCAATCAGCACACCGAAGAGGCAATTATGGAAATAAAAGAAACATTCAGGTGTGGAATTAAAATGCACTGTGAAAGTACATCAATAATAAAATCCGCTGATGTCATAGCTATCCTAAGTGAAATTGAAGAAGAATTACAGAATCTGCTGAATAGAATGAACAGTATAACGAGTACAGAATATGGACTGAGAGTAAATCGAAGAAAGACGAAAGCAATGAGAAGTGGCAGAAATGAGAACAGAGAGGAACTTAACATCAGGATTGGTGATCAGGAAGTACATGAAATTATGGAATTCTGATACCAAGGCAGCAAAATAATCAATGGTGGAAGGCTCAAGGAAGACATGAAAAGCATAAGAGCGCTAGCAAAAAGGCCGTTCCAGGCCAAGAGAAGTATACTGGTATTAAACATAGGCCTTAATTTGAGTAAGAAACTTCTGACAATGTACGTTTAGAGCACAGCAGTGTACAGCAGTGAAACATGGACTATGGGAAAAACGGAAAAGAAGACAATCGAAGCATTTAAAATGTGGTGTTACAGACGAATGTTGAAACTTATGGTCGACAGATAAGGTAAGGAATGAGGAGGTTCTGCGCAGAATCGGCTAGAAAAGGAATTCATGGAAAATACCGGCAAGAAGGAGGGATAGGGTGGTAGGACATCTGTTAAGACATAACGGAGTAATTTCCGTGGTGCTAGAGGAAGCTGTAGAGGATAATAACTGTAGATGAAGACAGAGATTGGAATACAACCAGCAAATAATTGAGGAAATAAATTGCGAGTGCTGCACTGGGATGACGACTGATGAACAGGAAAAGGTATTAGGACGTCTTTTGTGGAAGTATTTGTCAGGATTGTAGAACTGCACGGAAATGAAACATAGACAATAAACAGTTCAGACGAGAAGTGAGAAGAACTTTTTGAAATGTGCTGTTACGATAGAATGCTGAAAGTAAGATGGGTATATAGGATAGCCAATGAGTAGGTATCGAGTCGTAGAAAAAATAAATGTGTGGAATAGATTGAGAAAACACATTCTGACGCATCAAGGAATAGTTAATTTGACAACGGAGGGAAGCGTGAATGTGTGACTCTGGGGGTTGGGGTGGGTTCAAATGGCTCTGAGCATTATGCGACTTAACTTCTGAGGTCATCAGTCGCCTAGAACTTAGAACTACTTAAACCTAACTAACCAAAGGACATCACACACATCCATGCCCGAGGCAGGATTCGAACCTGCGACCGCAGCGGTCCCTCGGTTCCAGACTGCAGCGCCTAGAAATAAATGAGTCAACTTTTAAATCGTACCTAGTTACAGCTCTATCTCAATCGATCATCCCGTACACTCTCTGTTATCATTTAACACAGATGTGAGTAAGTTTAGACGTGAATGATTCTCTGTCCTCCTGAAAAGCATCAAATACAGTATTGTTAAGACTCGAATGTAGTAAGCAGGTTGAGATGGTCGTAGACCTCAGTAGTTATGCAGGATTAAAGAAACCTGCGCCGGTCATTCTAATTTGGAGAATGGCATCAATTCAAACTTCGGACTGAAAACAACCTCAAGCATCTGAATATTCGAGAAATCCCATCTGGACTCGAGACGTATTTGGAGCACAGTCGGCTACATTTCAGGGCTGTTACCCCTTGGATTCCACCGTCCTAATGCGACGTTTTCGTCCCAAAACGAGGAAGTCGACGAAACTAAGGTAAAGTCGTAAACGAAGTTGAGCACACGAGTCGATTTCTGTTACACAAATCCGTCGACAATGTTTCCTTGCCGGTTTGTGCGTGAACTACCGCTCCGCTTCTGTCACTACAGACGGAGGACATTTTCAGTCTTGTAGCTCAGTGTGCGTGGCACGCAAGGCGGCTCGCAAGGAGTAACACACACGCCTAAGCGGCGGTGACAGAGGCGCACCGCTAGCGGTCATTTGTATGAACTCATAAACGCCCGGTTTACGGGTATGTTTAATGGCCACATAAAAAGCTCCCCGCAGCCGGTTTTATTTGCCTATAAATAATTTCATATTAGTCTTTCTCCGGGGAACATTAGTACACTGTTGCCACGTTGCGACGAGTCGTTTTCAAAGCATCCAACGAATATTCCTGGGACAAAGGGCGTAAAGAAATCGCGTTTACAGCTTCGCGTGACGTCAGTCGTTTCATGGATTTTAATTAAAATTAGGATATACTTGCTCGGACGTTTACTTATTCGCATATTAACGAACTAATCTGTTGTTGAACTGAGGGTACACGCAACAGTATCAGCTAAGTCACACTTTTTCTCCTTTCGGAGAAACACTGTTTTCATGAAATCTGGAGCTGGGGGGAGCTCCATATTAAGAGTAGAAATATTCCCTGTACGTGAATTCAACATGGATGCAGTCGTCAAAATGCTGCTAAAATAGCTGTAGGTAGAAACAGAAGTAAATTGCATGGATCAGAAACATTTGCAGCCATACTACACTCCTGGAAATGGAAAAAAGAACACACTGACATCGGTGTGTCAGACCCACCATACTTGCTCCGGACACTGCGAGAGGGCTGTACAAGCAATGATCACACGCACGGCACAGCGTACACACCAGGAACCGCGGTGTTGGCCGTCGAATGGCGCTAGCTGCGCAGCATTTGTGCACCGCCGCCGTCAGTGTCAGCCAGTTTGCCGTGGCATACGGAGCTCCATCGCAGTCTTTAACATTGGTAGCATGCCGCGACAGCGTGGACGTGAACCGTATGTGCAGTTGACGGACTTTGAGCGAGGGCGTATAGTGGGCATGCGGGAGGCCGGGTGGACGTACCGCCGAATTGCTCAACACGTGGGGCGTGAGGTCTCCACAGTACATTGATGTTGTCGCCAGTGGTCGGCGGAAGGTGCACGTGCCCGTCGACCTGGGACCGGACCGCAGCGACGCACGGATGCACGCCAAGACCGTAGGATCCTACGCAGTGCCGTAGGGGACCGCACCGCCACTTCCCAGCAAATTAGGGACACTGTTGCTCCTGGGGTATCGGCGAGGACCATTCGCAACCGTCTCCATGAAGCTGGGCTACGGTCCCGCACACCGTTAGGCCGTCTTCCGCTCACGCCCCAACATCGTGCAGCCCGCCTCCAGTGGTGTCGCGACAGGCGTGAATGGAGGGACGAATGGAGACGTGTCGTCTTCAGCGATGAGAGTCGCTTCTGCCTTGGTGCCAATGATGGTCGTACGCGTGTTTGGCACCGTGCAGGTGAGCGCCACAATCAGGACTGCATACGACCGAGGCACACAGGGCCAACACCCGGCATCATGGTGTGGGGAGCGATCTCCTACACTGGCCGTACACCACTGGTGATCGTCGAGGGGACACTGAATAGTGCACGGTACATCCAAACCGTCATCGAACCCATCGTTCTACCATTCCTAGACCGGCAAGGGAACTTGCTGTTCCAACAGGACAATGCACGTCCGCATGTATTCCGTGCCACCCAACGTGCTCTAGAAGGTGTAAGTCAACTACCCTGGCCAGCAAGATCTCCGGATCTGTCCCCCATTGAGCACGTTTGGGACTGGATGAAGCGTCGTCTCACGCGGTCTGCACGTCCAGCACGAACGCTGGTCCAACTGAGGCGCCAGGTGGAAATGGCATGGCAAGCCGTTCCACAGGACTACATCCAGCATCTCTACGATCGTCTCCATGGGAGAATAGCAGCCTGCATTGCTGCGAAAGGTGGATATACACTGTACTAGTGCCGACATTGTGCATGCTCTGTTGCCTGTGTCTATGTGCCTGTGGTTCTGTCAGTGTGATCATGTGATGTATCTGACCCCAGGAATGTGTCAATAAAGTTTCCCCTTCCTGGGACAATGAATTCACGGTGTTCTTATTTCAATTTCCAGGAGTGTATTTTCACCCAGGAAGTAAGTTACAGATTCTTGGAGTTAAGGATCTTGTAAATGATGGGCCACTAGTAGTAAAATAACAGTTTAGCGCCTTTCGGAAAGACAGAAACTTAAGACGAATTTTAATTTGCACATTGAGCTACAAAGATTTTATTTTCAATAGAGCTGTCTGATATTACACGATTACATTTTTTACATGCATACTTTTGGGGTACTTTTACAATTTCTTTTGGGGTCATACTTTTAAATTAATTTCCACAAATGATCAATATGAGGTCCACCAGACACACGACAAACACTTACACCATGGGCAGCCAAGAATCCAGCCTGCGCGCCGTACCCTGATACAAGTGCCACCGCTCTCAGTCTCGTAGCACACTTCCCCGTTTGCTCCACCATGGTGACTGAGCGTGTGAAGGGGGGAAGTGAAGGAAAATGCTAAAGCTCGGTATTTAAATAGCCGTGCAGTCTCACTGCGTACGACATGGTTTCCATTCCACGTTTCTCAACAAAGATAGATCGCAAATAAAACACATTTTCAGTATTATTTAATTATCTTTGGCACGCTGAAGCCATGATATAATTTTATATGGTACAAATTGTCGGAATACAGACAGATGCAGACAATTTCACAGATTTTCGCACAGACCTTGTCACATAATTGTAACTTATGTAACATCATAACTGAAAAAAGGTCTTTCACACACACGTATGTTGATCGTAGTATTCTATCACTTTCGCTGCCAAGTTATGGAGATGGAAACTCTACCTGAGTAAACCAATGTAGACATCTTCGGCAGTCTTAAGGTAAAATGATTTGTCGTTAAAGTGGGAATTAACTTGCACATGTACAGAGGTCCTTTCAATTTAAACAGTAGTCTCGAAATTATTTCGACAACAGATAAAAGATAAATAGGGTCCTTAAAACGTTTACAAAACTATGCGCCCGCATCTCGTGGTCGTGCGGTAGCGTTCTCGCTCCCCACGCCCGGGTTCCCGGGTTCGATTCCCGGCGGGGTCAGGGATTTTCTCTGCCTCGTGATGGCTGGGTGTTGTGTGCTGTCCTTAGGTTAGTTAGGTTTAAGTAGTTCTAAGTTCTAGGGGACTTATGACCACAGCAGTTGAGTCCCATAGTGCTCAGAGCCATTTGAACCAAATCTATGCTTGTAAATCTTTAATGAGCTCTTCAAATTACGCGTTTTCTTTAACACTAATGAGGGTAAGGAAGCTGGACTGCGTTTTTCAGAAAGTGTCCCTTCTACAACGCGATTTTCTTCTTAAATGCGTCCCCATTAAATGGGAATTAATTTTTTTGTCACCCTGTTAAATCTTACGGTGGACAGCGTGCAGACAAATCAACTCAAAATGCTAGCTCTGCAATCCGTTTTGATTTCTCTAGTTTTAATTGCTGTACTCCTTTTTCCCCCTCATAAATTCGACAACAGAGAATTTGAAATCGAGAAATCATTCCAGACGTGCCGCTTGATGTAATCAACCTGCTCTGTGGTAATATACTTAGTTTTTGAAAACTCCCGTTATGTATTTCTGGGACTTGTAGAGAGGAATGAGTGGATAATATTTTGAACTGGAACCCATATCTGAAAACGTACAATTTCTGTGCTACAACCAGAAAAAAATATTAGTAAGTATGATCCAGTTGTTTTACAGTTGCACTCATTAATAGCCAAAGCAACTGCTCGTGTTCTTGTTAATGTGTTCCCTTGAACATCATGGAGTACAACCTTTTGCAGTTGGGATACACAGCGTCTGTCCGCAGCTCGTGGTCGTGCGGTAGCGTTCTCGCTTCTCGCGCCCGGGTATCCGGGTTCGATTCCCGGCGGGATCAGGGATTTTCTCTGCCTCGTGATGACTGGGTGTTGTGTGCTGTCCTTAGGTTAGTTAGGTTTAAGTAGTTCTAAGTTCTAGGGGACTGGTGACCATAGATGTTAAGTCCCATAGTGCTCAGAGCCATTAGAGACATACACGGCGTCTGCTTGAAGCATCACATACTTCCTGATGCTACACTTGCCCTTTCCCAAAGCCGTTGCACGATCTTGGAGAAAAGGGTATGGAATGGACTCAGACATTGTGGAGAATGATCTTGACAAAGGCGATGAGTAGCTCTTCTTTCACTGAGAGCTTTGTCTTTCAAAAGGATTGTTGTTGTTGTTGTGGTCTTCAGTCCTGAGACTGGTTTGATGCAGCTCTCCATGCTACTCTATGCTGTGCGAGCTTCTTCATCTCCCAGTACCTACTGAAACCTACATCCTTCTGAATCTGCTTGGTGTATTCATCTCTTGGTCTCCCTCTACGATTTTTACCCTCCACGCTGCCCTCCAATACTAAATTGGTGATCGCTTGATGCCTCAGAACATGTCCTATCAACCGATCCCTTCTTCTCGTCAAGTTGTGCCACAAACTTCTCTTCTCCCCAATCCTATTCAACATCTCCTCATTAGTTATGTGATCTACCCATCTAATCTTCAGCATTCTTCTGTAGCACCACATTTCGAAAGCTTCTATTCTCTTCTTATCTAAACTATTTATCATCCATGTTTCACTTCCATACATGGCTACACTCCATAAAAATACTTTCAGAAACGACTTCCTGACATTTAAATCTATGCTCGATGTCAACAAATTTCTCTTCTTCAGAAACGCTTTCCTTGCCATTGCCAATCTACATTTTATATCCTCTCTACTTTGACCATCATCAGTTATTTTGCTCCCCAGATAGCAAAACTCCTTTTCTACTTTAAGTGTCTCATTTCCTAATCTAATACCCTCAGCATTACCTGACTTAATTCGACTACATTCCATTATCCTCGTTTTGCTTTTGTTGATTTTCATCTTATGTCCTCCTGTTGGTGTATTTTCCAAACGTGAGTAGTGGTATAACCTTTGTTCTGTCGCATTTTGTTTGTACAGGTTGCATACTACAGTGGAATGCATACATTCAGTGTCAAACTTGATACATTTATGACCTTGACCTATTGTTACCTTGACCTATCACTTGACTAAGTAGTTTATGGCCCTCTGAGGCTTGATTTATGACCCATGGGGATAATCCATCCTTCTGTGAAACCCTGAGCCTTCCCCATCATCCTCCTCCACACCACTGGGAAACCCCAAACCCCACCCTCCTCCCTCTCACCAGCATTAACACACTTTTATTCCAAATTAATTGACTAATTTTTTAAATCAGTCAATCATTTAATACCCCTCTGTTCAATCCACCACTGCCATCTCCTACCCCATCTGTAAGATGCCAGAAAATGACTCAGTCTGTGCTGGAGAAGAAGGATCTCACAACATGAAATTCAGTTACATACCTGAGGATATACTTCCAGGGAGGAGACAACATATTGGCGGAACGGAAGCTGTGAGGATGGGTCGCGAGTCATGCTTGGATAGCTCAGTTGATCGAGCACTTGCCCGCAAAAGGCAAAGGTCCCAAGTTCGAGTTTCGGTCTGGCACACAGTTTTAATATGTGAGGAAGTTTCAGAGGATATACTGTTTATTAATAAAATTAAACTTTAAGGGTTGAATCTGGTGCGGTAACGGGCGAGTTGTGGCGCCCTGGAATATTATATGTTCGGAGTTGGGGCGGCCGGTCGGCCAGCCGGGGACCGGCAGCAAACACGTGGTGCCATACGTTAGCCGGACGAGAGGGGTAGCCCCAGCACATGGTCCAGCCGCATGGCTGGGAATTCCGCTGTGACGAGGACGATGCTTTCTGTCGATGAAGGAGATGTCTATGCCGAGAGTGCCAAAAATGGCGGACTTTGTGAACCCCTAATTGCAGACATTTCACAGTTCATATGGAAATTAATAGTAACCAGATGGATCATGATACCTCAAAAAGAAACAAGTACATTACTATTATTTGCAAGACGATTCTGACGGTGTAATAAGATTTTCAATATCTTTATTAGTTTAAAGTTTAGTGTCTGGCGGTAAATTATACAAGTAACACCTAGTAACGAATTTCCAAAATATAAACGCTTCATCCGATTTTGTTGATCGCTGTGTCTTTACAAAGCTATTAGTGTATACCTAAATTGGTATGAATTACAGGCATGTAACTTAAATAGTACATGCGTTATTGGAGGTCAAAGTGGCCAGTTAGTATCGATCGCGTCAGGCCGTAAGTACTCCACAGTTACACGAAAACACGGTAGCAGCATGCTTATAAATATACTTATTCATCTATGTCTTTGTTTATATCCGATACATACTATTCATGAAGAAATTGGTTAAATATTTACTGTGTTTTAGAAAGCACTGAGACATTAGGCTACTGGCGTACTTTTTGTTCTGTTCCTTTGATATATGTTTATTTAATTTGTTTATGTATCTAATAATGTGTGTTTAGAGCGTGTTTATGGTACGGCTGTAGGAATATTTATTTAATTTCAAGTTATTGAAATGTAACTCCAGTATTTCGTATGTTTCATTATGTTTGTGAGTGGGTGTTGGCTTGAAGACAGGGTGAGAGCACTCTAGCCAATCACAGTGATCGTCTCCGGGGAGGACACGAGGTAGTTATGAGCAGTGCGGCAGTTCGGGGGAGGTCGGCACACGACACGGGAAGTGCTGGATGCGACGGCGCGACGGACGCGGAATCGGTGGAAGGACTTGGAGAGCGGAGCGGTTTGCGCGTGGTCGCGAGAGATAGAAATACTTCGGAGTGTCGCGTTGTGAACGTGTGAGATTTCCGTGGTTTCTACAGTGAAGACGTAGTACGCGTTTGGAAGTGAATATCTCGCGAGCTATGTTGTTGCTTCATAACTAATTACGTGCTGTAGGAATCTATTGTTTCCCTGTTGTTCAACTTATATTTTATTTAACTGCTGGACCATAGACACCAATAAGTGTTCGGCAGAAATATACCGCATTCTCAGAAGTACGTCTACTATCGTACTCATCATTTAAAGTCGTTAAGATAGTACCTGCAGATTTTATCTAATTGCAATCTTTCTTTATAAATTTATATCTTACATTCATAATTCGCAATTGCCGAGTGACAGAAACCTTCGACCATTCGATTCATGTCTGAATTCTTATCGTATACTATAGACTGAGCAGTATTTGGCCTGTAATGTGGCAGCTACGTATCCCAGCCCATAGACAACGAAACCAGCCAAAACTTTTAATATTGCAACATTGAGTCGAAGGTTACGTAGTTGAGGGCCACCACCACCGCCACATCACCATCACTTCATTTTTTATGTGAAAGCCTGCAATCTCTTTATTTGGTGAGAAAAGCTCACATCCAGCAACCATATGTCCAAATAATGTAATTACACTGCTGCAGGTTGGAGCTGTTGTCTTGTTAAAAATTTGTCATACATGTGCTCACCTCAACATGCAGTGCACTATACCACCAACAGAGGATGCCTAACCCCCCAACCCTCGACCAATCCCTCCCAGAAAAAATTGGTTGGAAAAAAATTCACACTGTGCCGGAGAGGGAGGCTCTTACATCACAGAATTAAAATCAATATCAAAATTTATTGATGCATATTCTTTCCACCACTTGGATAGAGCTCATACCTGTACTGCCCACTCCCACTTCCCTTGACATAATAACTGTAAGAGCGCTGAGGAGTGCTATGAAGTGTTAGTAGCCGCGGTTTGAGGTCTTGTGCATATGCGTCTGTGGTCAGGAACCGCCACATTGATCAAAAACCGCCCAAGGTCCTAATTACAGATCATGATACTAAATACCGCCATTCATGGACCCAATGCTGGTCTCCTTTGACCTCATGGCTCCAGACAAAACATCAAGTGAGGGCATTCAATTGATCGGGAAATTCCAGGCTTCCTCCCTGTCTCAGTCTCTCTCAAGAGCCTACTTCCTGTTTGTGTGTGTGTGAACCAACGTCTCCAAACACACAAATGGAGGTTTTCATTTCTCCTCAGAAAATTATGTTCATATTGGCTAATACTGGGGACAAAAGGACAGCTGTGACAATTTCGATATAAAAAATATTGTGAAACAGTCCATTTGCACTATTCTATCAAATTAATTGTTTAACAATTGACAGCCGATCGGTTAAAACACCCACCTCTACCTTACAATGATCCTCCTTCGTAATGAAACAATTTTCAATTTGTGCAAATCAAATAACGAAATTTCCGCCACAATTAGATCATAGTGCTAAATATATCTGAGGTCTTGTATGCACCAACTTACGACTTCACAAACATCCTCCTTTACCACAATGTTTCCACTAAAAACGTCTGGTGAAAAATTCCTAGCGAACATACAAACTGGATGACTATGTTACCATGGATACGTTGGAGTGGTAATCAGGCGTTTTTGTATTGTGGCGATATCTTTTAACAAAATTTCAATCTCCCAGCTACACAAGGAGAGATGACCATCGTAATAAAATCAGATGTATTCCCAAATTTATGAAGTTATATGAAGTATAAATCTGATATTTACTTGTCTGTGCTGCTACCTCAAGAGACTTTGTATATGGTGAAACATTTGTTTATTTTAAGAGAGTTCGAAAGTGAGGAGACATCCTGTGACAGAGATAGTTCTTAGCACGCCATCATGGGCCAAAAATTAGTTCAATATTCTAGCCCTGTGATACAGGATGTAACAGATATTAAGCTGATTATAACAGATTTTTTACCTGATGAGAAAATACTTAGAGGAAATTTAGCCTATGCCATAGTGTGTACATGATATATGTAACCTGCACTAACAACATGCGCTAGAAAAAAGGTTATCCTGCTACAAGCATGTACTCTGCAATGTTCTTCTAACACTCACAGACACGTGACTGAGGCTCAAACCACGTCAGAGAGGTAGGATAGACGTCAAATGGCGTCAGCCGATCGGATGTAACCACACTTCAGCTTGGCTACCCTGTTGGATACATATCTAGCAAACATGTTTTCAAATGTCTGTGTTATGTGCTCATTTCCCTCTACAAGTTCTAGAAGTAAGTAAACTGAATTTCCGAACACTCTGTACAAAGTCTGCATACTCTTCGTTCAATTCCACCAAAAACTGTTGCAGCTGATAGAGGAATTGTGTGTGGAAGTTCTGAAGTTTTACTGTTCGTACAAACAATTTCTTCATGTGTTGCATGCCTCAAAATTTTGCACAAAGTGCTTCTTGTCTGTCGATCCTTATAATCTTTTGCTCTTTCATTGTCAACTAAATTTTGAATTCTTTCTGCGCGGTATTGTAATGTCGTTTCATAGCAAATTTCTAGCACTCCCCACTTTTCTGACTGCATGATATGTATCAATAATTCTCATCCACTCTTTTCTCATTCCTTCATTTTCAAAGACTTGTGACAATAGACTGCAAGACTGCCTCTTTCTTCACAAACCACAAACAAATATTAGCCAAGTGTGATGCGATGGTAGCTAATGGTTACCGCTGAAGAATAGTTGCTCTTCTAAACAGCATACTATACAAGCAAACCAGTTGTATATTTACCTGCAGTTACTCGTACTTAAGGTACTTGGGCTGTGTATTGTTTTTTTTTTTCAAGAAGAATAGCTCGATGTAGTCATATGGTCAAGCCACACAAGTCCGCATTATGCCCTGCAACTAATTCGCTGCAGATGACAACCTACAGTCAAACAGTCTGTGCATCGGCTAAAACTGAGAATTAATAAAATGTGCACATATACGAAACAGAAGTTAAATGAATAATTTAATAACAAGAGCTCGGTTCTAACGTCTGTAATTGATGTAGGCAACAGAGAATTATGTTCAATAATGTTCGTTCAAGAAAAGAGATCTCAATAAGCAGAAAATAGTCCTAAGACAATCAGGTGTAACACAGACAGAAATATTTCTCCACAATGCAGTAAAGTTATGTTGAGAGCGTCATGAGAATGACAGTAAAATTCCCAAACTAAACAGTCATCAAACACAGGTGAAAACTAAGTTACTCGAAATATTCACCAGGTCAAAACAGTTCAAAGTTCAACACGACGATTTACAAATTGGAAAAAGTGAGAGTCCTACGACGGAGCACATTCAGACCTCTCGAATTATAAAGTCCCTTCAGAAGTATGGTATTGGCCATTCACAACCGTGAATCAAACACTTCCACGATCTAATCACACATATTACCGTAGGCAGGTGTGGCTTTCTCAAGAACTCGACATAAATTGTACTGGATCTCTCCCTTGAGCTCTTCGCAAAAGAAGTCCCAGTCACTACTTAACTCTCGTAGTGTTCTGCCACTGTCTGCTTCTCCATTGGCTGAAGGCTGTCCCCACCAAAAATACATCGTTCTTAATCTCTACAGACACGATTAGATTCATCTTGACCACTTTCCTGCTCTAAACAACTATATAACGACTATATTTAAATGTTGTTTGTTGTTGTGGTCTTCAGTCCAGAGACTGGTTTGATGCAGCTCTCCATGCTACTCTATCCTGTGCAAGCTTCTTCATCTCCCAGTACCTACTGCAATCTACATCCTTCTGAATCTGTTTAGTGTATTCTTCTCTTGGTCTCCCTCTACGATTTTTACCCTCCAAGCTGCCCTCCAATACTAAATTGGTGACCCCTTGATGCCCCAGAATATGCCCTACCAACCGACCCCTTCTTCTAGTCAAGTTGTGCCACAAATTTCTCTTCTCTCCAATTCCAGTCAATACCTCCTCATTACTTATGTGATCTACCCATCTAATCTTCAGCATTCTTCTGTAGCACCACATTTCTAAAGCTTCTATTCTCTTCTTGCCTAAACTATTTATCGTCCACGTTTCACTTCTATACATGGCTACACTCCATACAAACACTTTCAGAAACGACTTCCTGATACTAAAATCTATACTCGATGTTAACAAATATCTCTTCTTCAGAAAGGCTTTCCTTGCCATTGTCAGTCTACATTTTATATCCTCTCTATTTCCACCATCATCAGTTATTCCGTTCGCTAAATAGCAAAACTCATTTCCTACTTTAAGCGTCTCATTATCTAATCTAATTCCCTCAGCATCATCCTATTTAATTCGACTACATTCGATTATAATCGTTTTTCTTTTGTGGATGTTCGTCTTATATCCTCCTTTCAAGACACTGTCCATTCGGTCCAGCTGCTTTTCCAGGTCCTTTGCTCTCTCTGAGAGAATTACAATGTCATCGGCGAACATCAAAGTTTTTATTTCTTCTCCATGGATTTTAATTCCTACTCAAAATTTTTCATTTGTTTCCGTTACTGCTTGCTCAGTATACAGATTGAATAACGTCGGGGATAGGCTACAACCCTGTCTCACTCTCTTCCCAACCACTACTTTCCTTTCATGCCCCTCGACTCTTATAACTGCCATCTGGCTTCTGTACAAATTGTAAATATCCTCTCGCTTCCTGTATTTTACCCCTGCCATCTTCAGAATTTGAAAGAGAATATTCCAGTCAACATTGTCAAAAGCTTTCTCGAAGTCTACAAATGCTAGAAACGTAGGTTCGCCTTTCATTAATCTATTTTCTAAGATAAGTCGTAGGGCCAGTATTGCCTCACGTGTTCCAACAGTTCTATGGAATCCATACTGATATTCCCCCAGGTCGGCATCTACCAGTTTTTCCATATTTAAATAGCAAACTGTAACGAATATTCGGTTGGATGCAGATAATTTACAATAAATATAGGTAGTAGTTAGTTCATAAATAAATAGGCCAGCATTCTTGCACAAGTATGCTCATGATAAATGGCAACAGATTGCCCTTAAATATTATTTAAGCAATTATTTATGCCTTTTTGATACAAGCATCTAACGTATTCTTTTAAATTGTGGTGTTCGCTAACACATGTGATTCACCAATTTTAAACTAGCACAGTTTTTTAATAGCAATGTATTCAACATTTGATTTACGTTACTGAGGAAATAGTAAACTGTTAATTAAATACACTACTGGCCATTAAAATTGCTACACCAAGAAGAAATGCAGATGATAAACGGGTATTCATTGGACAAATATATTATACTAGAACTGACATGTGATTACATTTTCATGCAATTTGGGCGCATAGATACTGAGAAATGGGCATTGAGTCAAACAGAGCTTGGATGGCGTGTACAAGTACAGCTGCCCATGCGGTTGCACCACGGTACCACAGTTCATCAAGAGTAGTGACTGGCGTATTGTGACGAGCCAGTTGCTCGGCCACCACTGACCAGACATTTTCAGTTGGTGAGAGATCTGGAGAATGAGTTGGCCAGGGCAGCAGTCGAACATTTTCTGTATCCAGAAAGGCCCGTACAGGACCTGCAACATGTGGTCGTGGATTATCCTGCTGAAATGTAGGGTTTCGCAGGGATCGAATGAAATGTAGAGCCACGGGTCGTAACACATCTGAAATGTAACGTACACTGTTCAGAGTGCCCTCAATGCGAACAAGAGGTGACCGAGACGTGTAACCAATGGCACCCCATACCATCACGCCGGGTGATACGGCAGTATGGCGATGACGAATACACGCTTCCAATGGTCTCCGAGCTGATAGTCCATGTTGCTGCGTAGGTCGTCGAACTGTTCGTGCAGATGGTTGTTGTCTTGTAAACGTCCCCATCTCTTGACTCAGGGATCGAGACATTGCTGCACGATCCGTTACAGCCATGCGGATAAGATGCCTGTCATCTCGACTGCTAGTGATACGAGGCCGTTGGGATCCAGCTCGGCGTTCCGTGTTACCCTTCTGAACCCACCGATTCCATATTCTGGTAACAGTCATTGGATCTCGACCAACGCGAGCAGTCATGTCGGGATACGATAAACCGCAATCACGATAGTCTACAATCCGACCCTTATCAAAGTTGGAAACGTGATGGCACACATTTCGTCTCCTTACACGAAGCATCACAACAAGGTTTCACGAGGCAAAGCCGGTCAACTGCTGTTTGTGATGAGAAATCGGTTGGAAACTTTCCTCATGTCAGCACGTTGTAGGTGTCGCCACCGGCGTCAACCTTGTGTGAATAATCTGAAAACCTAATCATTTGCATATCACAGCATCTTCTTCCTGTCGGTTAAGTTTCGCGTCTGAAGCACGTCATATTCGTGGTGTAGCAATTTTAACGGCCAGTAGTGTAAATACACAAATGTGACAAATATGAGACATTCATGCTGTGTTCATTTGCTGTGCCAATGTGGATAATATGATGTTCTGAAAAACATTTGCACAATGAAAAAGAAATAAAAGACGTAATTAATCAATAAATAGATAGCCGGCCGATGTGGCCGAGCGGTTCTAGGCGCTTCAGTTTGGAACAGCGCGTCCGCTACGGTCGCACGTTCGAACCCTGCGTCGGGCATGGATGTGTGTGATGTCCTTGGGTTAGCTAGGTTTAAGTAGTTCTAAGTTCTTGGGGAGTGATGACCTCAGATGTTAAGTCCAATAGTGCTCAGAGCCATTTGAACCAATAAATAGATACAGAAACGCAGCTTTTAGAGATGCTGGCTATAGTGCAATGCTATCATCTAAGATATCGTTTGTCGAAACTGCATGATGCGATTAAAGTTTGTTAATGCAGAGATCTATTGTGTAAACGTTTACTCACTTCTGTAGTTTTAAAGATGCTGAAATTACTGATGTGGCACTGGATATGCCTTATTTATCTGGGATCACTGAGGTATTTAAGACTGCATTAATATTTCATTGCAAATTATTAAAGTTTCTCAGAGAGGTGTAAGAATCTGTCTTTCAGTCTGTCTGAAAGCCCACCATTGGTGTAAACATTGCCGGCCCTCTTAAGCGATCGACACGTCATCCATATTTCCCATACGGGATTTTTCCCATACCCGTTCCTTTGTTAACGTATGTTGCTTGCCTGGACTGGCCGCGGGACCCCGTTCGGCCGATTCGTGCTATTGGCCCTGGGATTGCACAGTTTCGCATTCAAATTCGCCTTACTTCGTATCAACTCATGGCGCCCGATTTACACCTCTACATACGCGTAACGTTACAGTAAACAGTGCTGGCACCATGATTCTGCCAAACTAAAGACTGTCCTTGACATTAAACAATGCCGCAAACTGAAATGTCGCGCTGCACCGAATACTTCTGAGAAGAATCCGGCAAGCCAAGAAAGACCGAGCCGTGGGCAGCACGCTGCCCGTATCCTCGGCATACGTGAAGTTTGGTACGCAGTGGCTGGCCGTGGTCCACACGACAGTCAAAGTCGATCAAACTCGATAAATCTCGATCCTCACCTATCGTTGCCGCATTCACTGCTGTTGTTATGTGCCGATGCAATTAACCCAAAATACTGAAAGTACTAAAAATCCAGATGTATAACAACAAGAAACTACGTACTTATATAAACATTTTATTTATGTGGTCTTCTTTCGTGATCCGGAATGAATCATATTGTAAGTAGGCTGTTTATGTTTTATTATTGGCAACGTTACGTAGCGCTCTGTGTGCTAGTTTGCATTGTTGTCTGCCATTGTAGTGTTGGGCAGCGGCAGCTGGATGTGAACAGCGCGTAGCGTTGCGCAGTTGGAGGTGAGCCGCCAGCAGTGGTGGATGTGGGGAGAGAGATGGCGGAGTTTTGAAATTTGTCATGAACTGCTATATATATTATGACTATTAAGCTGGCAATAGTGGTGCTCGCTGTATTGCAGTAGTTCGAGTAATGAAGATTTTTGTGAGGTAAGTGATTTGTGAAAGGTATAGTTTAATGTTAGTCAGGGCCATTCTTTTGTAGGGATTTTTGAAAGTCAGATTGCGTTGCGCTAAAAATATTGTGTGTCAGTTTAAGCACAGTCTCGTGTACAATTGTTCTAAGGGGACGTTACATATGTCGACCCTTAGCCTAGGATATTTCACTGGAATCTTCTGATTTTTTCTTGTAGTTTGTGTATTTAGTGTAGCTTTTGTTTATTGCTAGCGCGTAATTATAGAGAGAATTTCCTTGGTAGTTGTGGTTTTTCATTGTTGCACAGTAAAACAGTTGTGGCATGCATGTAGATTTGCACCGAGTATTTCGCAGCTGCAATTAACTAGATATTATTTTCAGTGCTATGTTAATGTGTTCTCTTATTTTTGCTCTTCAAAGTGTGTTTTTCTGTGTTATCGTGTGAAATATTGTCACAATAATGGCGTGTGAAAAACGTAACACTAGGCTCCAAAGTAAACTGAGAAATAATAGTGACGACGAGTGTAGCTTATCAGCACCACTGTGTAGTGAATTAACAGACATTCGAAGTAGTAATTTGGTAACTGTGCATAGGGAAATGGAGCGGGCGGCAAATAATGGTGTAGACAGTGAAACAGGTAGTGAACAGGGAAGCATTATCGATCGATCGGTCGGCAACAGCTCGCCTCAGGAATCCGAAATGACAGAACACAATACTGCAAATACTGTAGACTTCGGTTTTGGGTCCTCACCGTTTTCTCAAATGAGTTAAGACACATTTTCTGCTTGTCAAAATGTGAATGTTGCCGGTGAAAATGCACTGCTAAAAAGCATAGAGAAACAGATTCCAGATACTAATACATTACTATTGCAATTAATGCAACAAATGGAACAAAATCAGTGACAAATGGGACAAAATCTTCAAAAGTTAGACACAATGGAACAAAATCTTAAAAAGTTAGACACCACACTTGAACAAACACGTGAAGATGTAACTACTGAATTACATAACATTGAATCGAAATGTCAAAAAGTCTGTAATGACGTAAAAACACAAATTTGTGAGCATTTTCAACCTATTTTTTCGCGGCATGAAAATGCATTACAGAATCACGAAGCAGCCATAAAAGAACTGCAAACCATTGTTCATGAAAATCATGAGACCTTGTGGGCTTAAATTGACTCAGTTGCATCTACCGATTCAGTTACGCAACTTGCAAAAACTCAGGAAAACTTAAAGGACACAGTAGATACGATTTCAACACAAATGGACACTCTGAAACTTGGTTCAGAAAAACACACTGAGGAAATAAGTACACTATCGGAGAAAGTAACCGAACTTTCGGATGAGTTCACTAACTTATCTGCAAAGGTAGATGATGATCTGAATGACACAAGACCTGTAGCCATAACTGACACAGAAGAGTGCGAACAAATTAGGAAATTCAAACAAAATCAGAATCAAATTAATACGCAACACCAATGAGAAATCCGGGAAGTACAAGACCAGCTGACACAGGTAATACAAGAATTACGTATTTCAGAGGGCACTCGCGCTCCAATATGGGAAGAGGGACATAGAAATACGGAACAGCCACAAAATAATAACACAGGGCACTTCGGAAGTTATGAAAGAAATTGGCAATGTGCACCGAATTTTGAGATGGAACCGCCGACACAACGTAACAATGACCGACATGCTACTCGCTGACACGATGATTTTGACTATAAGCTGTCCATTACTAAAATTCAAAACGTTTAAGAATTCTGCCAACGACATTCATCCACAAGCGTGGCTCCATCAATTCTCTAATTGTTTTCCTCCCAACTGGTCATTGGAGCACAGGTTAGAATTTATGTGTGGCTACTTGGAGAATGAACCAGCTGTAAGAATGCGATCGGTCATTCACGATTGTCACAGTGAAGAAGAATTTTACCATGCGTTCCTCTCAGCATATTGGTCACAAGCTACACAAGACCGAGTAAAACATAGCATCATGATGATGAAACACTTTGAACAATCTGAATTTTCCAGTCTTGTCAAATATTTTGAAGACATGTTGCACAAGAATCAGTACCTGTCAAACCCATACAGCCCCTCAGAACTCATCCGCATTTGCTTAATCAAATTACCTGAACATTTACGGCATATTATTTTGGCAGGACGTTGCAAAGACGACATTGAAACCTTTCAGGAACTCTTACAAGAATTAGAAATTGACACAGACAGTCGCGGGATGCGAAAACAGGAAAACAACCATTACAGGTCACATCCATCACAATTCCGTGACGACAGAAACAATAAATGGCCACGACAAGCCTATTCTTACAACGTAAATCGTGACCAAAACAGACACCACCCATATGACAACCACCGGCAGAGTAATAGTTACAGAGAAAGATCGCATTTCCGTAGTAATGAATATGACAGAGACAGTCATAGAAACAGACAATTTGGCAACCAGAACTATTATTATCACGGGAGACAGAATAACGTCAGACGCAACGGTCCAGCGCGCAGTTACGATTCAGGGAGAAATTCTCCACCACGTGACCGACAAGAAAGAAACTATGGAATCTACCGACATGACGACAGACGATATAATCATAACGACAGACCTGAATTTCATCAGAACTGGTGGGATTCAAACAGAGCAGGGCACTCTCGACAACATGAATTTGTGGAAGTTAGGTCTCCTAATCCCAATAACGACGCACGCCAACAAAGAGATAGCAGACAATGACTCGCACCGCAGGCTGCCGTGTGCGCTGGCTGGCTCAGAGAAAAATAACATAGACGCTAACCTTGAGAAAAATTCCAGTATTCTTTACCGACGTATACCACATGATAATTGCGTTAAAGTTGAAACTCTGCGTACTAGGAAGAGTAAAGGTTTACACCACATTTCACATGCAAAACCGTTTATTGAAAGATAATCTGCTTTTTAACTTTGTCTTTGCCATATAACTTTTCACTTTACATTACTAGTATGCTTTGTCAGACGTAGAATATGTTAACATGCAACAATGTTGGAAGTTAAATATCAAATAAAGAACCAAGAGAACTTACTTGAACAGAAATTACGAATGCATTGTTATACTGAACAGACGGCACAGTGTTATTGTGTGTGTACATTCTTGCTTGTTAGTTGCACGATTACGTAACGACTATAAGGCTCACATACTTAGAACATTTACCAGTACTGCTAATGAGATTGTAATGCATCATTTTGGTTTACTTGAAAATACATTCCGGATTTAAAGTACTTTCTGAGAGATACCAGATGACACAGTGGTTAGTTTATGTGACAGCTACATGACTATATCACAACGTTACTAATGTGTGACACAGTTTACATTGTTGCTTTTGCGGAGTATCTGTTTTATATCTGCACGGTTTTTCTGAATTCTTCTGGAAAGCAAAACATGTTTTAGTAGTATCTTTTGTGGTATAGCTACAAGGAGACAGCCTTTTCCGTAGCACAACAATATGTTACAGCACAGTACTTTCTTCATCACAACAATAAGCGTAATAACTAAGATATCTATAAGCAAAGCATTTCACTTTTGTTTATCATGAGGTAAGTACATTGACTTCTGTAGAACTTAGCTTTCGGAGGACAATAACTACGACACTTCCACAGAGATTATCTTACAGCAGGACGCACATTTAGCGCTACAGGACACATATTTGAGTAATTAATTTTGTACTTAAATAATTTATTTTTAAAGATATTTGAAGTAAAATGGTACAAAGGTTTTCTGTGATACATTTCATTCCATTGCTGTAATCTGTAACACCTGAGGGTATAATTACATTAATCCTCAGGGGGGTACACACTTACTTTGTGTATCATGTGTTTGGCAAGCACAAGGAGCCCTAGCTAATATGGTATTTGCTTATACAACTTTACACATCGGTACCATATTCCTCTAACACATAAATTACATAGCTATCTGATCATTTAACTGAGAGAGACAAATTTTTTTATTACGTCAGTGACACACGTTTACGCAATTACACAGTTGGATAACTTCACACTTACGAAATTGTATTTTGACTGTACTTTGTGAACTGTTCATATTTTTTCGGAACCATTGTGATACTATGAGAGCTTTGAATGATGTATTTGGTATGAGATCATGATTTTTAAAGTGCGTTTGAGGTAGATGACACTATTGAAATGAGCAGAGAATTTTTTTTAGGTTTTGACATTATTTCAGAACGCTACGACGTTTTTGAGATTTGACTGAGGTGTTATGATGTTATTTTTACGACGACGATGTGTATTATGCTGTTGAGGTATGTTTATGATCAATAAGCCGATGTTATATGAGGAATTTGATTATGCTACATATTTATTAAGATGAAATATTGAAGAAGTGTCGACGAATATGTATATGTGTAGTAAGGTAAGGAATAAGGAATAGTTGTTAGGGACTCTGATTCATGAAAAAGGATGTTGGAAACCAAGAATCGTACTTTAAGAGTTATGAAATGTTTGTAAATACGTGAATGTATCACAATGCTGGCGAAAATTTTTTGCATACTGTTATATTCATAGGATTTTGTTTCTACGCATTTGTAACGTAAATTTTCGACCTGTGAAATTTTTATATAAGACTGCCACTGTAGCAGAAACTGCTGTCGTAAATATTTCAGTAAGAAAGGTAAGTGACCACCTGCACGTAATGCGTTTTGGGCGCCCAGCTGAGAGGTAGTCGTCTGACAAAAGAAAGCCATTAGTGTGTGCGCCTTTCAGAGACAGAGGTGGAGAAAAAAAAAAGAGACCATTAACCTCGCTATTGACATTCCTTTGTAGAAAGCATCTCAAATATTACACGCTCATTACTTGAAAACATATGATTACTCATACTTTCTGCTAATTACTGAAATGCTTATGAATTGATGGGAAATATTCGTACATCTGCACACCTGATTATGACAAGTGTCTTTCTACGAGAGTTGAGAGCTACTGACTTACGAAATGCCACATAGCTATTGAATGATGTTTTTATGCTTTGGTTTGCGTAATTGCTTATTTCATTTGATACCTGTTTTCCAGCTGTGTTGCAGCATTAGTTTTATAAAATAAACTTAGATGCATTTGCTAATGTGAACACTTTCTGTCAACAGATCTATTAAATAATTATTTTATGATCCACATTCTTCGAAAAAGGAGCTTTTGGAATGGAAAGAACAATAAGAAGGGACTGATAACAATAACTGCATATATAATTTTCTTTTCAAGTACTTGGTAATTTTTTGTAGAATAATTTGTGGTGCACCACTTTAATTACATAGACATTAAAATGTGAATATGCATTTCCCTTGTCTGCATTTTTGTCTTTAGTGTAATGTCTTTTTTGATTGAGCTATGTCATGTTTAGATATAAGTTGCTGCTGCTGTTTGCCAGGCATAATGTTACTGAATTTGACGTTGTATTACGCTGTTAAGCCAGTTTTGCTACTGTTTCATTTTTCTTGTTTGCTGCACATTGCCTTATATTAGTTGTAATATTGCAATTGCTTTGCTAATTTCTATAATGCTGCTTGCTTCGCAAATCTGCATTTTTTTATTGCTGTTTGCGTTAATTGTTTTATGCTGCTGCATTGCCTCGTCCCTTAGTTTAGCATCTGAGCTCAGTAGATTTAAGTTAGCTTAAGAAGGGTAGGCTATATAAGAAACTGACTATGGACAGTAGGGAAAGAATGCATTGAGAAGTTATATGAAAAAGATTTGGGCCAAAATGAGTATTGTACAATCAGAAATACTTATTTTGAAAGAGATATGAATAGAATACAGGAAGGAGGTATAGATAGGACTTTTTGGGAATAATGATGAATAAAGGGAGATCTCCAAGAAGCAAAGAAAGTTTTGTTTGCCAAATACTGCAGTAAAACAAACCCTGTCCTTTCCTTTTGTATTATCCCACTATGTGTTTGTGTACCCTTGTGTATTTGTTTTCTTCCTGTCTCTGTGTAGTTTCATAGAATTTTTTCTTCTAATACTACGCTACATTCACTATGATGAGGAATACTGTTATCCTCAGATATAATTTGCATTAGTAATATGTTATTTACCTTGTAAAGATGTGTAGACATGATTTATCTGTTCTGGTTTGTTGCTCATGGGTGAAATTGATGTTTCAAAAGTCATTCTGATCTTTTATGTATTTACTTATGTCATAATTCCTGTAACACTGATGTATATGTTAGTTCGATTCTTTTGTAAAGCCTGTATTACTACAAATGTTATCTGTATTGTTATGTTTTTAATGATGTATTTTGTACCTTTGTTATTGTATTTTTATGTTATAAAATTGTAATTGACACCAGTTCATCATATTATTAACTTGTAAGTTCCATTTCACTGCACACATTTCTGTTGGTCATAGTATATGGACAACATGTGAGAAGTAGGGACTGATAGTGTTTGCACGTGTGTTAATAATTCAGCAAGGGACTGGATAACAGCATTGCTGCTTCTAAGGACATTTCAAACAAGTTTTTTTGTGAGTGGACAAGTGGTGGTTTATGGACTTGCTATCTTCTCTGCAAGACTCTTCGATGGTGATTGTGCACCTGCACAGTCACAACAGATGGCTGCTGGCCGTCTCTACAAGGACTACAGTGGGTCTGCATCTTTGATGGCCAACCAATACCACAATCTCTACCAGGACTACAGTGGACCTGTCCACAATTTCTACAAGGACTGCAGTGGGTCTGCACCTCTGGTGGCCCACCAATACCGTAATCTCTACCAGGACTACAGTGGGTCTACTCTGTGATGACCTACCTACCAATCTTCTTCAAAACGTCGAATGACTCTGCTGTGGGTTTGCTCTGTTGTGGCCCATTACCTGTCAGCACTGTCTTTCCGTTGGAAGGACAACACTACTTCTTCAAGACTGCATGGAAATCCTCTACTTCTGTGTGCAATTTCTTTTACTAATGAGACTTTGTGAAAAAAAAAACTGTAATTCCTATTATGATGAACGATCAGGATTATCTTTATGGACTGTGAGAAAATTTTAGCTTTTGACCAACATTGTATCAATAAGTGTGTGCATTTGATTTCTTTGTTATTGTAATTATGAAACATTTTATCAAATCTGTATTGGCCACTGCCCAAAAAAATTTGTAAAATTTTTTGTGGGGAGCATGGGGGCTATGTAAGTAGGCTGTTTATGTTTTCTTATTGGCAACGTTACGTAGCGCTCTGTGTGCTAGTTTGCATTGTTGTCTGCCATTGTAGTGTTGGGCAGCGGCAGCTGGATGTGAACAGCGCGTAGAGTTGCGCAGTTGGAGGTGAGCCGCCAGCAGTGGTGGATGTGGGGAGAGAGATGGCAGAGTTTTGAAATTTGTCATGAACTGCTATATATATTATGACTATTAAGCTGGCAATAGTGGTGCTCGCTGTATTGCAGTAGTTCGAGTAATGAAGATTTTTGTGAGGTAAGTGATTTGTGAAAGGTATAGTTTAATGTTAGTCAGGGCCATTCTTTTGTAGGGATTTTTGAAAGTCAGATTGCGTTGCGCTAAAAATATTGTGTGTCAGTTTAAGCACAGTCTTGTATAAATTTTTCAAAGGGAACGTTTCAATATTTACAATTTCATTTGCATTATGAATTTAAAAATAGTTCGTTACAACAGATATTGAGGTGTGATTTATTTATGGCATTTCATGTCCCATTTTCGCTTACATCTGCAAATGTGGTCTGCATGCATCTTTCATTTCGTGCTGACGGTTTTTGCCTAATTTTACGTTAGTATGCAGCACTGCACAGTTTTAAAATGACATACGACATAAAACAGCGCCATTTGCTGCTTGTCTACATGTTCCATGTTACGGTATGACGAAACTATAGTCGTCTGGTAATAATTGTGGGTTCCTTGATTCGTTTGGAAGATGTCTGATCGGTACTACAGCATATGAGACTAAATGAATGATAAAAATATTTTCCTTATCCTTACACAATCAGTTGCTACAGGAATGAGTCGAATATTTACAGCAATCTTTGATCAATAATGCATCTGTTGGTGCACACAATTAAAAACTCTTGTCTTGAAGCGGAAGCTTAACATTTATGCCTTCTTTACAGAAGCATCTAATAATTCCTTTTCAGTTGTGGTGTTCGCTAACACATGTGATTCACAACTTTTGTGGATAACATCGGAAGTTCACTTAGACTTTTTGCGGATGATGCTGTGGTATATCGAGAATTTGTAACAATGGAAAATTGTACTGAAATGCAGGAGGACTTGCAATTGACGCATAGTGCAGGGAATGGAAATTGAGTCTCAATGTAGACAAGTGTAATGCACTGTGAATACACGGAAAGAAAGATCCTTTATCATTCAGCTACAATTTAGCAGGTCAGCAACTGGAAACAATTAATTCCATAAATTATCTGGGAGTAGGCATTAGGAGTGATTTAAAATGGAATGGTCATATAAAGTTGATCGTCGGTAAGCACATGCCAGACTGAGATTCATTGGAAGAATCCTAAGGAAATGATATCTGAAAACAAAGGAAGTAAGTTACAGTACACTTGTTCGCCCACTGCTTCTATATTGCTCACTAGTGTGGGATCCGTACTAGATAGGGATGGTAGAAGAGATACAGAAGATCCAACGGAGAGCAGCGCGCTTCGTTACGGGATTATTTAGTAATCGCGAAAGCGTTACGGAGATGATAGATAAACTCCAGTGGAAGACTCTGCAGGAGAGACGCTCAGTAGCTCGGTACGGGCCTTTGTTGAAATTTCGAGAACATACCTTCACCGAGGAGTCAAGCAGTATATTGCTCCGTCTTACGTATATCTCGCGAAGAGACCATGAGGATAAAATTAGATAGATATTAGAGCCCACACAGAGGCATACCGACCATCTTTCTTTCCACGAACAATACGAGACTGGAATAGAAGGGAGAACCGATAGGTACTCAAAGTACCCTCCGCCACACACCGTCAGGTGGCTTGCGGTGTATGGATGTAGATGTAGATGTAGAAAAGTATAATCCCATCGGAGACTTGAACAGCTTTGGTGACTTAACTAGATAATGTAGATTACCTTGCGAACGTCACGAACTGGGACAGAGCGGTTTCTTGCTCGGCTGTATCTCGACTATCGTCTTCAGCAGTGACTCACATTCGTCGTTACGGATTGCAGTAGGACATCGCTAATGAGTGTGTACTGAAGCCCGTTGCCGACTTTGGTGTGGCACCATGATCCTTGGACTACAGCACACTCCTAGTTAAGGGTGCCTGAGTTTTTTTATTTGTGTATGGTGGTTTTAATTTAACTGATACTTTTGGTTTTCACTTGATCAGAAAACGTTACCTTCACATGCGGTTGGTCACATGTTTAATTATGCTGATATTCATTTTTTACGTTGGTGCATACATTCGTAGCGGTTTTGTTTTGCACGTCGTATTCCGGTTGCTATGGTGTGGGTTCCTGTAGTCATGTCCTAGTTCATGAACCACGTGCAACGTATGAGTGGCCAAATAAGTGGTCCCGACAGTCGGGATACCAGTTACTTTGGAATAAGGCTGGGCATCTCGGACATATTCTGAGTCGTGATCACCTTTGTGCTCATACGGCAAAGACTGCCAAATCCACCGGTTAGTCCCTCAACCATTAGGGGTAAAACCCAATGGGACTCGGGGCAAGTAAGGCTAGCAACCTGCTTCCCTGGTACTTCAAATATGATGCTGGCAACAATCAGAGCAAAATGCCTCGGACCTTTGGAGGTGACGGAGTCCCACCTCTAACTGACAAACCAGGGACTCCTAAGATACGACTTGGCAAACAAATGGTAATGAGATGGGGAGCTATTAATATCAATGGGGGCTACTCTGGGAAGAAGGTAGAGCTGGCAGAGGCTGCAAGTAAGATGGGGCTGGACGTTTTAGCTGTTAGTGACATTCGGGTAAGGGGTGAGAAAGAAGAGGAAGTGGGAGAATACAAGGTCTACCTGTCAGGAGTCAAAGCAGGAATAGCACAATGAGGTGTAGGGCTTTACATCAGGAAAGAAATGGAACCCAGCGTAGTTGCAATAAGGTATGTAAACGAACGACTGATGTGGATAGATTTGACAGTGTCTAGCAAGAAAATTAGGACTGTGTCAGTATATTCGCATTGTGAAGGGACAGATCAAGATGGATAGTTTTTATGAGGCACTCAGTGATTAGTTGTTAGAGTAAAGGACAAGGACAGTGTTCTGCTCATGGGGGATTTTAATGCCAGGATTGGAAATCGAACAGAAGGGTATGAAAAGGTTACGGGTAAATTTGGAGAGGATATGGAGGCCAACAGGAACGGGAAACAACTCTTGGATTTCTGTGCCAGTATGGGCTTAGTAATCACAAACTCCTTTTTTAAACCTAAGAACATTCACCGGTATACTTGGGAAGGCAGGGGAACCAGATCTGTCATTGACTATATAATAACAGATCAGGAATTCAGGAAGGCTGTGAGGGACACACGTGTATTCAGGGGATTCTTTGATGACACTGATCATTATTTATTCTGCAGTGAAATTGGGATTGTGCGGCCGAAAGTGCAGGAGGTCGGGTCCATATGTAGGAGGATAAGAGTGGATAAACTTCAGGATAAGGAAATCAGGCACAAGTACATAACAGCGATCTCAGAAAGGTACCAGTTAGTTGAATGTAGTCAATTACAGTCATTGGAAAAGGAATGGACAAGGTACAGGGACACAGTACTAGAAGTGGCTAAAGAATGTCTTGGAACAGTAGTGTGTAAAAGTTCGATGAAGCAAAAAGCTTGGTGGAATGACACAGTCAAGGCAGACTGTAAAAGGAAAAAGAAGGCGTATCAAAAATGGCTACATACTAGAACTCAGGCAGACAGAGAAAGTTATGTTGAAGAAAGAAACAAAGCCAAACAGATAATTGCAGCATCCAAGAAGAAATCTTGGGAAGACTTTGGAAACAGGTTGGAGACTATGGGTCAAGCTGCTGGAAAACCATTCTGGAGTGTAATTAGCAGTCGTCGAAAGGGAGGTAAGAAGGAAATGACAAGTATTTTGGACAGGTCAGGAAAACTGCTGGTGAATCCAATGGATGCCTTGGGCAGATGGAGGGAATATTTTGAAGAGTTGCTCAATGTAGGTGAAAATACGATCAGTAATGTTTCAGATTTCGAGGTAGAATGGGATAGGAATGATGATGGAAATAGGATCACATTTGAGGAAGTGGAGAAAATGGTCAATAGATTGCAGTGCAATAAAGCAGCTGGGGTGGATGAAATTAAGTCGGAACTCATCAAATACAGTGGAATGTCAGGTCTTAAATGGCTACACAGGATAATTGAAATGGCCTGGGAGTCGGGACAGGTTCCATCAGACTGGACAAAAACAGTAATCACACCAATGTTTAAACATGGAAACAGAAAAGATTGTAACAACTACAGAGGTATCTCTTTAATCAGCGTTGTGGGTAAAATCTTCTCAGGCATTGTTGAAAGGAAAGTGCGAGTACTAGTTGAGGACCAATTGGATGAAAATCAGTGTGGGTTTAGGCCTCTTAGAGGTTGTCAGGACCAGATCTTTAGCTTACGGCAAATAATGGAGAAGTGTTATGAGTGGAACAGGGAATTCTATCTATGCTTTATAGATCTAGAAAAGGCATATGACCGGGTCCCTAGGAGGAAGTTATTGTCTGTTCTACAAGATTATGGAATAGGAGACAAACTTTTGCAAGCAATTAAAGGTCTTTACATGGATATTCAGGCAGCAGTTAGAGTTGACTTCATGGTTCAGAGTAGTTTCAGGGGTAAGACAAGGCTGCAACCTGTCTCCACTGTTGTTCATATTATTTTTGGATCGTATGTTGAAAACAATAGACTGGCTGGGTGAGATTAAGATATGTGAACAAAAAATAAGCAGTCTTGCATATGCCGATGACTTAGTTGTGATGGCAGATTCGATTGAAAGTTTGCAAAGTAATATTTCAGAGCTAGATCAGAAATGTAAGGACTATGGTATGACGATTAGCATCTCCAAAACGAAAGTAATGTCAGTGGGAAAGAAATATAAACGGATTGAGTGCCAAATAGGAGGAACAAAGTTAGAACAGCTGGACGGTTTCAAGTACTTGGGATGCATATTCTCACAGGATGGCAACATAGTGAAAGAACTGGAAGCGAGGTGTAGCAAAGCTAATGCAGTGAGCGCTCAGCTACGATCTACTCTCTTCTGCAAGAAGGAAGTCAGTACCAAGACTAAGTTATCTGTGCACCGTTCAATCTTTCGACCAACTTTGTTGTATGGGAGCGAAAGCTGGGTGGATTCAGGTTACCTTATCAACAAGGTTGAGGTTACGGATATGAAAGTAGCTAGGATGATTGCAGGTACCAGTAGATGGGAACAATGGCAGGAGGGTGTCCACAATGAGGAAATCAAAGAAAAACTGGGAATGAACTCTATAGATATAGCAGTCAGGGCGAACAGGCTTAGATGGTGGGGTCATGTTAAACGCATGGGAGAAGCAAGGTTACCCAAGAGACTCATGGGTTCAGCAGTAGAGGGTAGGAGGAGTCGGGGCGACCAAGGAGAAGGTACCTGGATTCGGTTAAGAATGATTTTGAAGTAATAGGTTTAACATCAGAAGAGGCACCAATGTTAACACTGAATGGGGGATCATGGAGGAATTTTATAAGGGGGCTATGCTCCAGACTGAACGCTGAAAGGCATAATCAGTCTTAAATGATGATGATGATGATGATGTCATTTTTTGTATGTAGTTCACTGTTTCTATCTGAGTTTACATTTTGTCATTTTGTCATTTGGAGATGGTGAATGGAACTGTGTATGCAATAAAATAGAATAACAAGTGGAGAAATCGGAACATTTCCGACATATTCTTTCATTTGAGTGTAGGGGTGACAGAAGCGGAGGTAGCCAGGACGTTTATGTCATGTATAGGGATAATGCCACTGAACATAGTATGGCAAGAGAATGGTCGTTTTGAGGAGGATCATTATGACATTAGTGCCTTTCCACGTTCAGCAAGACCTTCGGGGGTTTGATGAGCATCGTTTAGACGTATTAATCCACAATGATCCAAGTCAGTGTAATGGAGGACTGGCTAATGCAGTGAACTGTGATCATTCCACTATCGCGCGACGTTTGCATTCAACGGAAAATGTTCAAAAATCAGATATGTGGGTACCGTATGCGTTAAGTCAAAATCACAAAAATCAACAGGTGACTACAAGTGCATCTCTACCTGCTCATCATCAATTTGCTTGTTAACAACATCGTGTTGTTACTGATGACGAGAAATGGTGTCTTTATGCTAACATGGGGAAAAGAAAGGAATGGTTGGGCCCAAATAAAGGAGCAACTCCCCATACAAAGGCCTGCGCATATCCACAAAAGATAATGTTATGCATGTGGTGGAACAGTGACACTGTGGAGTACTATGAATTGTTTCCCCAAGGTGAAACGATCACTGTTGACATTTATTGTCAACTGAGGCAGTCCAAGAACGTCGACCAGGAAGACAACGTGAAGTGATGCTACTCCACGATAAAGCCCGCTCGCTTTTTGCTAGACTGACGAAGAAAATTACACAGGAGTTGTGCTGGGAAGTCATTCCGTGGCCACCTTCTTCACCTGATCTTGCGCCCTCAGATTTTCACCTTTTCCACTCTCTCTCGAACAACCTTCAAAGAATTCCCTTTCCGGATGAAAATACGCCTCGAAAATGACGCTTAGAGCTCTTCACCTCAAACCACGTGATTCATAGAGTCTCGCCGGCCGCGGTGGCCGTGCGGTTCTGGCTTATTTTTCTCATCTCACACTCTCGCAACACGAGCTTGTAACATAAACACAATACATGACATCGTCGAGCACAAGAGGAACGAGGACGAGTGCCGACTGGTCACTTAATAAATTTGCCTCCCAGATATTCAGAAACCACCTACAAGAACTGACGAGGATCCTTTTTTAATTTTATGTGGCAAACATGAAAAAATTATTACGAAGTGGTGGTTATTGTATCGGGCTTCCTACTTAAATCTCTATTAAAAATCCTTTTGAGTGATCGAGATACAATTTTAGCTGAATATATCATTTATATTGTGTAGGTGAAATACATAGTGCTGCCTTTTGATTAGCTGATACGCCTGCGGATGTCTAATACATCGTTTATCACGCTATGGGCTTGAGTATAAGTTTCGCGGTCTGAAATATATCCCAATTAGAGAAAAACATACATAAAGCTGGCTTGACATAGTAATAGCAGTGAATAAAGTTTCTTTTCCTCTATAATAAGATATTTAGAAGTGTGTGTCCTTATCTCTGTCAACACTATCCAGGCAATAACATTAAGTTGTTCATCAGCAGTTGGGTAATTTCAGATGACGCTGCAAATTCGATATAACGTCATAGCAGTAGTATTTTACCCCAATATCGATTACCAGCCCCAGTAAGAAAACGATAAAAAACTAATTACCAATACAGTTAAGCATAACAGGTAGAAATGCATAGGTTCACCCAAAAGATCAATAAAACACATGAATTAGTACTGCCATATGTCTTTTATATTCAGTTGGTAAATTGATATTGAAGGTCCAAACTTACGAACTTGAGTGTTCCGAGAAGGACCTCTTTGGGTATGGTTACTCCGTAATCTCTGACACAGAGGTCGATTAAGATAGTTCGGCCTCACCTTAATAGTTGTTTCTGCTTTAGCATTACCGGGAGGACACATATCTGAAAGTAATTACTCTCATTGGCGACATGATAAACAACAGGTTCTTTCAGATGTTCTTAGAGAACTCTAAACTAAAGTTCACAAAATAAATGATGGAAACCTACAAGGTTCTGTTTTGGTCCTACTCCTTTCTAATTTGATTTCATACCAGGAAAGTTATTTACGCTGTTGACATTTGCAATGATTGCTCAGGACCAAAGCCTTATGGAAGATGAAGGAACATTAACATCAGACATCAAGATGTTGGGTGAATACTTGAAAAGCAATTCCCTCTTACTGAATCCTCGAAAGACCGTTGTACCGGGTGGTTACAGTTAAAGTGCAGCTACTCGGTTTGGTCTACTGTGGTTGAAATCATCGTACGGCGCTTGGTAGCTATGCTAATGTGTTAATGTGAAACCGATTTACGCTAAAAGAAGAATTAGTTCCAGTTTTGGCCATCAGGTGCAAACATGGTGCTGTGAATGCAAGAAAGACGCATAGAAATGTTTTTCCGGCCGGTGTGGCCGTGCGGTTCTAGGCGCTTCAGTCTGGAACCGCGTGACCGCTACGGTCTCAGGTTCGAATCCTGCCTCGGGAATGGATGTATGCGATTTCCTTACGTTAGTTATGCTTAAGTAGTTCTAAGTTCTGAGGGACTGATGACCACAGATGTTAAGTCACATAGTGCTCAGAGCCATTTGAACCATAGAAATGTTTCCATATATAATGGATTAAGAACGGGACGCATGCAGAAAAGGTCAAACAAATGAGAAACTCATAATGTTGATTTTGTTTTTAACCGCTACTTACACAGTTTGTTACACATGAGCACCGGAGACTTCGACGAGATTCTGTATCCGTAAAACGACGTTGCTTGCAGCGTTGTCTTTGGAATCTGAGCAACGTGTTCCTGTATACTGGTCTTCAGGTCAGATAGAGACCGGATGTGCTCAAGGTAAACGCACTCTTTTAGATATCCCCAAGCCAAAAGTCATATGGATTCAGATCAGGTGATCTTGCACGTCATGCATCTGGAAAACCTGTCAGGGCAACACACTCGTGAAAGGATGCATTAAGCAAATCTTTCACTGGGCGAGGGACATCATGTGTCGTACCACCTTCGCATGAAAACAGTGGTTTCCACACAGCTGCGCTCTTTCAAAGCAGGAACCACATGCTGTACGCGGAGGCCTTGATAACGTGTAGGATTCACGGTACCTTCTGCGTGTATTCTCTTCAAAGAAGAATGGACCGAGAAAGAATGGAAATGAGCATTTGGCGTCATTGGCAAGGAGGCCCCTTGCGGTTCAGGTCCGGCCGCCGTGGTGCAGGTCTTATTACATTCGACGCCACGTTGGGCGACCCGCGCACCGGATGGGGATGAAATGATGATGAAGACAACATAGCACCCACTCCCTGAGTAGAATTTTTTTTTTTCGGGGTGGACAACGGACCGAGAGTAAAGGTGGTTGTGAATTCATACCACACAGTCACATGCCGTGCGTGCAACGACACTTCGTGCACAGCACGCCGTTTAAAAGTACACAAATTAGGCAGTTCTGTGTATTCACTGTAGTGTAAAATGTGCCTCATCACTCCACAAAACACTGCCCGGCCACACGTCATCAACTTCGATCAGTGCTAGAAGCCGAGGAGCAAATTCAGAACGTTGCTGCGGATCATGAGGTTTCAGTTGCTGCACCGTCTGGGTCTTCTACGGCAGGGCTTAACAACTGGCCGGTTTTGAGCGCGAGTACTCGCGTCTGCTCAGGCACGTGCTCGCGAGTAGGTGCAAGGTCGTGGAGTAGGGAGAGAGGGGAGAGAGGGGAAATGCGCGCGCACGTTTGAATGTGATCTCGCGTTCTTAGCAGATTTAACTAGCCATCTGAATGCTTTGAACATTTTACTACAAGGTAATGATCTGCTAATTACTCATTTCATAGATCGAATACGAGCTTTTAAAATGAAACTGACACTTTGGGTGAGTCAGCTGGAAACAGGAAACATAGCTCATTTTCCTAAATTATCATCCATGCAAGATGTTCACAAAGACTGTGAACGTTATTCACATAGTTTAGTTGATCAGCGCTTTCAAGATCTGACAGCACTAGACAGTGATTTTGATCTGTTCTCTCCATATTCAGCGAATATTTAAGAGATTCGTCCTGAGCTGCAGCAAGAAATTATTGACCTGCAGTGTGACAGAGAATACAGAGACAAATTTCAGAACAAGAAAAACATTTTGGAATTCTACAGACACTTCCCTCAGGATAGATTTCCTCGTTTGCACAACTGGCGGCTACAATAATATCAATGTTCGGTTCCACGTATGTTTGTGAACAACTGTTCTCTGCAATGAAATGTAACAAGACGTGCCTGAGAAACGCATTGTCTGATCGAAATTTAAACTGCACGCTGCGTCTAAAATGCACAAGAACAATTACTCCGAACATAGACGCAATTGTAAAGGGCAAAAAGTACAAGATAACCGAGAATCCCACACTTCAGTGACACCTTTTATTGTGTAACAGTTCACAAATTAATGCGAATGTAGAGGCATACACTAAGCTAATAATATTATGTGGCATGTGTACATTCTCCTTTATTTGTTTCATTTGTCTCAGTAATAATTCGTGAGTAATATCCCTGCAGGTGGCCGCGGATTTACATTGACTGGCGGCAGCTGTTGTGTGCCCCACGTGACTTTCCCCACTCTCCGCTCTGGTCCGGTAGTGGGGGTAGCGTGCTCGCGCTGCTCCGTGCTCGCGCCTTGCTGCTCACAGCTTGCTCCGCGAGCACGTATGTTTTGAAGCCCTGTTCTACGGGTACCAGTGTAAAATAGAGTGCAAGTCTCTCAGTACTGTTGACCATGGGAAGGAAAATTCTCGTGGCCCTGTACGAGCACTAGCGCTACCCAGGGCAAGTGCTGCATGGTCAGTTACAGCAGCAGCAACCTCGTCAGTAAGATCCACCGGGATAGGATGCCTTCGTCTTTCAGGTGCCACATCCAGATCACCCGTGTTTTCTAATTTCATTATAATCTTCTTTAAACCATTTTCCGACATTCTGCCTCTCCTCAGTTGCAGTTCGCGATACGCTCTCAATAGAGACTTAGTTGCTTTGGTTCACATGAAACAGTTTCACAACAACGCACCATTATATTGTTCACTCACGTCATGGCTTATCAGATAACAGCGTGGCTGTCATAACGTCGTATAGTGTACAGCTCCAGATTTACATCTGGTGGCCACAACTGGATCTAATGTTTTTTCCAAACGTAAATCAGTTTCTCTATAACGCTTTCGCATATCTACCAAGTTTCAGTGCCATACGTCAATTACAACCCACACTAGACCTCCGTGAGTAACTGTTTGTTTAATCCACCGATGTCAAGTTAATACCGGGTGGTTACAATTAAAATGCGAACTACAAACTTAACGTCACATTTAGACATCAGACTCCTCAGCATTGCAACATCCAAAATACATAAGTATAGCCCTAGAATCCATCTTTGTAATGTGGCAGCTAAATGAAACTCAAAACCATGTACTCCAGAAGTTAACAGAAACCACCCAGTGTCTTATTGTAAGACGCCTCAGATCATCACCTTTCACTGCTTCATACTCAATCGCAGACTTCTGCTGTTTCAGCTGGTTAAGCAGTCTACACATTAAAATAACTGAAACGCACCTCAAACAAGCAATTCGCCTCACTACAGCGTGTATTTGTCGCACACGCTTCATAAAAAGACCAGAGTCCTTACTGAACGTGTGGACAAGAGTGAAAAACAACCCAAAATTAACATTTCATTCAGAATTTTCGTTATCAGACCGCCGGCGGCGGAGGTCTAGAACATCATCGTGGCGTACAGCAATCAGCCTACAGGACAGTCATTTCCACATGCAGGATATCTGAAACAATCAGCGGTAGGAACGAACTTCCTTGATGCAGGTATCACCAACTAATGAAAACTCCCTCGGAACGACCAGCATATTTTCGTCCACCCTGACTATACTGATGCCTCAGAAATGACTGGGGCAGATGTGCAGCACAGATACGCCAATGGGAATGGAAGTCCTCAATGGGACTGCTGTGAAGAGCAGCAAATTGCGCGTGGTATAACATTTGACTGTTTCTTCAGAGCATTCAGAGAGATAATCGAAGACCTCCACAGTTTTCAGAGGTTTCCGACTGGGTTTCAAACCTGGAATTAGTGCTATTAAGCCATTATGAACTTGGGATTATGTGCTTCTGTGTAGCAATGTATCTATTTTGTTATAAATAGTCGTTGAGTTTTTTTCTGTCATCATATGATAAATAAATAAACAGATATACGCCTTGCTCCGACCATGAACATACACCTGCAAACTAAGAGAGCTCTTCTTCGATAAACAGACTGACATATCCAAAAGTAATAAGCATGAGTGTAATCTTATGGACTGAAACTGTAAGTTTTTTAAAGTTTACGATGATGCTGTAGTTTGGCACACACCGTGGAGATTCCATCAGATTCTATAGACCGTATGTCTTGAAAGTATTTGCATGAGTGCCTCCTTTCCTTGGTCATCAGTCTACTGACTGGTTTGATGCGGCCCGCCACGAATTCCTTTCCTGTGCTAACCTCTTCATCTCAGAGTAGCACTTGCAAGCTACGTCCTCAATTATTTGCTTGACGTATTCCAATCTCTGTCTTCCTCTACAGTTTTTGCCCTCTACAGCTCCCTCTAGTACCATGGAAGTCATTCCTTCATGTCGTAGCAGATGTCCTATCATCCTGTCCCTTCTCCTTATCAGTGTTTACCACATATTCCTTTCCTCTCCGATTCTGCGTAGAACCTCCTCATTCCTTACCTTATCAGTCCACCTAATTTTCAACATTCGTCTATAGCACCACATCTCAAATGCTTCGATTCTTTTCTGTTCCGGTTTTCCCACAGTCCATGTTTCACTACCATACAATGCTGTACTCCAGACGTACATCCTCAGAAATTTCTTCCTCAAATTAAGGCCGGTATTTGATATCAGTAGACTTCTCTTGGCCAGAAATGCCTTTTTTGCCATAGCGAGTCTGCTTTTGATGTCCTCCTTTCTCCGTCCGTCATTGGTTATTTTACTGCCTAGGTAGCAGAATTCCTTAACTTCATTCACTTCGTGACCATCAATCCTGATGTTAAGTTTCTCGCTGTTCTCATTTCTACTACTTCTCATTACTTTCGTCTTTCTCCGATTTACTCTCAAACCATACTGTGTACTCATTAGACTGTTCATTCCGTTCAGCAGATCATTTAATTCTTCTTCACTTTCACTCAGGATAGCAATGTCATCAGCGAATCGTATCATTGATATCCTTTCACCTTGTATTTTAATTCCACTCCTGAACCTTTCTTTTATTTCCATCATTGCTTCCTCGATGTACAGATTGAAAAGTAGGGGCGAAAGGCTACATTCTTGTCTTACACCCTTCTTAATACGAGCACTTCGTTCTTGATCTTCCACTCTTATTATTCCCTCTTGGTTGTTGTACATATTGTATATGACCCGTCTCTCCCTATAGCTTACCCCTACTTTTTTCAGAATCTCGAACAGCTTGCACCATTTTATATTGTCGAACGCTTTTTCCAGGTCGACAAATCCTATGAAAGTGTCTTGATTTTTCTTTAGCCTTGCTTCCATTATTAGCCGTAACGTTAGAATTGCCTCTCTCATCCCTTTACTTTTCCTAAAGCCAAACTGATCGTCACCTAGCGCATTCTCAATTTTCTTTTCCATTCTTCCTTACATTATTCTTGTAAGCAGCTTCGATGCATGAGCTCGTACCTGCATACAATTTCTACAAACGAAAATGTTCGGAGCCTTCGCTGTGACACTCCCTATATGCGTTGCCATTACACCGTGAACGTGACACCAATAGATTGAATTCATTAGGACAAGTGTTCCTGTCTAAGTGCAGCTGACGACTTTGCTGTCAATATTGACCGAGGTGGTAGCCTTCGCCGTATGGCATGCCCTCTGTGTGTTTTCGTGGGGCCCTTGCTTGGAGACCATTTCCTGTGCAGCGACTTAATGATCGGCACCTCAGTCGAGAAGCAGGACCGTGTTGCCGAACCCGTCAGGTCGTTGGACGTCATTAATCTGGCTTTTCTTTGAAGATATAGTATTCCACCAAAATGTAAGTGTACTGCTACAAGCGTAGACCAGTCGTTACGTCACTGGATTCACATTCGGACAGAGTGAGATTCAAATCCGTCCGTGGATGTCCAGTTTATGATTTTCCACAGTTTAAAACAAATCCGTTCGACTAATCCCCGGATAGCACGTTTGAAAAGCATATGGCCTCCGTTTCTAACGATCTCGTCTAGACATGACGTTAAATAGTGATTTAGCCCATTTCCAATCTGCCATCTACATATCTTTATGTATCCGAGCAAGCATCTTAATCTCTGCATAATGATAATGACTGCAACCTACATCTATTTGAAGTTGCTTTCTATATCCAAATCCCGGTCTCTGGAACCCCCCGCCCACCCCCATCCCCGTCTCATACTCTTCCTTCCATTACCAAAATATTATACCTTGAAGCCTCCAGTAGATTCTATCAGCCCACCGATTTTTTATCCCACTTGTTTCATAAGGGCTATTCTCTCCATTATGAATCAGTATTGGTTATCATCACTCAGCAGTGTAGGCCTACAGTAACACCACATTTCAAAAGCTGCTATTGTCACTTTGGCTGTACTGCTTATTGGTGTTCAAAAATGGTTCAAATGGCTCTGAGCACTATGGGACTTAACATCTAAGGTCATCAGTCCCCTAGAACTTATAACTACTTAAACCTAACTAACCTAAGACATCACACACATCCATGCCCGAGGCAGGATTCGAACCTGCGACCGTAGCGGTCGCGCGGTTCCAGACTGAAGCGCCTAGAACCGTTCGGCCACACCGGCCGGCGCTTATTGGTGTGTGTTAAGGTCATATGTACGTATGAAAATGACTGTTTGTATGTATGTATGTAAATTGTATATAGCATGAAAATGTATGTATGGCCGGCCGCAGTGGTCTAGCGGTTCTAGGCGCTCAGTCCGGAACCGCGCGACTGCTACGGTCGCAGGTTCGAATCCTGCCTCGGGCATGGATGTGTGTGATGTACTTAGGTTAGTTAGGTTTAAGTAGTTCTAAGTTCTAGGGGACTGATGACCACAGATGTTTAGTCCCATAGTGCTCAGAGCCATTTGTATGTATAAAATTTTCTAGGTGTTGAAACCGCATCGTTTCTGATTTCGCTTTCAGGCTTACGAAAATATTCACCATTCATTTTATCAGCTACTGACTGTATTATTTAGCATCCACAGTTCACTTCCACAAAACGCTACATTTTACACAAATATTTTCAGGAAATACTTCGTACGGCTTCAGTTTGTATTCAATGATAAAACATTTCGTTTTTTCAAAAGTCTATTCATTCTATCGCCATCCTATTTATTTCTGCCATTGTCAGTTATTTTGCTTCCAAAACAGATAAACTCGTCTACTACTTTAACCGTACCATTCACTAATCTGATGTCCTCAGCGTCAACTATTCTATTAATCTCCACTATCCGAATTTTACTTTGATCAATGTTTTTGTTACAACCACTTTGAAAACACTAATCATTCCGCTTAACTGATTTTTCACTCTTGCGCCGTCTCTGTCAGAATTACAATATTATCGTCAAACCTATGACTAGTTATTTATTCTCCCTGATTTTAACCTCTTTTGTAGATTTTCTCATTAGTTGCTTTTACTGCTAGCCATGCTGTCAAAAGCAAACAAGCTTACTTGGAGTTTTCATCTACTGTTTAGAAATTGTTCTACCATTAACAAGTGAAGAATCCATTAACACGAAAAAAGGAAAAAGAATCGTCACGTTAGCAGTGCTGGAATATTGGGCAGCGTTCTCCAGCCCTCGGAAGACGGTGCCTACCGGCGTTTTCAGCTCCGCGGCCACTTCCGGCGCAGCGAGGCGACAGATGTCAGTGGCGGCAGAAGGCTTCGTCACTTCCGCCACTTTATCGCCTCTGACAGACGCCTTCAGCAGCAGCTGCGCCCTGCCCTCCGTGTCTTCTCGCCTCTGTTGCTCGCATGCGCTCCTTACCAGAGGGACTTCTTGTGGCAGTCTGTGGCAAGTCACATCAGATAACAAAATAGGTAGTGTTGAGTGGTACTTAAGATAGGTAAATAAATTAGTGAAAGCAATGTGAAGTAGAAATTAGAAAATAAATGAAAAGTTTAGTTTAGTTTAGAAGAATTACGCACTGGCAAACAGCGGGCAAAGCAGCAGTGGTAACGGCCGGCGCTTGAAGTCAGCACGTTCAGGAGAGAAGCGGAAACTGTCGATTCAGCCGTCAGGGCATCGTCCGACCGGCTCACGTCAAGAAGATTCTCCGAGAAGCTTTTCAATGTGACAGAAGGAGCCATCGCCCTCCCCACATAAGCGGACGCTGTCGATTCAGCCGTCAGGTCATCGCCCGACCGGCTCACGTGTTTCTCAGTTGTCACATGTGATCAAAGGCCCTCGCCTACATTCCAAGAGACAATGACCGACGTTAAGAAGATTCTTCGAGAAGCTTTTCAACGTGACAGAAGAGGCAATGACCGTGAAGTCGTTCACCTCCAGTGAACTGAAGTGAATAAATACGCGAGACGCAGTGGGCCCGATAAGAAGAGTAGCAGTAGTTTCAGTCAGTTTCGGTGCTGAAGACCGTCATGCAAGAAGAGACTACATCATGCACAGACGCACCAAGTCCGTCGCTGTAATGGAATAGCAAGCAGCAGCCTCGGCGCCGGAAGACAGAAGTTAAAAGGTATTTGAAGTCTGATTTTTAAGTACCCGGGTGACTCGTGAGGACGGGAAGGAGACGGCCTCACATCAGCAGTCACCTGTGAGCTGGGATGAAGATCGGACAGCCGAAGACTGGCAAGCTGGAGTCCGTTGTTCGAGTCCGGGACACTGGCCTTCCCCTGCCGCGCCGCTCCGCTGGCCGACGCACAACACTGACACACGCGGCCGCTTAGAGAAGAGAAACACTGGGACGCCACATCCAAGGTATCACCGTCCTATTCATCACTTCGTTCTCAATAATTAAACGGGCCACAGCACGATGCGCGTCTCCAGTCAACTGGGCGAGACGGCGACACGAGATACACACTGCCACGCGTAATCAGACGCCGCCGCTGCCCCAGCAGAAGGTTTCGCAAACGACACAGCTGCCGCTCTCCGACCCAGAACATCGAGTAAGTTGTACAAAACTTTCAATAAAAGTTATCTTATGTAAAAATGCTGTTTCATTCTACCTCATACCCGAGCCAACGAAGAACACACCCTGCCCACATGTTGTTAAGAGAGAAAAATTAATTTATTTAGTATTTTAACCCTGACATAATGCTTTAGAATAAAACGCCCTTTGCAGTAATGCTCATCCTGACAACTGACTAGCATCAAAAGAGAAAACCCAGTTACATTTAGTAGCAGAGGTGTTACATTTAGTGTCAAAAGTGTTACAGTAGTACGGGTAGCTAACCCAGTCCACTGCTGTATGAACAGCGTTTAGGACAAAGATATCAATGAACTCAGTTTACATGTCCATGGAACATATCGAGTACAGGAAGAGAACTGATTATTTTTTACTGAATGAAAAGTACTTAAGTATTTGCTGCGACGAGTGTGAACTATGTGCTGAACGAGGATTCGCAGTCGGATATTTGGCTGCGCGGAGTGGCCGCGCGGTTACACGCGCCATGTCACGGATTGCGTGGCCTCACCAGCCGGAGGTTCGAGACCTCCTTGGGGCATGGGTCTGTGTGTACTTGTTGTTCTTAGCATAAGTTATTTTAATTTAGTTTAAGCAGAGTGTACGTCTAGGGACCGATGACCTCAGCAGTTTGGTCCCTTAGGAATTCACACAAATTTTAACATTTTTTTTCGGATATCTGTCTGTCGCAGACAGTACACTGCTAGTTACACCACTCAAATTTACAGGCGGATGATGGAGGTTAGGAGTTTTAGTTCCCTTCGACAGGAAGGCCTGCAAACAAACGGTCCGCAGCTCGTGGTCGTGCGGTAGCGTTCTCGCTTCCCGCGCCCGGGTTCCCGGGTTCGATTCCCGGCGGGGTCAGGGATTTTATCTGACTCGTGATGACTGGGTGTTGTGTGCTGTCCATAGGTTAGTTAGGTTTAAGTAGTTCTAAGTTCTAGGGGACTGATGACCATAGATGTTAAGTCCCATAGTGCTCAGAGCCATTTGAACCATTTTTTTTTTTTTTTTGCAAATAAACACACACACACAATTTTTGTCAGATTTTTATTTTTCTCATGTAAATAGTTCAATTTCCGCTTTAACAACTATGCAACGGGTCCTTCTGCAACGCTAATTTTCATTTTTGTGCCTTCGATAATCTTTACATCGTCTTTCAGTACGTACACTAAATCACTCTGTAGAATATAATTGCCGGCCGAAGTGGCCGAGCGGTTGTAGGCGCTTCAGTCTGGAACCGCGCGACGCTACGGTCGCAGGTTCGAATCCTGCCTCGGGCATGGATGTGTGTGATGTCCTTAGGTTAGTTAGGTTTAAGTAGTTCTGAGTTATAGGGGGCTGATGACCTCAGAAGTTAAGTCCCATAGTGCTCAGAGCCATTTTAACCATTTTTTGAATATAATTTTCAAAAAGTTCTTTTGTATTCAAATACAAGCAGACGCATCTTCAAATTGAAAAATAATTTTTCAATGTTTTTTTTTCAATTTTTCGATGCAGTATTTAATTGCTTCTAGTCATGTACCCCAAGGTATCAGTACTGGTTATGGTGGCAAAATGATATCGGGATGCATCTGTTTAAATTTTAAGATTCTACTGGGAGCTTTCAAAAATATTTTTTCATGGTTGATATTAAACTGCGAATATTTTTGTAACTAATCCTTATGCAATTCATCTGTTTATTTCCGTGTACTAAGCACATGACGTGGACCATTTAAGGGTATGAAACATTCAGGACATGTGCAGCTGTAAGCACATGAGAAGCGGCAACGATAGCAGACCAGAAAACGTGTTCGTGTTTTACGTCGTTAGGCCATAAAGCACTCATAGCATCATTAAAAAACTTTGCTTACGTGGTTACATTTATGAAGTTCTTCACAAACCAGCAGAAAGGATTTGCTGAATTTATCTTCAAATAGTGGTCAAGTTCCTATTGCCAATGCACTGCCCTTGGGTGTCCGTAGTCCCATCGATTGGGACCCATGTAAGACCATCCTGAATTACGTCTTGAATCGAAGCCAAGCAGACCTCGTAGATGCTGCTCACATAGTTTTTCCAAAGGGTAGATTCGTCAAGAATATGCTTGCCTGACTACTTCTCCAGGAAGCTTTTAAACACTGTGTTATTTAATTTCCAGTGAGGTACTTCTGCACAAATCATAGCGTAGCACAAATCTTTCGAGAAGGCACAACTTTGGGAGCCACTGGCTGTTACATCAGAAAGAAATGGTTTTTTGATTTTATTCTTCCTTGTAATATTTACATTATTTTTTGTGGTAGGAATGTGGCTGCGATATTAGAAACCGTTGCTCAGTCGATAAGGATTTTTCATAAGAATTTAAAAACAAAACTTTACCATCCGTACTCTAAGACTGGTTTTGGAAATCTTCAATGTATTTTTGCAATTTGAAACACAATGGTTGCTTGTCCCTCGTCATTTATATGTACCGGTATATATAAAAATCCACACGCACACAGATTGAGATACACAACTTTTATACCTGAAAGAAAGTAGATGCGTAAATTACATAACGACGCGTCGGGCGTTGCGCGTTGAACGAGACACTCAAGTGTAACAACGAGGAAAAGTTTAATGCTGCAGCCTTATTGTTCGCATCGCTGGCGGAAACTATGCCGCTTGATTGTAAGGCGTAACTGTTTTGCGTTCCACGCGAAAGACAATCGAATGACGAAATAGAAAACGTGGAGAAATAGAAATCATGTTACATATTTACGACGAATACGGCTTGTAAGATACCGTCCACAAATTTCTCAGTTAGGCCTTGCATCCTAGTTTGGACTGTTAGATTTCACTGATGGAGGGTACCGACAACCTTTGCCATCGAAATAACTTTAGTTTTAGTTTTAGTTGCCTTAGTTTAATATCATGTTCATTACTACAAAAAAGTAGTAACAGCGTGTTAATGAATGTGCTTTCACGAAAGTTTGTAACTTTGGTGAGACATTTTCACTATAGGAGACGACTGGTAGGGAAGGGTATGTTGACAGCAGTGGACAAGAGGTCAAAAATTGCTTCCCCCTCCCCACCACTCCGAAAACGGAGGAAGAGACTTTGCATCTTTTTATCTTCCCTTTATCTCTGGGAAGTAACACTAAAAGACTTGCAGGCTGCCTAAAAGACTAGAGGCTGCATCAGACGGCGCGATTTGTGTTCTCGGCTCGTCCATTCCGAGGCCAGGAATCGCGATTTGAAGTGTCGTTTAACGACTTTTTTTTTTAACGCTGTTACGCTTTTAAAAAATCCGTTTTATATAACGCAGCGCTGAAAATATGGATTTATGCTGTTTTGATACAAAAATATGGACTATAGTTTAAAATACGGAAGATATGGAGTAAACTTTGAAATATGGAAAAATATGGAAAATGAAAGCTACATTTTCTGACTGTAACTGTCTTGATTTATGTTGGAAACTACAAAAAAATGAAAATTACATAAAACGAAAATACACTCCTGGAAATTGAAATAGGAACACCGTGAATTCATTGTCCCAGGAAGGGGAAACTTTATTGACACATTCCTGGGGTCAGATACATCACATGATCACACTGACAGAACCACAGGCACATAGACACAGGCAACAGAGCATGCACAATGTCGGCACTAGTACAGTGTATATCCACCTTTCGCAGCAATGCAGGCTGCTATTCTCCCATGGAGACGATCGTAGAGATGCTGGATGTAGTCCTGTGGAACGGCTTGCCATGCCATTTCCACCTGGCGTCTCAGTTGGACCAGCGTTCGTGCTGGACGTGCAGACCGCGTGAGACGACGCTTCATCCAGTCCCAAACATGCTCAATGGGGGACAGATCCGGAGATCTTGCTGGCCAGGGTAGTTGACTTACACCTTCTAGAGCACGTTGGGTGGCACGGGATACATGCGGACGTGCATTGTCCTGTTGGAACAGCAAGTTCCCTTGCCGGTCTAGGAATGGTAGAACGATGGGTTCGATGACGGTTTGGATGTACCGTGCACTATTCAGTGTCCCCTCGACGATCACCAGTGGTGTACGGCCAGTGTAGGAGATCGCTCCCCACACCATGATGCCGGGTGTTGGCCCTGTGTGCCTCGGTCGTATGCAGTCCTGATTGTGGCGCTCACCTGCACGGCGCCAAACACGCATACGACCATCATTGGCACCAAGGCAGAAGCGACTCTCATCGCTGAAGACGACACGTCTCCATTCGTCCCTCCATTCACGCCTGTCGCGACACCACTGGAGGCGGGCTGCACGATGTTGGGGCGTGAGCGGAAGACGGCCTAACGGTGTGCGGGGCCGTAGCCCAGCTTCATGGAGACGGTTGCGAATGGTCCTCGCCGATACCCCAGGAGCAACAGTGTCCCTAATTTGCTGGGAAGTGGCGGTGCGGTCCCCTACGGCACTGCGTAGGATCCTACGGTCTTGGCGTGCATCCGTGCGTCGCTGCGGTCCGGTCCCAGGTCGACGGGCACGTGCACCTTCCACCCGGCCTCCCGCATGCCCACTATACGCCCTCGCTCAAAGTCCGTCAACTGCACATACGGTTCACGTCCACGCTGTCGCGGCATGCTACCAGTGTTAAAGACTGCGATGGAGCTCCGTATGCCACGGCAAACTGGCTGACTCTGACGGCGGCGGTGCACAAATGCTGCGCAGCTAGCGCCATTCGACGGCCAACACCGCGGTTCCTGGTGTGTCCGCTGTGCCGTGCGTGTGATCATTGCTTGTACAGCCCTCTCGCAGTGTCCGGAGCAAGTATGGTGGGTCTGACACACCGGTGTCAATGTGTTCTTTTTTCCATTTCCAGGAGTGTATGTATCTACATGTTAATCCGGGCCCAACACATTAGCGAGTAACGCGACACCGGCCGGAGTGACCGAGCGGTTCTAGGCGCTACAGTCCGGAACCGCGCGGCCGCCACGGTCGCAGGTTCGAATTCTGCCTCGGACATGCATGTGTGTGATGTCCTTAGGTTAGTTAAATTTATGTAGTTCTAAGTTCTAGGGAACCGATGATCTCAGAAGTTAAGTCCGATAGTGCTCAGAGCCATTTGAACTAAGTAACGCGACGGAAGGGGTCCCAGGTGCCAGGCAGGAGTCCTACGTGAAATCAGACAGCAGCACCTGCAGTGGAAGGTAACGGCTGCGGACACGTTGGGCCCAGCGGACGGTGGGCAGGCGCAGCCGAGGCGACGTAAAGCTCCGTTCTGCAGTCGACACGCTGGTGCCAGCTGCGCTGCGACAGACGGCCGGCGAGTCCCAAATAAAAGCACGGCGCGGCGCGCTGGGACCGCTTCACAACAGTGACTAGGGGCCTTCTGCCGGGTACAGGTCTTCTGGCTGTCTGATTGTCTCATTTTCTGTACTATTCCAACTATTCAGTCTCCGATGCAAATGGCTCTTACGAAAGCGTTCATCAGCACGATGGCCATGTTCAGTCTCGGAAGGGTCAAAATAAAATCTGTGCAATTTTCTTCCGTGACAATGATACTCACGGAGTGTACTGTATCTAAACTGACAAAGTATACTGAACTCTACTCTCACAATCCCCAACGTTCATACCGGTTGTCTCAAACATTTTGCATCAAAAGAAAACAAGTGATAGTGAGTCCACAACAGATTATAATGAGATAGGGAACCAATGGTCGGAATGCAATTTTGTTGTGTCATGGACAAATACAGCATACACCGCATAACAACAACGTAGCTCAGAGTAAATGTTCAAAGTGACGAACGACCGACTCAGTGCACGTATTGCAGCGGCACATGCATTTCCATCGAGCATAGATTTAAGTGTCAGGAAGTCGTTTCTGAAAGTATTTGTATGGAGTGTTGCCATGTATGGAAGCGAAAGGTACACGATAAATAGTTTGGACAAGAAGAGAATTGTAGCTTTCAAAATGTGGTGCTACTGAAAAATGCTGAAGATTAGATGGGTAGATCGCATAACTAATGAGGAGGTATTGAACAGAATTGGAGAGAAGAGAAATTTGTGCCACAATTTGACTGGGAGAAGGGATCGGTTGGTGGGGCATATTCTAAGGCATCAAGGGACCGCCAATTTAGTATTGGAGGGCAGCGTGGAGGGTGAAAACCGTAGAGGGAGGCCAAGAGATGAATACACTAAACAGATTCAGAAGGATGTAGGTTGCAGTAGATACTGGGAGATGAAGAAGCTTACACATGATAGAGTAGCATGGAGAGCTGCATCAAACCAGTCTCAGAACTGAAGGCCACAACAACAACAACTATCAAAGATCCCAGGTGTTTGTTGCAGGAAGATGGTTCAAATGGCTCTAAACACTATCGGACTTAACATCTGAGGTCTTCAGTCCCCTAGACGTAGAACTACTTAAACCTAATGGTTCAAATGGCTCTGAGCACTATGGGACTCAACTGCTGAGGTCATTAGTCCCCTAGAACTTAGAACTAGTTAAACCTAACTAACCTAAGGACATCACAAACATCCATGCCCGAGGCAGGATTCGAACCTGCGACCGTAGCGGTCTTGTGGTTCCAGACTTCAGCGCCTTTAACCGCACGGCCACTTCGGCCGGCACTTAAACCTAAGGACATCACACACATCCATGCCCGAGAAAGGATTCGAACCTGCGACCGTAGCAGCAGCGCAGTTCCAGACTGAAGCGCCTAGAACTGCTCGGTCACAGCTTGTAGCAAGAGGCAGGCAGCTTGCACCCTAGCAAGCAGGTCTTAATTCATTTCTGAGGGACTTCATAGATCTACTTCTTAACATGCTTCCGCGGCTGAGGTCGCTACTGTACTCTTGTGCGGTGCTATTCGATTGGGGTGTGAGTCGGTTCGAATACTGGTGGTCGAAAACATTTTCGCTGTCAGCATTTGGTGGCAAGTGGAGGAGAGATTGTGGCATAAAGTTATCATCAGGCTACTGGGTACGTGTTGTATTTCAATACCAAATTTTCCCGAAGTGTCTCATGAAGTGAGAGCGTGTAACACTGTTGATGGTCACCCATCCGTCGGATGGAGACGTTAGCCTGGTTTTCTATTCGTGAGGAACATGATATGTGCTGGCACCTGGTTTCACACTCTCCCTTCTCTTTACAATCGTTATCAACATCATACAACACAAACACACACACACATACATGTTGTAAACAAACAAACAAACCAAAAATAATATCAACAACATCTTAAAGTTCCAATACGCAACAGATCTTTGGGTCAGTGTGGCAGGACTGAATCAGCCATTGCAATACATACAGCAGTTTGACTTCGGCCGTGCTGCGGCTCGGACGTCTGTTTACGTCCCTGCCGCGTAAATTCACGCGCGCGCACGCTGTTGTTACTATCGACGCAATCGCCGGCTTTGAATCAACGATATAGACTGGCACATGCATACCGAAAGTCAACTCTCAAGATCTGTTTTTCGAATGAATATCTGCTACCGAAAGCCTATGAAATTGAAAGGTTCGTACGGGATGAAGATAAACTTGATTACAACGAATATTGCCGGCCGGGATGGCCGAGCGGTTCTAGACACTACAGTCTGGAACCGCGCGACCGCTACGGTCGGAGGTTCGAATCCTGCCTCGGGCATGGATGTGTGTGACGTCCTTAGGTTAGTTAGGTTTAAGTAGTTCTAAGTTCTAGGGGACATTATCTCAGAAGTTGAGTCCAATATTGCTCAGAGCCATTTTGAACAACGAATATTACTGGAATAGACCTCTCCATGGTGAGCAGTGTCGTCTACGTCAAACTGATTAATCATGCAGTATGTGACAAAATCATTCGAGATACTAAACATGGACGCAAATTTAGTGACTCCGATGGACACGCCGGAGAGGTAATTATTGACCATGCAGGACTCGGATCACGAAGCATACGCATCTGCCGGCCGAGGTGGCCGAGCGGTTCTAGGCGCTTCAGTTCGGAACCCCGCGACCGCTACGGTCGCAGGTTCGAAATCTGCCTCGGGCATGATGTGTGTGATGTCCTTAGGTTAGTTAGGTTTAAGTAGTTCTAAGTCTAGGGGACTGATGACGTCAGAAGGTAAGTCCCATAGTGCTCAGAGCCTTTTTTTTTTAGTGGAGACTATCAGGGTCACATGTTTCCAATTCAGTACTCGGACCATGAAATTTATCACAATGCAGTCCCATTGCTACAGGTCTGCAACTGTACACGAATATATCCGCTACCACATGTATTCTGAACTTCGTAGTGGTGTGGTCACTACGCCCATTCCTTAACTATAGAAAATGAAGGAGACTTACAGCGCAGGCGTATAGAACAGGCTCTATTAACATTAATAAATTAGAATACCGGACAAATCGCAATTGTTACGAGACATGCTGCGTGCGTCAGACGTCGACATCGTCCTTCTGCAGTAAGTATGTGTCGAGAACTTCCCCGATCTCTACGAGTACGATACATACATTACACTCACTACAGACGGCGGCAGTGGAACAGCCATACTTCTACTTGAAAGCGTAGTAGCCAAGGATGTGAAGCACCTGCCGTTAGCGCGAGGACTGGCTCTCACAGTGCTAGGAGTACGGATTGTTAACATCTACGACCATCGGGGTCCGACAGAAGACGTGATCGATCCTGATTGTACGCAGAGGAAATTGCGCCACGGTTCTTAGACCGGTATGAACGTGTCTTATTTGAAGGCGACTTTAGTTACGTGCTCGCTCTATTGGATCAGCACCCACGCCATAATTCATGCCAGAAGCTGCGGCAACTGATACAGGATATGAATCTCATCGATACATGGGAGACGATGCATTGCGACAGAGCCGGCTATACTTTAACACGTCGTCTCGAATTTGCGGTCCTCGACGCGGACTTACGGCCCGTCGCCTTTCCAGATCGCATAGCACATATATGCACGGTCTCCCTACGTCGTCAACGAGCTTGGAGCAGTCGCGGTGTTTGGAAATTGAATACAGTACACCCGAGGGAACATGAGTGCAGACACTTAATCGAAGACACGTGGCACATATGTGAACCACGCCTTCCAACATACCCGACGAGGTTTCAATAGTGGCTGGAATGCGATAAGCCTGCATTGCGCCGAGAGTTGATTGCATAGAGAAGGGAACAGATGTTTTGGAGACGTCACGTGACGGAATTTTATTTCACTATGCTCTGCGAACTTTCACAGGATCAGAGTGCTGCTATAAAACGAGGGCAGGTGCAAATATTTTCGATAACGCGACGCCTTCTGGAGAGTGTCGCATCTCGCACAAGGGTCTTTGAACGAGTCCGTGGAGAATCGCCGTCGATGTATCACGTTATCAGAGAGATAGAGAGAGGAAAAAAAAAAGGGAGTCGCAGAGCCTTAATACAGATGGACGTACTGCCGGATGGTCGCCGTACGACAATGCTAAAAGACATCGCCATCGCCTTTGTGGCACAATACGTTCACCTCAATGCCGAAGCGGAGCACGACGAGGCAGCCTTCCATGATGTCCACGAACGCTATACGCGGCGGCCGAGAGAGAGTTAAAGGGGGAAGTCAAAATATTGTAGATGACGTAATAGAAGCGCTCGATAAGGGAGCGTCGAACAAGTCGCCGGGGCCCGTCGGGTTTCCATTAGAGTTTCATCGAACATTTAAAGATCTCATGACTCCGCGATGGACTGCCATGTACCGCGAATTATATCACCCAGTGTGCCTCTTCCGTTCACCTTTGTGGAAGGAATGATCATTCCTATTCACATACCATCCGGTGGCACAGGAATGGAGGCCTACCGGCCACTGACCCTTCTTAAATGCGACTACCTAAACCAGGATACTTGCCACACGTTTCAAATGCGTGCTGAGGAAAGTGATATCACTCGACCAAACCCAGCAAGGAGGTGATGGAAATATACAGGGTGGTCCATTGATCGTGACCGGGCCAAATATCTCACGAAATAAGTGTCAAGCGAAAAAACTACAAAGAACGTAACTGGTCTAGCTTGAAGAGGAAAACCAGATTGCGCTATGGTTGGCCCGCTAGATGGCGCGAACTTAGGTACGTTTGAACATTTTATTTCGGTTGTTCCAATGTGATACATGTACCTTTGTGAACTTATCATTTCTGAGAACGCATGCGAGATTACCTGTAAATACCACATTAACGCAATAAATGCTCAAAATGATGTCCGTCAACCTCAGTGCATTTGGCAATACGTGTAACGACATTCCTCTCAACAGCGAGTAGTTCGCCTTCCGTAAGGTTCGTACATACGTTGACAACAGGCTTACACATGTTGTCAGGCGTTTTCGGTGGATCACGATAGCAAATCTCCTTCAACTTTCCCCTCAGAAAGAAATCCGGGGACGTCAGATCCGGTGAACATGCGGGCCATGGTATCGTGCTTCGACGAGCATTCCACCTGTCATGAAATATGCTATTCAATACCACTTCAACCGCACGCGAGCTGTGTGCCGGACATCCATCATGTTGGAAGTACATCGCCATTCTGTCATGCAGTGAAACATCTTGTAGTAATATCGGTAGAACATTACGTAGGAAATCAGCAGACATTGCACCATTTAGATTGCCATCAATAAAATGGGGGCCAATTATCCTTCCTCCCATAATGCTGCACCAAACATTAACCCGCCAAGGTCGCTGATGTTCCACTTGTCGCAGCCATCGTGGATTTTCCGTTGCCCAATAGTGCATATTATGCCAGTTTACGTTCCGCTGTTGGTGAATGACGCTTCGTCGCTAAACAGAACGCGTGCAAAAAATCTGTCATCGTTCCGTAATTTCTCTTGTGCCCAGTGGCAGAACTGTACACGACGTTCAAAGTCGTCGTCATGCAATTCCTGGTGCATAGAAATATGGTACGGGTGCAATCGCTGTTGATGTAGCATTCTCAACACCGACGTTTTTGAGATTCCCGATTCTCGCGCAGTTTGTCTGCTACTGATGTCGGATTAGCCGCGACAGCAGCTAAAACACCTACTTGTGCATTATGATTTGTTGCAGGTCATGGTTGACGTTTCACATGTGGCTGAACATTTTCTGTTTCCTTAAATAACGTAACTATCCGGCGAACGGTCCGGACACTTGGATGATATTGTCCAGGATACCGAGCAGCATACATAGCACACGCCCGTTGGGCATTTTGATCACAATAGTCATACAGCAAAACGATATCGACCTTTTCCGCAATTGGTAAACGGTCTATTTTAATACGGGTAATGAATTACGAAGCAAATAACGTCCGCACTGGCGGGATGTTACCTGATACCACGCTCTTATACGTTTGTGACTATTACAGCGCCATCTATCATAAAGCGAAAAAAGTGGTCCAACTAAAACATTCATATTTCTTTACGTGCTACACGAATATGTAATAAAAATGGGGGTTCCTATTTTTAAAAAAAAACGCATTTGATATCAGTTTGACCTATGGCAGCGCCATCTAGCGGGCCAACCATAGCGCCATCTGGTTTCCCACTTCAAGCTAGATGCTTATTTTGTGAGATATTTAGCCCAGTCACTATCAATGGACCACCCTGTATAAAGGGCATTCAGTGACTATCGCGATGTTATCGCACTGACAACACGTCGTCTTCGCGTTGCACTGGTGTCGATAAATTTCGATCTCGCATTCGACAGGGTGAGCCATGCTTGTCTTGTGGAAGTGATGATGCAAATGAAGTTTCCACGGAGATTTATCACCATCTCACGATCGGTAGGTTTAGATATTTTATGCCATCGCTTTCGAGCCTCTGCTCTGCGAGCTGCCGAACCGACTCCAAGGAATGACGATAGGGCACAATAGGTTTATATGCAGAACGCACCCGACGACCAAGTGTTTTTAGCACGGTCGGGCGACGAGGCAAGAGCAGCTTTGCATTGAACTGATTTGTATGGTATGGCTACGAGAAGACGTATAAACAATGCAAAATCGGGAGCGATGAACGTGGACTCCCGACGGGATATGTAGCACCACTGCAGGCGACAGACAAGACGAAATGCTTGAGAATTATCTTCACTACAGACGTTCGACGCACAGCGGCACTGACCTACAGACAACTTCCGCAAACAACTCGTGTTAGTGTTCGGAATCACAGGTCAAGGGCTCTAGACATGATAGAATGGGTCACGTTTGCTAACACTTATCTACACTCCTGGAAATTGAAATAAGAACACCGTGAATTCATTGTCCCAGGAAGGGGAAACTTTATTGACACATTCCTGGGGTCAGATACATCACATGATCACACTGACAGAACAACAGGCACATAGACACAGGCAACAGAGCATGCACAATGTCGGCACTAGTACAGTGTATATCCACCTTTCGCAGCAATGCAGGCTGCTATTCTCCCATGGAGACGATCGTAGAGATGCTGGATGTAGTCCTGTGGAACGGCTTGCCATGCCATTTCCACCTGGCGCCTCAGTTGGACCAGCGTTCGTGCTGGACGTGCAGACCGCGTGAGACGACGCTTCATCCAGTCCCAAACATGCTCAGTGGGGGACAGATCCGGAGATCTTGCTGGCCAGGGTAGTTGACTTACACCTTCTAGAGCACGTTGGGTGGCACGGGATACATGCGGACGTGCATTGTCCTGTTGGAACAGCAAGTTCCCTTGCCGGTCTAGGAATGGTAGAACGATGGGTTCGATGACGGTTTGGATGTACCGTGCACTATTCAGTGTCCCCTCGACGATCACCAGTGGTGTACGGCCAGTGTAGGAGATCGCTCCCCACACCATGATGCCGGGTGTTGGCCCTGTGTGCCTCGGTCGTATGCAGTCCTGATTGTGGCGCTCACCTGCACGGCGCCAAACACGCATACGACCATCATTGGCACCAAGGCAGAAGCGACTCTCATCGCTGAAGACGACACGTCTCCATTCGTCCCTCCATTCACGCCTGTCGCGACACCACTGGAGGCGGGCTGCACGATGTTGGGGCGTGAGCGGAAGACGGCCTAACGGTGTGCGGGACCGTAGCCCAGCTTCATGGAGACGGTTGCGAATGGTCCTCGCCGATACCCCAGGAGCAACAGTGTCCCTAATTTGCTGGGAAGTGGCGGTGCGGTCCCCTACGGCACTGCGTAGGATCCTACGGTCTAGGCGTGCATCCGTGCGTCGCTGCGGTCCGGTCCCAGGTCGACGGGCACGTGCACCTTCCGCCGACCACTGGCGACAACATCGATGTACTGTGGAGACCTCACGCCCCACGTGTTGAGCAATTCGGCGGTACGTCCACCCGGCCTCCCGCATGCCCACTATATGCCCTCGCTCAAAGTCCGTCAACTGCACATACGGTTCACGTCCACGCTGTCGCGGCATGCTACCAGTGTTAAAGACTGCGATGGAGCTCCGTATGCCACGGCAAACTGGCTGACACTGACGGCGGCGGTGCACAAATGCTGCGCAGCTAGCGCCATTCGACGGCCAACACCGCGGTTGCTGGTGTGTCCGTTGTGCCGTGCGTGTGATCATTGCTTGTACAGCCCTCTCGCAGTGTCCGGAGCAAGTATGGTGGGTCTGACACACCGGTGTCAATGTGTTCTTTTTTCCATTTCCAGGAGTGTAGCTTCTCGCATCCCCCACCGGGCCGAAGTTCCTGCTATGCCGGTGGTGTTTGAACGCCGAATCCTGGCGGCGTTAGGATGCTTTGTGAGCACAGGGCTGCTTTTTAAGGTCGGCTATGAAACCCTCGCCCTCCCTAGTAGTCGTGGAGGTCTTGGGCTAGTCCACGTCCCCGTCTGAGCAGTGAGGATTTACGTAAGCGCGATGATCATGATATGGACGCGAACCAGACAAGTCTGACGGTCTCCGTGATAGACGAAGTGGCACCATCTTCTCGTTTGACACCTGTAGCAGTGGCTCACATACGAATCTTTCTGTGGAACACAGATATGTACACATGGAACTACCGGCTACCAGGACGGCAAAGGCACGTGATATACATCTCATCTTGACTCGAGGACGGACGAGTAATGCCATAGACAGGTGGAAACCAACACTGACGTGGTCTGTGCTCTGGCTCAAACGGTTCAAATGGCTCTGAGCACTATGGGACTTAACTTCTGAGGTCATCAGTCCCCTAGAACTTAGAACTACTTAAACCTAACTAACCTAAGGACATCACATATCCATGCCCGAGGCAGGATTCGAACCTGCTACCGTAGCGATCGCTCGGTTCCAGACTGTAGCGCCTAGAACCGCTCGGCCACCTGGGCCGGCAATGGTATGGCGTACAGTGCATCACGTACACCTTGATACGGGGACGCGCGCGCTGTGGTATCAGATTGTAAATGGGAAACATGTTACTCGGTCCAGGTTACATACGATTCACATGACGGAGTCCACAGTGCAGTATTATAGTGTCAGACGAACATCATCTGAATGCGGGCCTTTGGCGGTAGTGTGATGTTCTGTCCAAAAAACAATCGCCTTTTTCCTTCTGGTGGTGCCGCAGGCAATAGAACCACAGATACTATCTGTCCCAGGTATGACGTATTTTCCCCGAACGAAGACCAACGCAGTGACTTGAATTCGGGGTCTGACTACACTTTACCTTTTCCGATAGGGCAGTAAGAATGTGCTATCACAGAGAATAAGCGAACACATTACTTTTACTATAAAGTTTATTTTGATTCATGCCTTCCCACAGTCACATTGCAACAAAAGATGTCCGTCATCCGGCTTTCGAAGTCATACCTGGACAATTCCAGTGACTTGCAGAGAAGGTTGAGAAGACCAGCCTTCCTCTTGGCGTTCTGATGTTCGTGTCTTATAATTTCTATAATTTTTCCTTGTTGAAAATGCAGCATCACGTAGGCTACGTACTGCCGAGTATTAAGTGGAGACTATCAGGGTCACATGTTTCCAATTCAGTGGTCGGACCTTGGTATTTATCAAAATGCAGTCCCGTTGCTACATGTCTGCAACTATACACGAATACATCCGCTCCCGCATGTACTCTGAACTTCGTAGTGGTGTGGTCACTACGCCCATTCTATAACTATCGAAAATGAAGGAGATGACTCGTTATGTAGTTTCATTTGCTTAAGATGAATTTCCCTTCGTGAAATAACTCATTAACAAGGCAGTGCGGTTTCTCGATACATCCATTTTAAAGAAATGCACGCAACATCATTCCTCTAAAAACTCTTATAAATGAAAGTATTCCATAGATCAAAGTGACTTGTATGTTACTGTGTAACATATATTACTTAAGAAAATAAAAGTTTCGTTGATATCAATACCATCATGTGCAGTACAAATAATGTTTCACATTCCTCTCCTATTACATATATGTGGGCATTGTTTCCCCCACAATCTGAATACGTCACGTTAGATCATGTCCTATAACCACTTAACAATCCTCTATAACCGTCTTTCATGAACAGCTAACATCTAAAAATATATATTTATATCTCTCTTGCACGTGGACACTACTTTGAGCCTTCCACATCCCCTCCTGCGTACCGTTAGGAAGAAAAGTGAACAAAGGCATGCGGCAGCTGGTGATAGAAGGCAGGTAACCCACTGAATGCCCCGTTTTCGCGCTTCACACACAGGTCAAGAGGCCAGCGCCATAATTTCTAGTCAGCTGTTATTCAGAGGCGTTCAGTCGACTGTACAATACCCAGGCTGCAAGAAAGGAGGGCGCTCCACAAATCTTCCCAAACTCCGATGCCACATTAAATGACGCGGCGGTCCTGCTGGGATAGGTTGAGAATCTGTAGCTAGAAGTTCGCGGCTCCGTCGGTCCGAACGGAGGCCAAAATTTGGAGAGAGAAGAGATGGACATTACCGGTGACTATTAACTTCCCTTCATTGCGAAATAGTAATACGACACATGAAATGTTAAGGAAGAAAAAAAATGACGAATTTATAGGGAAAATCAGTCACTCATTTACCATTTAGGCAAGTAGTATTTTTGAAGCGCTGTAATGAGCGTTATTGTACTGTAAGTGTAGAAAACGTGTAAAACTGACCGAAAAATGGATGCCTGGTCGTCTGCCGAAATATCTCGGCAAGATGTCGACTTCATTCGGCTGCCACATCGAAACGTCGGGGAATAATATTTCTGTAGTGTGAGTTGCAAATCTTCAGTACTTTAGCGTGTACACCCAAGACCAATGACACACGTCTGAATGCATCCAAGATGCCATGCTGCGTGATTTCTGTAATGAGGTATTCGGAAAGTTGTAACCGTCGACAGAATTGGTGTCTGTCAAGCATGTAACGACATTACACGATATATCTTAACAAAATTTCAATGTTTCCCGAATGAGATTTTCACTCTGCTGCGTAGTGTGCGCTGATATGAAACTTCCTGGCAGATTAAAACGGTGCGCCGGACCGAGACTCAAATCTTTGCCTTTCGCGGGCAAGTGCTCTGCCAACTGAGCTACCCAAGCACGACTCACGCCCCGTCCTCACAGCTTTACTTCCGTCAGTACCTCGTCTCCTACCTTCCAAACTTTACAGAAGCTCTCCTGCGAAACTTGCAGGACAAGTACTCCTGAGAGAAAGGATATTTCGGAGACATGGCTTAGCCACAGCCTGGGGGATGTTTCCAGAATGAGATTTTCACTTTGCAGCTATGTATTAGAAAAATAGCTCGTTGAAAGACCTGGCCTAACCGGTAGCAATCGGAGAAGTCTGGTAATCCTTTACCGCACTGCGTCCGATCTAGCGCTTCTGAAGAACAACTTTGAGCAGCCCTCGGCCATTCTGTCACTAGAATTATCTCCTCCTAGTTGTAACACAACAGATTTCCAATATACCTGCTAGACTAGCTTACCTGGTGGCCTAGGCAGATTCAACGCCTTCCCTTGAAGGTAATACAAACAATCAATCCAATCCCATTCCAGCCATTTTATGTTAATTTTTCTTCTGTTTCTAGACTATAGACTGATAATGAAGTGCTTATCTACGATGGACTGTGCAACAGAATAATCATGTATTTGTAAAATACAACTGAAGGGCGAATGTATCAATTTGAGATAAGCAACACTTGCGCGATAACAATAGAGTCGAGATTTAAAAAAGTCTATGTGTTGTGGCCTTATTAATGGAACAGGAGAACCTAGGTAACGTTGACTGTAATAAACTATTTTATTATTTACCTATTTGCTAATATAGCAATATGGGCCAACAGGTACAGGAAACTCCACTAATATACAGCTTACACGATCGCCATACATTAGTTTTGTGTATGGACAAGCGAACTGAAACTGTAGAGATGCTGACAGATTGCGTCTGTCTTAGCACTCACTCTGGGACTACAAATAAGCAATGGCGACTTCAACTCACTTTACTACCAACACGATAGAGCCTCAGCACTAAACTATGTTGATTTAGCATTTGGTGGAAACGTTGTTGGACGGCGAAAGACACGCCACACAGATTGCCTGATCATACACTAATAGGTTTCTTCTTTTGAGTTCATGTTGAAGATAAGCTGAATGCTACAATCCGCAAACAATTGAGAACCTGAAAGAAACTGTTAACTATTTTTTTGTATTCGATTTGGTTACGATGGACAGAGACTTTTTGCTCGTCCTGTATGACAATCAACAGAAATATTTACTTCAAAGTTAGCGAGTACCGATCCAAAGTCCGGATCCAAAAGAAGAATGAGGAACATGCTCTTTATGTATGTCGTCGCGTTTGATCTCGTCTCGCGTGCGCAAGCTCACTGACTCATCGTTCCCGAGTACAGCGTAGCTCGCTCGTGCGGACGACTCCGTATCACGTGAGACAAAAAAATGGCTCTGAGCACTATGGGACTTAACATCTATGGTCATCAGTCCCCTAGAACTTTGAACTACTTAAACCTAACTAACCTAAGGACAACACACAACACCCAGTCATCACGAAGCAGAGAAAATCCCTGACCCCGCCGGGAATCGAACCCGGGAACCCGGGCGTGGGAAGCGAGAACGCTACCGCACGACCACGAGCTGCGGACGACGTGAGACAAAAATGTGTGTGAAATCTTATGGGCCTCAACTGCTATGGTCATCAGTCCCTAAGCTTTCACACTACTTAACCTAAATTATCCTAAGGACAAACACACACACGCATGCCGGAGGGAGGACTCGAACCTCCGCTGGGGCCAGCCGCACAGTCCATGACTGCAGTGCCCAAGACCGCTCGGCTAATTCCGCGCGGCTCACGTGAGACCACACTATGCAGCTATAGGCGTCGTCAAAGGATGAAGGGGAATGCGGCACCTGATACCACAACATAACGCCGAATTAGGGCAATGGACTGCGTTCATTCTCTACGCGGAAGAAGCTGTGCCTCTCCGCGAAGATAATAAGTCTGCTATAAGGACTCGATTAGTTTTACTTGAAATGAATATCCTGCACAGTACGGCAGGGAAAGTGTACAGGAACAACGGCTCCATCCCTACAGTTCACAGAAAGTGTAAGGTTTAACTTACTCTGACTGCAGACGGCGCGTCGTGTTGAGTCAATGAAATCTGCACCGCTGAAAGGCCCGTTCTCACTTTCCTAGCTATACAGGCGGAACCAATGAAGCTGTTCACATCATACGTTCATGGAACCCTTTGTGATATCTTAATTTCGTTTATATCTACGTGACTGGTGAAAAAGTCCTCACTAAACAACTTATAGTCTCTTTTCAGTGCAATATTAATTGCAGAGATATTGGAATCAACGATGATTTTTCATACGGGACTGTAATAATTTCTGTAGCTAGCATCGTACTTTAAAAGAGTTAAATTCAACTGATTTCTACTCTTCATATGTTAAGTACTAGTTTAAGAGTAATTATAGTATTTAAAATACAGTATTTATCTGCTTTGAACAAGAATCTGCTTGCTATCTCACCGCATTTTGCGGACTAAGAGACGCACTTTTTACTTAAAAAAATTGTCTGCAAAATACAGGTGCGTCTCATACTCAAAATTAATATAAAAATGTCCAGTGTTTGATTTAAAATTTGCGACAGTCTTAAAAATGGACATATATTCGATGCTCCGGACAACCATATCTGGCAATATTGGGTTCAACTGGCAGCAGCGGTGCACCAATATAACGAACATGAGTTGCGGGGATTCACACATTCGCTAACACTGTATCCCCTCGCCCCGCCATCACAAACCCAGAACACTGTCTAGCCTATGACGCGTCATTGCAGTCTACGGTGCCAGTGAACTTGAACTGAAAGTGATTTGTGTTACTAGTAACGGGACAATAATTTTGTTAGTAGCTAATTCCGTAAGGGAAAAAATAAAAGGTATTATATGATGCTTGCTATGAACTGAAAGTAATATCGTATGCAGACGAACATGGAAACAGAGCAGCTGAGCGCCATTTCTGCCCTCCACCAACAGAAAAATACCATTCGGATTTGTCGGCTAGTAAAGAAGAACAGAAAAAAAGGAGACTAAATGTGCCAATAGAGAACTGAGTGCAAAATGACCAAAACTAGAAAATGACCTATTGGATTGCATTCAAGGACGTAGTCAAAATGGCATTGGGTTTAACACAAAGGTGTTTCAAATACAAGCTAGCGCTACAGTGGCACTTAACAGACTTAAATGTGGAGTAGGTTAGTGCTACAGGATTAAGAAGCGTCGTGGACGCATGCTCACAAACACCAGAACATCTCAGTAAATGCCTCAAGAGTACCGTATGAAGAGAAAATATTATCTTTCCGTGGCGTTATTATTCAACATCGAAAGAAAACCAATGTGGAACTAAGCCAAATAGGGAATATGGACAAAACTGCTCTGACATTTGATGTGCGGAATAACAGAAGTGTTAGCTTAAAGGTGCTACAACTGTACCTATACAAACAAGTGCACATGAAAATATGCACTACACTGTCGTCCTTTCATGTTGTGCTCACGATACTAAACTTAATCCAACGGTAATTTTCAAGCCCAAAACAATGCCAAAACCTTCTGAAATAGCACCAGGTTTTGCTGTTCACGAACATGATAAGTGTTGGATAGACAAGGCTGGTGTGACATTATGCATTAACAGAGTGTGGGAGTGATGGAAAGATGTCTTGTTGAAGAAGAGTTCTCTTCTTATGATAGACCAGTTCAGTAGTCATTTGAAAAATCCTGTGAAAGAGAAAATGAGACAGGGAAATACAGAGCTTACTGTTGTTCCTGGAGGATTTCCTTCACAATTGCAATCTCTTGATGTCTCGATAAATAAATTATTTACAGTGCATATGAGAGACGAATGGAACAAATGGATGATGGATGAAACCCAACATGAATTCACGCCAAAGAGAGTTTTAAAGTGACCTAGAATCAAACAAGAGTCTCAGTGGCTAAAACGGGCGTGGTGTAAAGTGAGAAAAGACATTATTGTTAAATCTTTTAAGCAGTGCGGCATAAATAACGCTCTTAATGGCAGTGAATACCATCTTATGTATGAAAAGGACAAAGATGACGAAGAGGAAGAAGGAGAAGAAGAAGAAGAATAAGAAAGCTCGGATGACGATTCTCGTGGGTTTTAAAGGTCAGGTCGGTTTTATAATCAAAGAATTTTTTTAGTCGGGCCTTGCAGTCTAACAATAAAAATGGTAAAAATGTTATATTTTTAGAAAATTTATGAAAAATTAAGGTGCGTCCTGTAGTCCGTAGCAACTTACAGTCCGTAAAGTACGGTATATAAGTTCGTGATTTCATATGCAAGTAAGGAAATACACCACGTCAGATGAGGAGGAAACTGTCTTGCACTGCCGCAATGACAATTCAGTGAATTTGCAAAAAATTGTTATTGGAAGGGCTCTGGTATTGTACACAGCGGATAAGTAACGAGCCTGCAACGAGAGGCGTGAACGAAACAGATTTTCTGGCAGCTGTTGCTCATACAATCTACATGTTAGTTCCAGGGATGCTGTGAGTGCACCTGGGATAAATCAGCTTAACATAGCGCGTGTCACTTTACCAGAAAATTAAACACCACGAATGCAGAAGACGATTGGTTGGTTGATTTATTTAGGGAAGAGGACTAAACAGGGAGGTTATCGGTCTCATCGGATTAGGGAAAATGTGAAAGAAGTCGGCCGTGCCATTTCAGAGGAACCATCCCGGCATTTCCTGAAAGAATTTTGGGAAATCACGGAAAATCTAAATCAGGATGGCCGGTCACTGGTTTGAACCCTCATCCTCCCGACTGCAGGTCCAGTGTGCTAACCACTGCCCCACCTCGCTCAGTAGAAGACGTTTCGAATTCTGTCGTTCGGAAAATAGTGTCTTGCTTCATAGAATTCTCTTTGCCGATTAAGCTGAATGTCAGAATTCGCGATTGCTAGGCAGGTTAACCATCACAGGAAGTGAATCGTGAACGCTCGTGCTGGGTTATTGGAGAGTACATGATTAGTCCTTATTTCAAGGAAGAAACCTTAACAGGTAAGACATACGAACAGTTTCTTCGCGAAGTGCATACGGTGTTCATACAGGAAGTACCACATGACATACGCGTGTCCGGCTCATTACTAGCTTATGGCTAAGAAAGCCTCTAGCTCTTTCCCAGTCGCAGAATAGGATTTGTACGTTATCATTTGGTCTGCAGTTCTCCTGAATTCACATTATTATACACTACTGGGCATTGAAATTGCTACACCGAGAAGAAATGCAGATGATAAACGGGTATTCATTGGACAAATATACGTGTTATACTAGGACTGAAATGTGATTACATTTTCACGCAATTTCGATGCATATATCCTGAGAAATCAGTACTCAGAACAACCACCTCTGGCCGTAATAACGGCCTGGATACGCCTAGCCATCGAGTCGGACAGAGTTTGGATGGCGTGTACAGGTACAGCTGCCCATGCAGCTTCAACACGTTACCACAGTTCATCAAGAGTAGTGTCTGGCGTATTGTGATGAGACAGTTGCTCGGCCACCATTGACTAGACGTTTTTAATTGGTGAGAGATCTGGAGAATGTGCTGGCCAGGGCAGCAGTCGAACATTTTCTGTATCCAGAAAGGCCCGTACAGGACCTGCAACATGCGGTCGTGCATTATCCTGCTGAAATGTAGGGTTTCCCAGGGATCGAATGAAGGGTAGAGCCACGGGTCGTAACACATCTGAAGTGTAACGTCCACTATTCAAAATGCCGTCAATGCGAACAAGAGGTGACCGAGACGTGTAACCAATGGCACCCCATACCATCACGCCATGTTATACGGCAGTATGGCGATGACGAATACACACTTCCAATGAGCGTTCACCGCGATGTCGCGAAACACGTATGCGACCATCATGATGCTGTAAACAGAACCTGGATTCATCCGAAAAAATGACTTTTTGCCATTCGTGCATCCATGTTGGTCTTTGAGTACACCATTGCAGGCGCTCCTGTCTGTGATGCAGCGTCAAGGGTAACCACAGCCATTGTCTCCGAGCTGATAGTCCATGCTGCTGCAAATGTCGTCGAACTGTTCGTGCAGATGGTTGTTGTCTTGCAAACGTCCCCATCTGTTGACTCAGAGATCGAGACGTGGCTGCACGACACAAGACGAATTAGACAAAATTTGTAGTTGGTGTGATGTATGGTAGTTAGCTCTAATTGTAGGAAAATGTAAGCTAACTGTGATGAATAGGAAATACAACCCCACAATATTCGACTACAGCATTAGTGGTGTTTTGCTTGTCACAATTGAATCGGTTAAATATCTATGTGTAACGTCGCAGAACGATGTGAAATGGAATGAGCATGTCAGGATAGTAGTGAAGAAGGCAAATGGCTCACTTCGTTTTATTGGGAGAGTTTTAGGACAGCGCCGTCCATCTGTGAAGGGGACCGCATTTAGAAGTCCACCCAATTCTTGAATACTGCGCAAGTGTTCTGGACCCCACCCAGTTCGGATTAAAGGAAGACAATAAAGTAACTAATCTGTTACTGGTAGCTTCGGACAATATGCAAGTATTACGGAAATGCTTTGGAAACTCAAATGGGAATCCCTGAACGGAAGGCGGCGCTATTTTCCAGGAACGCTATTGGGAAAGTTTAGAGAACTGGCGTTTGAAGCTGACTGTAGAACGATTTTACTGCCGCCAACGTACATTTCGCGTAAGGAGCACGACCATTAGTAGTAGTACAGAGTAACCATCGATATGCACCGAACTGTGGTTTGCGGGTTACATATGTAGATGTCACCGTAAGTATCCTTTTGTGATACTTTGTATAGCTGTTGCTGATGTAATTTGGCAACGTAACTGTGTATCTTGGTAGTAAACTCGTAAGGTGAAACTATTATTCAACAATCTTTATACCTCAGTTTCCTGTTTTACAAATGCATTCAGTTTTTGACGTGTGTGCTTCATTGAAGAATCTGGGAGAAATAAGTGCAGAATAGTTGCCGTAATTAACTGGCGAGTTATCCCTAGATGCAACGTCCTTTGCCTTCGAGTTGGTGTTTCTGTATAATCACATGTATCGAAGTGTGATTAGAATCAGTTTCAAGTCGAACTTTTTTACATTATTCCCCTTTTATAAGTTGGTTCTCGTAGCTGTGTCAAGCTGCAGCGCCCCATAAGCCTGTCGCAAGATTGTACTGAACGTCAGTGGTTGGTCAATACGTCCATATCTGCACCAGTGTGAAACGTATTTTTAAAGCTGATTTGACACTGTACCACACAAGCGGCTCGTAGTGAATTTGCGTGCTTATGGAATATCGTCTCAGTTATGTGACTGGATTTGTCACTTCCTGTCACAAAGATCACTGACTGTATTTGTGATTTCCTGTCAGAGAGGTCACAGTTCGGAGTAACTGACGGAAAGTCATCGAGTAAAACACAAGTGATCTCTGGCGTTCCCCAAGGTACTGTTATAGGCCCTTTGCTGTTCCTCATCTATATAAACGATTTTGGAGACAATATGAGCAGCCGTCTTCGGTTGTTTGCAGATGACGCTGTCGTTTATCGACTAATAAAGTCATCAGAAGATCAAAACAAACTGCAAAACGATTTAGAAAAGATATCTGAGTGGTGCGAAAAGTGGAAATTGACCCTAAATAACGAAAAGTGTGGGATCATCCACATGAGTGCTTAAAGGAATTCGTTAAACTTCGGCTACACGATAAATCAGTCTAATCTGAAAGCCGTAAATTCAAGTAAATACCTAGGTATTACAATTACGAACAACTTAAATTGAAAGCAACACAGAGAAAATGTTGTGGGGAAGGCTAACCAAAGACTGCGTTTTGTTGGCAGGACACTTTGAAAATGTAACAGACCTACTAAGGAGACTACCTATACTACGCTTGTCCGTCCACTTTTAGAATACTGCTGCACGGTGTGGGATCCTTACCAGGTATGACTGACGGAGTACATCGAAAAATTTCAAAGAAAGGCAGCACGTTTTGTATTATTGTGAAATATGGGAGAGAGTGTCACAGAAATGATACAGGATTTGGGCTGGAAATCATTAAAAGAAAGGCGTTTTTCGTTGCGACGGAATCTTCTCACGAAATTCCAATCACCAACTTTCTCCTCCAAATGCGAAAATATTTTGTTGACACCGACCTACATAGGGAGGAACGATCACCACGATAAAATAAGGGAAATCAGAGCTCGTACAGAAACATATAGGTGTTCATTCTTTCCACGCGTTATACGAGATTGGAATAATAGAGAATTGTGAAGGCGGTTCAATGAACCCTCTGCCAGGCACTTAAATGTGATTTGCAGAGTATCCATGTAGATGCAGATGTAAAACAATATTCTCTATAGTTTAGGAAGATTCGTTACGTGCCCTTGGGCTAATATATGGTTCCAATATGATACAGTTATTCTCACTTCTTATATCTTGCTCGTGAACGTTTACATCAGATGTCCCCTCAAAGGTGACTAGCAGTTTCAGCAGGTTTCTTCTCGTGACGCTGCTTGAAACCTCATGTGTATGAGACGTCTGTCGTGATTGAAGAGGATCTCCAGGCAAGAATTCTGTCTGTTACAGTATTCAGGAAACGATGTAGTTACCAGAACAAATTTTCACTTTGCAATGGAATCTGCGCTTACTGAAAACTTCAGAACTGCATGCCGAAGCGAGACTCCATCCAGGGACCTTTGGCTTTTGCGAGCAATTGCTGGCCTAGGGATCTGTCCAGGTACGACTTACGTCCCGCCCTCATAGCTTTCCATTCGCCAGCAGTTCTTCCGAGCTTCAGAAAAATTCTTCTGCTTACCTTGTGGGACTAGAATGCCAGGAAGTAATGATATTTGCGGAAAATGGCTTAGCCACACAGTGAAGGACTACTTCCAGAATGAATTTATCTCTCTGCGGCGGCTTGTGCGCTGAGATGAACCGTCTTGTTTCACATAGTTGCTCGCAAAAGGCAAACGTCCCAGTGTCAAGTCCCGTGCAGCACACCGTTTTGATTTGCCAGGGAGTTTGACCAAAGCATTTGAGGATTGGATGCGGGGGGTACCCCTCTGAACAACTGTTGTGAATGTAGAGCAATGTGTACATTGCGCGGATAAACACAATGAAAATCTAATTTGTGTCTGCTTTGATTTTTTTCGTCAGGAGCAGCCCAGTTGTTGAAATATTCTCATCCTTGGTGATAATTTTCGCCTGTGCTGCATCCGTAAAAGGTTTCCTTACCTCAAATTGATAAATTTTTATATGCTTGCAAGGGGCGATCTATTGTAATATGAAATATAGAAGTAACAACGTCGACAGCCAAGATCGACAATCACAATTTTATTTGTGATAACCAGTTTTCGGCAAACCTATGCTGTGATCATCGGATCTGTGAACCACATAGATCGAAAATTAGAAGCGTAACACCACAGATATAATATAGTGGGGCACAGATTTTCTCAAATGAATGCAATACGACATGCCTTATGTAAATACGCCACAATACATCTGGTTTGTATGTTCTGTGTAAAGGGGGGAACCATAACACGCCATTCCAGGGACATGAAAAAAGCGATACAGAGGAAAATCATTATTAAAATAAGGTTTACATAAAATTTCATGCATGTTGTATTCACTGCACAAGCTCATATTCACACAAAAGATGAAGAATTACTAGTTATATAATTGCGTACAAACATAAATTTACAGCGTGTTAGGAGTTTAAGTGCTGATATTTTTATTGGTAACTAAGCTATTATAGCTATTATAGCTATTAGGAGTAGTATTGCTTTTAGATTGATTGGTACCAATAAGCGGCAAGAGCAAGCCATTAATGCTTACTTTCCGCTGAACAGTAGGTCAGGCGTAAGGTGTTGATGTGCAGACACAAAGCGGTTAGTCTATACTAACAGGTGTAGCCCGCCTAGTGGTGTAGCTACAACTGTAATGAAAGCATCAGGTAGTAGATTATGTTTCGTGTTTGCAGGAAGACTATTAGACGGAGAGAGAAAACAACTAACATACCTGTAGTGGATACATATTAAGGTATCAATGATCACAATATCTGCACTTATACCCTAACACTTGGTACTGCATCCTTTTATCGTTTTGATGTACTATTTATATGTAACTTCTTCCTAATGCTTTATACACTCCTGGAAATTGAAATAAGAACACCGTGAATTCATTGTCCCAGGAAGGGGAAACTTTATTGACACATTCCTGTGGTCGGATACATCACATGATCACACTGACAGAACCACAGGCACATAGACACAGGCAACAGAGCATGCACAATGTCGGCACTAGTACAGTGTATATCCACCTTTCGCAGCAATGCAGGCTGCTATTCTCCCATGGAGACGATCGTAGAGATGCTGGATGTAGTCCTGTGGAACGGGTTGCCATGCCATTTCCACCTGGCGCCTCAGTTGGACCAGCGTTCGTGCTGGACGTGCAGACCGCGTGAGACGACGCTTCATCCAGTCCCAAACATGCTCAATGGGGGACAGTTCCGGAGATCTTGCTGGCCAGGGTAGTTGACTTACACCTTCTAGAGCACGTTGGGTGGCACGGGATACATGCGGACGTGCAATGTCCTGTTGGAACAGCAAGTTCCCTTGCCGGTCTAGGAATGGTAGAACGATGGGTTCGATGACGGTTTGGATGTACCGTGCACTATTCAGTGTCCCCTCGACGATCACCAGTGGTGTACGGCCAGTGTAGGAGATCGCTCCCCACACCATGATGCCGGGTGTTGGCCCTGTGTGCCTCGGTCGTATGCAGTCCTGATTGTGGCGCTCACCTGCACGGCGCCAAACACGCATACGACCATCATTGGCAACAAGGCAGAAGCGACTCTCATCGCTGAAGACGACACGTCTCCATTCGTCCCTCCATTCACGCCTGTCGCGACACCACTGGAGGCGGGCTGCACGATGTTGGGGCGTGAGCGGAAGACGGCCTAACGGTGTGCGGGACCGTAGCCCAGCTTCATGGAGACGGTTGCGAATGGTCCTCGCCGATACCCCAGGAGCAACAGTGTCCCTAATTTGCTGGGAAGTGGCGGTGCGGTCCCCTACGGCACTGCGTAGGATCCTACGGTCTTGGCGTGCATCCGTGCGTCGCTGCGGTCCGGTCCCAGGTCGACGGGCACGTGCACCTTCCGCCGACCACTGGCGACAACATCGATGTACTGTGGAGACCTCACGCCCCACGTGTTGAGCAATTCGGCGGTACGTCCACCCGGCCTCCCGCATGCCCACTATACGCCCTCGCTCAAAGTCCGTCAACTGCACATACGGTTGACGTCCACGCTGTCGCGGCATGCTACCAGTGTTAAAGACTGCGATGGAGCTCCGTATGCCACGGCAAACTGGCTGACACTGACGGCGGCGGTGCACAAATGCTGCGCAGCTAGCGCCATTCGACGGCCAACACCGCGGTTCCTGGTGTGTCCGCTGTGCCGTGCGTGTGATCATTGTTTGTACAGCCCTCTCGCAGTGTCCGGAGCAAGTATGGTGGGTCTGACACACCGGTGTCAATGTGTTCTTTTTTCCATTTCCAGGAGTGTATGTATGATCGTATTTCTGTATGTTTATTACGAGAGTGCCACCTGCTGGTACTTCAAAACATCCTTGCCCTTGACTTCTGATTCTCAGTTTTCTTTCATCTACTGTGTGAATATGAGTTTTTACACATTGTGCAACATGTATTGCATTTTATGTAATTTTTTTTTAATATTAACTCGCCAGTGTATCTCTTTCTTTAAGTTCCTGGAATGACGTGTTACAACTTGACACTATATAATTAACATACCAGATGTAGTGAGGTCTGTTTGCATAAGGCATGTTGTATATATCCATTTGTGAAAATCTGTACCCCACCTTATTATATGTGAAGCGATTATGCTTGTATTTTTCGATCTCTATGCTTTACAGATCCGACGATGACAACTTAGATTTGCCAAAATCGCTCACCGAAAATAAAATTATAATGCACGATCTGGGCTGTTGAAGTTATTACTTCAGTTTTTGATAAATTTGTCCTTCTTTAATACTTCAGAAAGTTTCTGACATAATCACGGAAACACCGATTACGATTCATGATCCCTACCGGGCAAAGAGTGAATCAATTGCAATCATACTTCATATGCTAGGAAATTATAGTTCGGATGATGTCCCAAAGTACTTCTAATTTGAGAGCTCTCATGTAATACACGATTATTGTTAACGTACATAGCAGTTACTTACTTCTGTATTCTGGAAGTCTTTTATTTGGAACCTTACTTGAGAGCACACCATACAGGCACTCACCCTTGTCCGTGAGCCGGCCGGCGCCCCAGCAGGTGGTGTGACGTCATACGCTCCGGGCACGGCCGGACCGAGCGCCATAGGACGAGGCAGGTGTATCGGGCGCCCAGGAACGTGAACTCTGGCCCCGGGAGCGCTGCAGCCCGCCGTGGTGTACTGTATTTGCCAAAAGAATTATAGTAATTATTATAATAACTTCCCCGGCGTGGGCAGTGCGGGGCGCCGTTAAGATGGCTCATTAAGATAGCGAGACAGCGGGGGGCGCCTCCTGTATAGGTTCCTGTCATGCACGGCCGTCACGGCATCCGCCGCCTCGGACGTGCTGTGCTCTCTGCCGACTGCTGATACCAGGGAAGCGACGCCGTCCCACGCAATTTCCCTGCATTTGGCGCCGTTTTCTGCAATTATTCCTGTCGTAAATTTGTGCACACGACTGTAGGTATTTAGGTGCTACGTCTAGAATTCACAAAAGCAGTGTTGTGGCTCGAACAACGCTTTTGATCGTTATCCCGGTCGTGATAATACTATAAAAATATAATGGCGTACAAGAGAAGAAGGTGGCTGCTATTTTCGCTCTCAACACACTTTAGTTTGTAAAGCCTATCTTCGAGATTGCAGCTCCAATATCAGTTCAGTGTGGCTGTCTTTCCGTTGCACCATCTCCGTAAAATGCTTAAAATGTTTTGTTGAGTTGATTACGTCGTAACGCTTTATTGTTAAGCAAACACGGACGTACGTGCGCGTTGAAGAAAACTATTATGATCGTTCGATGACCCTTAAGTTTTCAAGGTAACAAATGTATGCTGCTCCCAAAGTAAGCTTCGAATCGCGTCCACAAATAATAGCGTTGAGTGCATCACCTTGCTTTCCTCCTGTCCTTCCTTTGTCACCTACTTGAGTGTTCTAAAAATATATATAGGAAAAAGAGCATTAAGGGATTGTAGGCCACGTGGTCCCATGGGGTAGATTCAGCTTCCAAATCGGATAGAGCCCTTTTCCTCATGTAGTTTGAGAGTTGTGTTAGTTTCGACAAGATGATTAAACTAACTGCGGACATTTATTACTATTCACTAATGAGCCAAAAGATTATGACCGCCTGCTTAATAGCTTATTTGTCCGTCATTGGAACTAAGTACATCGTTGATTCTGCGTCTCAGGGATCCTACAATTTCTTGGGTGGTTTGTGGAGGTGTGTGACATTAGATATCTACGCACAGGTCATGTAATTCGCATAAATAACGGGACGCTGATTTGGGAGCACGCGGTGACGGCGCCCGATAGCGACCCAAATGGGGCCCTAGGATAAACATCAATAGAATTTGGTCTCCGAAACACCAACGTAAGTTCACTATGATGCTCCTCAAACCACTGTAGCACGGTTCTGGCTCTGAGACAGGGACAATTATACTGCTGAAAGGTGACATCGCCGACGGGGGAAAACATGACGAGATGCAAGTGGTTCACAGTTGCCAGCTTGCCTTCAATTACTGCTATAGGTCCCATGCAAGCGCAGGACAATCTCCCCACCCCCACCCCCCCACCCCCCATAGCGTACTACTTGCTCCCACAAGCCTGCGTTCGTGGCTCCCTGAACGTTTCGAGCCACCGCTCACCCCGGTGACGGCGTTTGTAGAGACGACCATCGACCTGTTGCAGCAAAAATGTGCTGCACCCGAAGAGCCGACATTTACTGACGATCGAATCACGATGCTTCCGTGCCCACTGCAATAGTAATTGTCGATGTCGTTCGTCAACGTGGGGACATGTAAGGGTGGTCTGCTGCAGAGGTCCATGTTCAACAACATACGGTGAACGGCGTGCTCCGAAACAACGTTCAAATGTGTGTGAATTCTTAAGGGACCAAACTACTGAGGTCATCGGTCACTAGACTTACACACTACTTCTGCTAAGAACAACACACACACCCATGCCCGAGGGAGGACTCGAACCTTCGGCGGGAGCAGCCGCGCAGTCCGTGACATGACGCCTCAAACTGCACGGCCACTCCGCGCGGCTGGTCCGAAACACTTGTGCGTGCACCAGCACTGTGCTTTATCGGCAGAGACGCCGCTGATAACCATCTATCGTACTTTGCCGAGCAGACAAGCCTGCGAACACGACGTTCTGTGAAGACTTGTGGACGTCCAACCATTTAGCGCCTAGTGGTTTCACTGTCCTTCTACCTCTCTCCATAGACGAGACGAAAGTAGCAAGTGAACATTCGATTACCTCAGCCATTTCCGAGATACTCGTTCACAGGCTCTGTGTGTTAATAATCTGCCCTTTTTTCAAAGTTGGTCATCTAAATGGATTTCCCCATTTTCAGCCCATATATTCGCTAGGGCGATCCCTCGTCCGTGTCTACTGCCCTCAGATACTTTTGCTATCGCATTACGCGCCCGCAACGCCACCAAGCGGTATCCAACGTCGCGGTGGGCAGTTGTAAAGTTTTGGCTCATCAGTGTATATAAAATGCAGTTAGTAGGTTACTGAATATTAAAAACTGTGTCCTCCTTTTGCTTCAATGAGCTTCTGAACACGTTGTGGCGTAGATTCGACTAGGTTAGAGCAAATGTTTTGTAGTACGTCATCATGAAACCACACTGTTACCACATTTACTAACACGCATTCTTGTGTTGAACAATCCACTTTACCATGACACATTATCACAGTACTCCACAAATTCTCAATGGAATTTAATTCTAGTGAATCACCATGGTACTGAAGGTAATAATGTTGTTTTCTTCCATGAATGCTTTAGAAGTGTGACACGGAGCCAGATCATAACGATGATGATGATGATGTCTGGCTTGTAGGGCGCTCAACTGCGCGGTTATCAGGGCCCGTGCAAATTCCCAACCTTTGCTCAGTCCAATCTCGCCACTTTCATGAATGATGATGAAATGATGAGGACTACACAAACACCCAGCCATCTCGAGCCAGATCATGTTGAAATATTACTCCACTATCTGAAAATGTGTGTAGGAATGTCGCAATCCTGCGTCTATGGATTTTCATGTATTTGGTTGAATTCATAATGGCATGAAATGGAGATCCACTTGCAATGAAGAAACCCGGAAACATTTTCAACACGCTCAGCTCTCACTACCTCATGGGCGCTTCCCCTGGTAACCCTTACGTTGTGTCATTATAAGACACCACTCGCGCGCTGGCCGTCAAAAGCCCGCCAGCGCGAATGTCCGTATCTGTCCTTGCCGCCAGCAAGGCAGTAAACCAAATGAGGCGCTGCACCTCCGCTCACCGGGAAGATTACACGACACCAGCGCCCTCTCGTCGCTAGCATAAGCTACGCCGACGACAGCGCTCGGTGGCCAGTGCGTCAGCGCTGATCGTCTTCTCACTTCGACAGCTCAACGCTACAGGACAGCGGCTCCTGGCGTCGTAGTCAGTTAGGTCAGCGAGAACTAGGCACAGCTACAAAGATAGTTTATTATTGAGTTGACGAAAGGCTTTATTCAGAGAAAGTAAACGCTTGTTATTTTCGACAGGACTGCTTTTCAGCCACACGGGGTAGCCACCTTGCCGCGGCTGCCCCCGTCGGAGGTTCAAGTCCTCCCTCGGGCATGGGTGTGTGTGTGTGTGTGTGCTGTCCTAAGCGTTTAGTTAGATTAAGTAGTGCGTAAGCCTAGGCACCGATGACCTCAGCAGTTTGGTCTCATAGGACCTTATCACATATTTTCAAAAATTTCCAACGGCTTCTCAAAACATAAGTAAATGTGTTTGTTTATTTAATTACAACACTGCATATTGATATTCTGTAGTGTGGCCAGCTACCCTAGTATGTCTGCTGGCTCCTATTCTACTAATTGCTATTGTGACCACCCGAGATACAACACTTTGCTGTGTAGCCTTGAATGATAAAATGTGTCTCATTACTGAAAATTACACATTTCAAGTCGTTGAAGAAAAAATATGTATATATTTTGGCCCACCCTAACCTTTATTTCTTCATGACAGGTGTTTAACAGCTCCGTCTTTATTGTCCTTAGTGTCCTCCTTCCAGAGGCATGCTGCTGAAGAATCAGTTTCAATTCAGTGGCCAATAAATCTCTCTGAAAGTCCTTACTTGCCTTATGAGGATGAATTCTACTGTTTCTGAATAGAGTTCAGCCAGTTCTAGGGGTCCGTCATCCACATCTGCCTTTTCGTCACCTGAAATTTTCCTTCACTGCGTTGACTGGCGGTTTGACGTAAAAGAGGAACAACAGCGCCGACAAGCTGCAACCCTGTCTTACAGCTTTCGTAATGTGGCATATCTTACTTGATCGTTCAGCTTTATTACTCTCACTTGTGTTTCGCAGCTGTTGTAGATTATTTATATGTCTCTGCTTTTTGGCGCGCGTCTAAAGATTTTGAACGTGTTTCAAAGTGAGTGCGCATGCACACGTGAAGAGATATGTAGAGAAGCGCCACACATCTTCAAGCGAACTGCAGTAGATTAACCGCAGTGTTCAATCTCCTATCTTCTTTTCAGCTTCAAACCAAATGCGAATATGTGCTCTGAAAAATTCCCTGAATAAAGTGCCCAATCCTGTATGAAGTTTAGACCCATCACATCATTTAATAGCACTATCTGACTGCACCTCCTTTAAGGAAATAGAAAAAAGAAGAACATGTGTGGCTTACACTCACCAATGTAATAATAATATGCGTAAGTAGACACTTGACTGAATTCCACGGAAGTACTAAATTGCGATAAGCGCTTGAACTATCGCAGTAATGTGTAAGTAACGCTGGTTGTAGCTGAGTCACGTGCAATGGGCACGTTTGACCCAGTTTTGTAGCCCAGCCTTCCTGCTTAAAAATCCGAAATTCAAAGGCATAAAGCGATCACATCATGAGCTCTAACAGCTGACTTTTTTCTTGGACTGTAAAAAAATTCAAAGAAAGTAGATGATACATAGGATACGTACCGTTTACAACAGTTCTGAAATTTATATATTGATTACAATAATGTTTCAGGAAAACGTGTATCTCTGCTGAGGGCAGAAAGTGCACAACACTGAGATAGGTCGATGTCGATTGCAAAGTGCTAATCAGCTGTAGAGATATCAGAATTTGAAAGTAGTGTCAAGAAATCACTAATGAATCTTAGGATCGCTAAATGAAAAAAAAAAAAAACGTAACTGCCTTCAAAGCATAAATATTGCCACTATGGCCCACACAACATACGTGGGTGAAACATTTGGTATAATGAATCACTACAAGTGAAATATGTAAGCAAAAAGAATGCTATAAGCATCAGAAGGTACTGAAAGAAGCTCGAAATACGGAATATGATGAATTCAAATACCGCACTATCTTGATGGACTAATGTAAAGTCGATTTTGTATCGTGCTTCGAAAGTAACCCATCCCACCAAACACCGAACGTGCTATCTCAACACTGAGAAGTTCTGAAAATGCTATAAATATCATTACGCCAAGCCTTGCAGAAAATAGGCACATATTTATAGCACAATATCTGAGAACGAAAAATTCTATTTAAATCTTACGCACACATAACAGCGTCTTAGCAGCCCATGTCGACCGCCCCCCTCTGTGCATTAAGACTAAAAGTTCGCAGAGAACCACGCGGTGACTTAGCTTCACATTTTGGCAATTACCTTGCCGAAATGCTTACTCATAGACTCCTATTTTGTGCGTCAGTCGTGTTTTCAAAGAATGATTGCTCGGTACTGGACATATCTTTGTAGAACACACGAAAGAAAATCAATACTGAAACGCGAGATTGCGATAGACAACATTTAAACACAGGTTAGTCCAGAAATATTGAGGGGTTGCAGAGAGTGTCATGAAGAACAAATCGGGGATAGGAACCCGCGTCCGGACTATCAACCAACGACGCTACACAGCTTCAAAATTACAGGCTCCCACAAGGGCACACCTTCGGCAGCGAACTTAACTTTTTATCTCACAGACAGTAGGCGAAACGTTACGCAATGTCGTTTGTAGTTCAGTGATCTCGACTGATTGTCACCATGGATCTAGAAGCTACATAGAAAGGTATTGTCTCCGATGAATTCGTTGCTCTGTTTCCTCAGTGGATGATGGCTTCGTATATGGGTTTACACCTGCAGCTTAGTTTTGCACTTAACAGCGAAAAACATGGGAGATTCTAGATGGTTCTTGGAGAAAATAAAAGTACAGATAGAAACCTAGGTCAGAATCCGTCATTCACCGAGGCAACAGAACATCGTGTTGGTAAGAGACAAGGCTTCCTTCTCAGCAGCTAGCGCCAGCTTCTCCACTGGCGGTAGTGGCAATCAGTCGCAATCACTGAATAACAAACAACATTGCAAGACTTTCCGCCAACGGTCCGTCAGCGTATGAAGGCACATTTGCTGCCGAAGGGGTGACCTAGAGGCAGACGGGGGCATCTGTAACTTCGATACCTTGCGGCGTCGTTGGATGACGTTTCCACATACGGGTTTCTATCTTCGATTTGTTCCTCAAGATACGCTCTACAACTCCTCAAAGTTTATTGTAACCTTTCTGGGGCACCCTGTATAACTGCACATTGTATCATTTCAAACCATAAAATTGCTGAAAAAAGTAACGAAGACGCATGCAATCTTGGCGTAAACGTATGTAGCAGCAACCTTCAGCAGTGCATCTCTGTATGACTGGTTCATGCACATATGGTATGGTAAGGAAGCTAAGGACTGTGAGTGGCGTTTGGGTCAGCTGAAACAACCATAGAGACAAATAACAGAATGCTTGCATAAAATTGATGCTTGCCTCTGGCAGTAATATATCACGAGCTAAGATTAGAGAGACCAGTGTTCATATCCTCAGTCACAACTTTCTGGTAATTAGATTTGTGTCACACAAATTGACTGAGGAGCAAAAGCCAACACAGATGGAAACTGCTGACATTTAATTAATCAATGTGACCGAGATCCACATCAAACCATTATAACGAGCGATTACACCTCGAGCTACCTGCTCAATCTGAAATACGGCGAACATCCATCACGCCAACAACTCACAGCAAGCCACATAAAATATTGATGGAGACGTGTTACCTCAGTCCTTTGATCGATTTCAAAAGAAGTTGACAGCTTCCTGTGGCTTTGTTAATCTTGCCAAAAGTATATCGCGTTCTTTGGAGGTTCCTTTGATGATGAATAAATGAATTTTTCGTTTGTATTTTTCGTTTTCTTAAGCTTATTTATTGATTTTTTCAGAAACACGTTATATGTTCCATGCGTCAATTCGCTAACAGAATCCTACATCATATTTATTCATGTATTGGGTTTTCACTCATTTGTAAGTAGGTAAAAATACGACCGTCGCAAAGCCACAACTTCGCTCGTTGTGTTGTACGCAAAGGTGTCTCTACTCGTTCTAAAACTCAGTGGACAGAGTGGAGCGAATTGTAAACCGGCAACTAGAAGTGAGACACTGATTCGTCTATTTTGTTGTGATTGTAGGTTTTAAAAACGCCTACGATTGCAATGTGACTGACTTTTTAAAAGCATTTGCTGAGCTAGTTAAGTTGCGTAACGTGTTTCCTTGTTGCCTACTAATGCCTATACAATAAATCTCTCCGTTCCACGAAACACGTCTGACCCCGATCCTCGGAATAGCTTTTAGCCCTCTTAGCGATGCGTTTGGAATCTCATCTATTCTTCTAAAGCGACAGTTCCTTAGGGTTTTCTTAATTTCTGGAAACAGAAAAATGTCACATGGGACCATTTATGGCAAATATGTAGGAATAAGGCACCACTGCATTATTGCTTCTAGTAAAAAATCGCTAGCAGGGATCAATGTTTGAGCAGGTGCAATATCGGGGTGCTAAATTCATTTTCTGTTTCGCCACAAACCCGGGGGTTTTCTTCTGACTGATTCTCGCAAACGGCATTTAGCTTGTAAGCAGCACTTCTGATTGATCGTTCGGCCACGAGGAAAGAACTCGTGATGTACTTTGCCACTAATATCCAACAAAACTGTAAGCAGAACCATTACATTTGACAGATCTTTTTTCCGTTTTTGGCGATCCAGGATGCTTACACTGGTACGACTGAGCATTAGTTTCGACGTCATATCCGTAATATAAGGTTTCAAAACCTATTATGGCACGTTTCAGTAGTTCTCTGAAGTTGTTGACTTTATCTGTCGACTCCTGACCAACTTGCTTTCGTCACTGTTTTTGTTTGAACTTCAACAATTTTGGTACAGGTTATGTTGTCACACGTTTCGCACCCAACACATCCGAAAATGTTTCATGGCATTAGCAAAATAATATGTCTACATCTTCAGCGATTATGATTCGGTGATCGATATATTCTTTTTTTTTTTTTCGTCAGTTGACGATGTGCTGTGGCGTCTAGGGAGCTCCTGATATTCTATGTCTTCTGGGACTTTTCAGAAACTCTGTACCACTCGTTAACCCGTGTTCTGCTCATACCAGACTCAGGAAAAACCATATTTATCATTTCTAAAACGTCGCTATACTTTATTTAGTTCTTATAGCAAACTTTTTTACAAATTCTCTGCCCTATTTTATACTAAATACGTAATCTCCGATACTATCAAAACCCATGTGACTTAGTTCACAGCTGGCAAAAGACTATATATCGGATATGGCCAACACTGAACAGATACTTTTAAGATACGTTTAGCAACACAGGAACGAAAAAATCGCACGATTCGAACTAATACAGCGTGCGAAACCACAAAGTTCTCTTTACGTTTTGAGCACACCTCGTCCATTGACTGTTGTATGATTTCTCAATTTAACAGAATATCAGTAATAATAATAATACAAAAATAAAAATAAGATTCATTAATATTGGAGCTCTCAGTCGGTACTCGCTAGAAAATGATAATAACAACAAAGAGAGCCCATTTCTTGGCGTTTTGCAACTTTGTTTCACTCACTCACTAACCTGGAAATCTACTTGTAATTTATTTTTAAATGGCACTAATTCTAGCTCCAAGCAACATCACAGACCCAAATCCACCACTACGGTGGATATACTTATCATATACTCGTTTATTGTATAGGTTTGCTGTTCCACGACTTTATATGTATGTCTGTAATCTTTTAAGATTACAAATGGCAATAAAAATTTTAAATATTGTTGGTGTAATACTGCTTTGTACGTAAATTGTAAAATGAGACCGATACGCGATAAAACCTTGCTGCATCTTTGAGTCGGTGTTTTCCACCTACGCCCTAGGTAAATATAACATAGCTCCATCTTGGAGACATACGCACATCTGTCTTTTGTTAGAACGTCTGCTAACACTCGTCGACATCCGTAAAGAGTTCGGCCACAGCTGTCCAAGTGCCACTGTCAAAAGTGCCTCCCTACAGCTGCTTTTCTTCCCATGGTGTCAGACAAGTGAGAATACGATACGTACTATAAATCAAATTAACCATCTAGTAAATTTATGTTATTGTGATGGTCAGTTATAACAGATAGTTCAAAGCATCCAAAGAATATTGGGAGACCCTCACAAGTTGCCGTTTCTCGTCGCGTGCAAACTGTGTTTATAACCTACTTATTGAACAGGGTTCAAAAGGGTTTCTAAGGTTTAAAAACATACAAAAACAGATCAGAGGGTCAGAGGATTACGAAACTGTATTTGGATTTTGTCTAGACACAATATTGCAAAAATTATTGATTGATCTTTGTAAATATTATAATTAATTAATTTTAATTGAAATATAATCTTTTAACTGAAACAAGTTGTCAGAATCGAAACATTTTCACGTCCTGCTTCAAATTAAATACATTAGTTGCTCAAAACGGCTTTTTAAAAAGTGTCATTATTAAGGTGAGCTGTGTTCTCGTATCAGGCTTTAAATGATTACTTGTCGGAGGGTATCACCTACAAAACCTGCTACGTCACTGCTAATAAGAGGTGGTTCTGGCTTCCAGTACATGTTAGTAAAGCTGGGATTAATTTTTACAAGAGAAAACAAAGACGAAAAGTAAATGTAAGTTGAAAGACAGATAGAGAAAGAGACGAATAAGTTCAAACAGATTTGTTTAGAGGTCAAGAACGTCTGTTACCAGAACCAACTTTTGTTACGTAGAATTTAAGTTATCACGAACAAAGTAGTCTTGATCTAAAGAAATCGACTGGGTTACATGGGTTGCATCAGATCTAGAATTTACAAAATGACAGTGAGCTGTATAGAATTATATCACAATCTGTTGCCATCGTCGTAGGTTGTCGTCAGATGACAATTGTCGAAACAGCAAATAATGCAGTAGTGACAGAAATAACTGGGAAATGGACCTCGCGTCACCGTGTCCAACGTGGACTTCTACCTTGTAGTCTTTTGATGCATAGTATGACTGAACATTATGAGCTATACACCACTCGTAAAAGTCTACAATAAGAAGATATTAAGCAGTGCCATAATCATGACGTTCGAATCTATGACGATTAAACTTGCGTAGCAACTAAATCTGTCCATGAGTATAATAAATAACACGCCAGATCCAGCTACGAACACTAATGCTTTATTCTATTTCATGTGATTGGTAGCTATCTGCAGGAAGCAATCGGAAACGTTAAGCAAGTAAAAAACAAAAAGTCGAGCTAACTTGTTGTCTGGAATGACATTAGAATAGCATTTTCTCATCCGTTTTACGTTTTCCGTGGCTTTCTTAAATCTCTTAAGGCAAAAGGCAGGACGGTTCCTTAGCAAACACACGGCCGATTTTCTTCCCCAATCCAAGGTTGTGCTCCATCTCTCATTTCGTCGTCGACAGGGTATTAAGTCTTAATTTTCTTCCGTCCCACCAGTATCAGTAACAAAGATCACATCACTAACACATGTACGTACGATGATGTCGGCGAGAAGGTATCTGCTTCAAATCCCGTTAATGAAAGAAATTTTCACCGCTACTGTCAGCTAACCACAAAGCTGCGTTTACATTTGCGTAGGTTATTGTACTTCAGGTGCTAGTGATACGGCAATCTGCGTTTAAAACTATCGGTGAATGGTTGGCTATTGAAGAGGCTTTTTTTTAAGTAAAGTTGCTTGTAAAATATAATCTTGCTCCAATTAATTTGCACACTACTGTATGTTCTGAGCGTAGGTGACCGTAATGGTTGTGTGTACAGTCCGGTGTGAAGTTTGTACTGCACGGCAATGGGAGACCGCTGTGCCGACAAATAGCCTACTGCTCTTGAACAGCATCAAGGAGGCTACCGATGTACGGATGATCATCAATACTATGAAGGCTTTCACGACCGGACGACATATCTTCTGATAAACCTTCCGGGATGTAAGGTCGTGGTCCATGAAACTCTTCAGCTCCTAACGTTTCGTCCAGAGCTGCGCTGGACATCTTCAGAGGGGTGTATCTCCTCCGGTCAGTCGACAAGAGTCACCGGAGGAGATACACCCCTCTGAAGATGTCCAGCGCAGCTCTGGACGAAACGTTAGGAGCTGAAGAGTTTCATGGACCACGACCTTACATCCCGGAAGGTTTATCAGAAGATCATCAATACTGCCACGCGCTCTCACTTCCTGAGACTCTGTGAAAAGGTCTGTCATTTGAATCAGGCCATCGGCGGTCAAGGGGAAGAATAGTGGTGGTGTAAACTTCCTTGTCATCATACTTTTCGCCCATACCTTACGCCGATGTCCTGATTCAAATGACAGACATTTCCACAGAGTCTCAGGAAGTGAGAGCACGTGGCAGTATTGATGATCATCCGTACATCGGTAGCCTCCTTGATGCTGTTCAAGAGCAGTAGGCTACTTGTCGGCACAGCGGTCTCTCATTGCCGTGCAATACAAACTTCACACCGGACTGTACACACAACCATTACGGTCACCTACACTCAGAACATACAGTAGTGTGCAAATTAATTGGAGCAAGATTATATTTTACAAGCAACTTTACTTAAAAAAAAGCCTCTTCAATAGCCAACCATTCACCGATAGTTTTAAACGCAGATTGCCGTATCACTAACGCCTGAAGTACAACAACCTACGCAAATGTAAACGCAGCTTTGTGGTTAGCTGACAGTAGCGACGAATCATGAGTATCGCAGTTACGAGCGGATTTCTTTTACTTTTAATTAATTATTAGCTTTCGGAACATGCCCATACGGCCATCTCAACACCGGTGATGTGGTACAGTAGTTTTGTTTTGATAATTCAGACTATACATTAGTGTAAGTGGTACTCCAGTAAGAAATTACACTCATGTTCAGAAAAAAAACAGAACACCTTAACCGACTAGAGGTAGGACATTCGTTTTCATAGGACATGTACATTAGCTTGTTCTGCAGAAATAATCAGCATTGCAGTGACCTCTGTTCAGCCCGCGTCCTGTTGCTTAGTAGGCATAGGGTCCGCCATGGGCCCTGATAACGTGTTCCATGTCTCATGGCATCGACGCGTGTGGTATAGCCATCTGCATTCACCTGGTTCCAAAGTTTATCTTCCGTGGTTGGCTTTGGCCCACTCCGCTGCACCCGTCGTTTCACAATATCCCATTCATTTTCGACTGGCGACAAGTGTGGCGATCTGGAGAGCCGGGGCAAAAGGCTGCCATGCTGTTCACGAAGAAGGCACATGTTCGTGCAGCAACATGTGGTCGTGAATCGGGAATCAGCTTGCTAAAAAATGGCGCCTGGGGTGTCGTGTAGAAAGGGTATGGCTATGGGTCGCAGGATGTCATTCACGGAGGTCATACTGGTCACACTGCACTGGACACGCACCAGCTGTGATTTTTGGTTGTACCCAACAGCACCCCACACCATTAGGCCTTGAATTGGCTTTGTATGTCTTGTGCGAATGCAGTCACTACGACGCCTCTCCCCCAGTGTGTGGCGAACCAAAATACGGCCATCATTTTCAAGCAAACAAAGCTTCGATTCGTTCGAAAACATTATCTGGTGCCATTCCTGTCTGCAGTGACGTCGCTCCATACACCATTGACATCTAGCTTGTTTCTGCACATTCGTCAAAGTTAGGCGGAGAAGTGGATGACGCGCACGTGACAGATGCCGTAATGAACGGCGACGGACTGTCGCCCCTGATCCAGCATTGCGCCAGAGCGGAAGAGGGCCCATATCTGCCCTGCAATGCCATTCAGATGAGGTGCCGATCTTCTCGTGAAGGGGGGAAGGAGGGGATGCGGGAGGGGGGTCTGGGTTGTGCGACGTGACTCACCTAGTGTTCTACGGCCTTCCATGAATCATTCTGCGCACACCCGTTGCACTGACGAAACACTTCGTCCCACACTAGCAGCAATCTCCCGGATGGATGCATCGCATCCTCTCGTGCCAATACGAGGTGCATTCAAGTTCTAAGGCCTCCGATTTTTTTTTCTCCCGACTGGAAAGAGATAGAAACATGCGCATTGTTTTAAAATGACGCCGCGTTCATTGTCAATACGTCCCAGAGATGGCAGTACCGTACGGCAGATGGAATTTTACCGCCAGCGGCGAAAATGAGAACTGTTTTAAATATTTAAAATGGCGACGTTTTCCTTACTTGAACAGCGCGCAATCATTCGTTTTCTGAATTTGTGTGGTGTGAAACCAATTGAAATTCATCGACAGTTGAAGGAGACATGTGGTGATGGAGTTATGGAAGTGTCGAAAGAGCGTTCGTGGGTGCGACAGTTTAATGAAGGCAGAACATCGTGTGACAACAAACCGAAACAACCTCGGGCTCGCACAAGCCGGTCTGACGACATGATCGAGAAAGTGGAGAGAATTGTTTTGGGAGATCGCCGAATGACTGTTGAACAGATCGCCTCCAGAGTTGGAATTTCTGTGGGTTCTGTGCACACAATCCTGCATGACGACCTGAAAATGCGAAAAGTGTCATCCAGGTGGGTGCCACGAATGCTGACAGACGACCACATGTGGAATGTTGCCAAGCAATGTTGACGCGCAACGACAGCATGAATGGGACTTTCTTTTCGTTGGTTGTGACAATGGATGAGACGTGGATACCATTTTTCAATCCAGAAACAAAGTGCCAGTCAGCTCAATGGAAGCACACAGATTCACCGCCACCAAAAAAATTTCGGGTTACCGCCAGTGCTGAAAAAATGATGGTGTCCATGTTCTGGGACAGCGAGGGCGTAATCCTTAACCACTGCGTTCCAAAGGGCACTACGGTAACAGGTGCATCCTACGAAAATGTTTTGAAGAACAAATTCCTTCCTGCACTGCAACAAAAACGTCCGGGAAGGGCTGCGCGTGTGCTGTTTCACCAAGACAACGCACCCGCACATCGAACTAACGTTACGCAACAGTTTCTTCGTGATAACAACTTTGAAGTGATTCCTCATGCTCCCTACTCACCTGACATGGCTCCTAGTGACTTTTGGCTTTTTCCAACAGTGAAAGACACTGTCCGTGGCCGCACATTCACCAGCCGTGCTGCTATTGCCTCAGCGATTTTCTAGTGATCAAAACAGACTCCTAAAGAAGCCTTCACCGCTGCCATGGAATCATGGCGTCAGCGTTGTGAAAAATGTGTACGTCTGCAGGGCGATTACGTCGAGAAGTAACGCCAGTTTCATCGATTTCGGGTGAGTAGTTAATTAGAAAAAAAATCGGAGGCCTTTGAACTTGAATGCACCTCGTACTGTCTCCTCTTTCAGACTCACTGATTTCACAGTGCGGTTCGCGCATACGTCTGCGAGGCTTCCTGCACGTCTCCCAAGTGACGCTGATCCGCTGCCTTCAGTTTACTGCGACGACGAAAGCCTCAAGAACATTTTACCAGTAGGTTGTATTGTACCGCGATATCGATTTGACCTTGGGCCCGGAGGACGACATGCTTCAAACGCTAATAATTTCTGCAGAACATACTAATGTAGATGTCCTGCGAATATGAACGTCCTACTTCAGTCATTCAGGGTGTTCTGTTTTCTTCTGAACATGAGTGTATATAGACTTAACAAAGGACAGATTCCGACATGATATAAATGTTACATTCACGGTATACTGAACCGAGTAAACAAGACGAAATCGTTACACAGGAAACCCAGAAGTAGTACGGTATAAAAATCCTAAAGGTAACACAACAGAATCTGTTAAATAACCGTTGTTACGTATTTGGGATACTCGCAGTTCAGTCCGTGATAATGACTTTGTATCTAAAGTAGCAATAAAATTTTCTTTTGTGTGTTCTACGAGCGCAGTTCGAAAGATAAGTTACACAATTCGTCTCCCCCCCTCCTCTTTCCCGCCCCTCCACTAAGACCATAGCGCAACAAGAGGGCCGCACTGTCAGAAGATACTACATATTCTGGTTTTCCTGCAGACACAGTTCTGCTGCGATGCGGGTGACAAGTGTATCACAGTGCGGTAGTGAAATGGCACGACAACTGGAAATGCGTTTCTAAGTTGAAGTACGCGCGACTATCCGGTTCTCGTGTGCCAAAAGTCTAAATCGCACATAGGTTCACCGTGAAATTACGGCGGTATATGCACCTAATGCAAGGTCTCCTCCAGCCGTAGTGAAACGGTGACAACAATTTGACCAGGGCCACACAGAGCTGGGGGATGCTGATCGGCAGGGAATACATCGACATCGACCACAGCGGCAATGTCCAGGCAATCAGAAACTGTTGTTGACAGAGACTTGGTGACCACGTTGAAAAATATTGTCATGTATCCCTGCGACTTTGAAGTGTACTGCAGCAGTTAATAAAAGTTACTTGGCCTGCCATAATGATGTGAAACTTACTGAGACGCCCTGCTAGACCTGCAGGACAGGACAGGTAGTTTCAATTGTTGAAAGGGGCCCAAATAAGGGGCTGTCAGTTACACTCGAACATACAACTTTATTAGTTGATCAAACATTACAAGAGCCACAAAAAATTTTTTTTAAACACACAGCCTTAATCTTGGGTCTTAATTACCGACTCAAATCCACTTTAATTTAAAAATGGCTGAAGGCCAATAACTTAAAACGCAAGCATAATCAGAAATTTAAAAGGCAGGCCTTATCTTACAACAGTTCTTTATTTGGGCTGAAGGCGTAAAGAATCTGAGATTTTCAGAGCAGACAATGTGAATTCAAAATCGGCTGAAAGCCCAACACTTAAGGCTAAACAACATTAATTTTTTTTAAAGAAACAAAGGCCTTACATAAAACAGTTCTTAATTAATCAAAACACAACCAATATAGAAATTTAAAAGGCAAAGCCTTATCTTAAAACAGTTCCTTAATTAGGCTGAAGGCCAAAAGAATCAGAGACTTCAAGAGCAAACAAGTTAAATTCAAATCGGCTGAAGCCCTAACACTTAAAACTACATAACATTATTTTTTTTTTAAATACCGAAGGCCTTACGTGAAATTATTTAATTTAGGCTGAAGGCCTTAAGAGCAAAACAACTAAAACTCAAAATCGGCTGAAAGCCCAACACTTAAAATTCAACAACATTAAAACCTTAAAAATGCCAAAGGCCTTTCGAGAGAAATTTCCTTTAAATTAGGCTGAAGGCCTAAAGAATCTTACGCCTTAAGGGCAAAACAACCTAGAAGCCATACAAGTACTAACAACAAGAACAAACAAAGACAAGGCAGTACACGGACGCACTGACAAGATAACTTCCACTTCACCCGACCAGGGCACAACAGGGATTTCAACGGAACAACGTAGAAGATATTGGCGCCCACAACCAATCATACATGGAGCTGTCAAACTACACGCCGTGCTGGACAGCAACAACACAATGAGGAATCTACACTGCCTGACAACGGCCAGGACAGCTAACCGGAACGTTAATGGCAACAAGGCAGAAGATTCCGCTGGTGCACTTCAATTCAAATTACAAAATACAGTGAAACTCCACTGGAGGATGGCTAGAATTTTACAGCTTGAAAACCACGTTGTTGCTCGCGGGAATATCCCAACAGCCGACAACGAACTCCAAACGACACAATGTGAACAGTCTTGACTTGCTGGTAGATTTAATCAAAACTCAACTTTCGTGTCCAGGGTCGGTGAGCCACGGACCTCGTAGCGATGGGAACAGCCCCACACACTCTGACACCACGTAGAGAGTGCCAGCGGCCCCGGCTAAACTACGTCCCGCGGAGAATTCCTCACTGCTCCACGCCAACCGACCGACTGGTCGCACACCGGCCAGCCGGAAACTATATGCGACAGGTCAAAGATAGTCCAAGGTGTGAATATCGATAAACACTGCTGCTACCACCCGCGGAAGGAGAGGATAACGGCATAATTGCGATAACCGCGGGAGACAACACAGAATCGCAACGAAGGTTTAATCCAGAGCATAGAATGATCCAGCCATGTCTCACTTACTTTTTGAAGTTCACTCGCGTCTATACGCGAAACAAATTTTTCATCAAATGAACTAAATGCTCCCAGAAACTTTTTCAAATCTCAAGCGTCTAAGATCTATGTATGCGGATTGAAGCGACGAATGAAAGTTTGTACCATTACCAGGATTCGAACCCAGGTCTCCTGCTCACTAGGCAGATGCACTAACCACTACCCCACTCTGGGACAGTGACTTTGTACAGTTGCACGGACTACCTTAGCACGCCTTCCTCCTCAACCCAAATCCCCATTGACGCTTCGACCCACTTGGTGTTCCTCTAAACTCGAATATCACTGCAGGGCCTCACCAAGTAGGCGAGGTAGTCGGTGAAGGATGCCAGGGTGGCGTAGTGATTAGCGCATCTGCCTAGTGAGCAGGAGACCAGGGTTTGAATCCCGGTCTTGGGACAAATATTCGTTCGTTGCTTCAGTCTGAATATATAGTAGACGCAAGTAGCAAGTACTGCCGCAAATAGCGATGCGACAAGATTCTTTAGGTAGTGAGCCTTCGAGCCTAACGTGGTAGTTGGATGATCTATTGTCGTTTGATGGAGGACAGATCTTGGAGCCGGATAGATCTATGTTGTCGCTCTAAAAATGCTCTGAGGCGTTCGTGAGACATGTGGGTGAACGTATGTCGAAGCTGAACTCAACATTCACTGATATTCCACAATAGCATTGCAAAGGCAGAATAATAGAGTGGATGACCTTAAATCTACCAGAAGTCAGCGTGAAAATATGTTATTGACCTTTGTGTTGATAGAGTAATATATCTTTCTGTTAAGTTACATTAACCTTTTCTGCTGTAGATTCACAGTACGCTTAAGCGTATGGCATCGTTGAATATAAGACTACTTGTGTTTTTGGAGCAGCCAGTAAAGTTAATATGAAGTAATGTAGGCCGAAATCTAAATAAAGTTTGTACTTTACAATATTAACCAAGAACTGTTACTCGTAGACACTTCCCACAAAAAAAGGGCGATCGAATTGTAAGTGAGTGTGAATGGTGATTGCTGCTGGATTGTGTGGTAATAGTAAACTGTAATAACAAACGAAATTCTTTGGCGTTACTTGAACGTACACCGTAAAAAAAAGAAAAAACAACCATGAACGAGTTATGGAAATTGGTTACAATTTCAGATTCACTCACGTATCGACTGTAAAAGCAACATTATGAACTTTGGCTGCCGATGGATGAATGTTTGACGTACAGCGCCCTTTCACCTCGCAACTGGCAACGATGGTAAGGAGGGGTTATGTCGATATCGTTGAATCCCATGGACAGTAACTATGCCTCGGAGACAGGAGTGTGAACAATATAAGCAGATATCAGCATTTGAGAGAGGACGTGTATTTGGGCTCAAAAAAGCCGGGTGGCGTAATAGGCGAAACGCTCGACATTTGAATAGAAGCGATGCCCTTATTCGGTGATGTTGACTTCATTGGATGAACAATGACCGAGTACGGCGTCAAGAAGGAAGCGGTCGATCTAGAAAAACGACAGAACGTGAGGACCGAGCAATTGTTAAAGAGGCACTCAGAGCCTCGGATTTATCAACTGTTGCAAAGAGCAATAAAGGCGGCTGACAGAAAGGGGATAGAACTCAACCACCCCTTCCGCCGACTACCGTTGACCTCTGCACGGCAACAAGCCCATTTGCAGTGGTCGGGCACATTCGGCTTGGAATCTCCTTGACTGTCATCAGTGACGAGTTCCGTTTCGAACTGAGCCCCGGTGACCAGTGGATACGTGTCTGGAGATTCCCGGGGCAGCAGTGGGATACCAAGCTGGGTGAAGCAACGAACGAAAATTTGTCCCAAGGCCGGGATTCAAACCCTGGTCTCCTGCTCACTAGGCAGATGCGCTAATCACTACGCCACCCTGGCATCCTTCACCGACTACCTCGCCTACTTGGTGAGGCCCTGCAGTGATATTCGAGTTTAGAGGAACACCAAGTGGGTCGAAGCGTCAATGGGAATTTGGGTTGAGGAGGAAGTCGTGCTAAGGTAGTCCGTGCAACTGTACAAAGCCACTGTGCCAGAGTGTGGTAGTGGTTTGTGCATCTGCTTAGTGAGCAGGAGACCTGGGTTCGAATCCTGGCAGTGGGATACCAAGCTGTCTGTCGCCCGCCATAGGACCCGACAGCCATGGGTGACGGTCTGGGGCGCCATATCATTTCATAGCAGTACACCGTTGGTCGTTCATCCTTGCACCCTTACAGCACAGCGATATGCCGGCATTTCAACCTCAAATTATTGTTATTTTGAATCATTATTTGTAAATGTTGTAGATAAAACAAAAGGAAAGAAAAATGTAAAAAGATGAAAAACGAAAATTGTAAGATGTACGACCTGTTTTAAACATCAGGTAACAGGTCTATAATTTGGCAATAAATAAATAAAAAAAATGTCGGCAGCACTGTACTCGCCGTTTTGTTCCCCTTCAAAGCAAGCCATCCTGGACTTATGTTTCAGCAAGATAGTGCCCGCCCGCACATGGCGAGAGTTTTTGCTGCTTATCTTCGTGTTTGCCAAAACCTACATTGGCCAGCAAGGTCGCCGGACATCTCTCCAATTGAGAACGTTTGGAGCATTATTGTCTGAGTCCTTCAACCATCTCGGGATACTGACGAACTAACTTACTAATTGGCAGAATTTGGCACGATAACCCTTAGAAGTTCATCCAACATGTCTGTCATGAATGCCATGCTGAAGAATTGCTTGCATAAGGCCTGGAAGTAGACAAAGGCGTTATTGACTTGTTCTGTTTGTGAAGATCTTTTTCTTGCATAAATCACCCCATTTTTCTGAAACTGTAATCTTTTGTATTTCTGTTCATACGCAACATGTCTATCGATTTCTATACCATTCGGATAATTCCTTCATAGTGTCCTTTTTGGCTTAGAGTGTAACTGCCAAATCCTCAATCCAGTACCAAATTTCGTTTTCTACACTGCATCGTATGGTCGTACTTTTGTTAACAATCGTTGGTCTCGCACTGACTCAAATTCCTTTTGCAAGCTAAGAAACACTGCATGTACCCGACTGCTCTGATCCTCGGCTTCCAGGGTGTCACGTGTGCCTCGATAATAGAACCGGTTCCGTGTTTAGTACGACAGATTATTCATCATTGGTGTCCCAGTGCTACCCTGGAGACATTAATTTTCTGCAAGAGTAATAGAAACAATGTCGCATCCGCCACGGTTGCCGCCAGAAGAGTCGTCCACCTCGGCCACGCCAACTGTCTGCTAGGTCCTGCCGCGCCGACGTCGGCGGCGTCCTATACTTACGAGCGTTATGCAAATCGCCGCCGCACAGCAGCGCCTTGTAACTAAGGAGACGCTGTTTACCCGGCCCGGTGTACCGCCGCCAGCGACTGTGGGGTGGGGGCAGGCCATGACGGAGGCTGCGCGACGTCGGATAATCCTGGGCCCCGCTGCAGCCTCCGCGATAACTCTGACGAGATATTGAGCGGAAGATAGACTCCAACTCGAGACCGAGCCGGCACGCCGCGCTGCGCCGCCCGGAACCGGAACGAACGCTTTTAAATGTCTTTCCGTTGGATTACTCGCCGCTTTTCTTATCCCTCCGCAGAGGCAGCGTCAGAGGCGCGCACCCTCCCCCGGCTTTCGCCTGCCGAGGAGAAGAGAAGCCGACCGAATGTGCGTCTGCACAGTGGCGCTCTCTCCCCGAGCTGCATTGCGACCGTGATTGTTCAGCTGTGTATGCCGAGTGGTGTGCTGAGGCTGCAAATGCAGAGTAGCACACGAAACTACCCATAAAAGGACCTAACCCCTACCTCATCGCAGATATTTATATCTCCAAACAAACGTCAGTGACAGCTGTCAGTACTGGTCTATTACGACAGGAATTGGTTTAACGATCTGATGGAAAACACAATGCATCTGCAAAGGAAATCGCATAAAAGACGCTAGTACCACCATTTCTCCTGTTTCAGTGTATGGAGTCCTTGTCGCTTGGCCATGACAACAGACATCGAACAAATTAAAAAACTCGCTGTTCCACAGGGTTCAATTTTGGGTCCACTCCTAATTTCTTAAACAGGGTGTCTTTCCTAAGAGCAGCGAGGCACATTTACTCTGGCGTTTCAGCAGGTATTTACAATTTCGTTTTTGCGTTGTGCAGCTGGTGTCAGCCGAAAAAAATAGTGCTTATCACGTCTTTCATGCGACGCTCAGAGTCGACGGAGAGAGCCAGTTTGGTTTCCATTACAAACAAAATGGTTTTTAAAGTAGAACTGGACGTTCCTATTTGATAGAGCGATCCCACATCAGTCTAATGCGTTATTTATTTTGCCGATACGTATTAACGAGGAAAGTAGAACTCGAAAAGTTACCAGTAATCGAGCAGCCTTGGCCCGCGTTGTCTGTCACCGCCAAGTATGCACCACTACACTCACGTTGCTGGATTGCTGTTTATTATTCTTCTTTTACTGTCCATGTCAATACATATGGACTAAAAGAATATCGGACTAGACTAATTCGGGAGATCTCTATCGAATTGGCAAGTAAACTTAAGGCATGTGAAACAAATCGACACTTTCTGTTGCCAATGCATACAAAATGAAAGAGGTGAAGAGAAGCAGATGTTTGGGCTGATTTCAGTGCAAAAACGAAGTTGAAAATATGTGCTGAAATACCAGAGAACATACACCTGACGACTTCTTGGACAGACAACCGATGTGGGTGAATGACCTTCCACATAATATTCAAGAAGGAGAACTGGTACTTTTGTTATAGATGATAGCAGTGTTATACTAACAGACAAATCAACAGAAAATACGGTAAACGGTATTTTCAAAATAATTATAATGAGTTTCTCAGAATAAGGACTAGCACTTCAATTTGAGAAAACACGCTGCATTCCGTTGCGTGTAACAGATAGAGTCATACCGACAACTGATGTAGCACATGAGCAGGAGTCAGTAAATGAGATAGAATGCTCCAAACTTTTGGGCGTGTGCGTTGATGAAAACTTGAACTGGAAGAAGCGTATTACGGAGCTGTACAAAAAGATAAGTTCGACTCTTTTGATCTTCGTATAATTGTCAGTCTTGGGAATGAACGACACCTGACATATTTAGCACATTTTCACTCAAAAAGTCCTTATGGGATAATTTTCTGCGGTAACGCTCATTTGGAAAGAAAAGAATCCATTACACAAAAGCAAACAGTAAGAATAATATGTGGTGTTCACCCATGGATATCATGTCGTGGAACTAGGCATTTTAACTGCACTGTCACAATGTAGCGGGTGGTTATAATTAAAGTGCAGCTAATAAGGGAGGTCCTGTGCGAGCTATAATCGTCGTATGGCAGGAAAATTTGGTACATAGGGCAATGCGTTAATGCAGAATCGTATAATGCAGAAAAAAATTTAGTTCTATTTTGGCCACCAGGTACAAATATGTCGCTGTACAGCATCTATTCGATGCCTCCGGTGCTCATATTACTCAAATTATGTAAGCAACGGTTAATAGTAAAATCAAAATTACGCTTTTCTCACTTGTTTCACCTTTTCTGCCTACGTTCCTTTCCTCATGTACCACGCATACCTATACGTCTGTCCTGCAGTCACACTGTCAGATTTGCAACTGGTGGCCAAAACTGGAACTAATTTTCTTCCAGCGTAAATCGGTTCCACATTGACGCATAAGCATACCTACTAATTTTCATTGCCATTCGACAAATTACAGTCCACACCCAACCTCTGTGAGTAGCTGCGCTTTAATTGCACTGAAGCGCCAAAGAAACTGGTATAAGTATGCGCATTCAAATATAGATATATGTCAAGAAGCAGAATACGGCGCTGCGGTTGGAAATACCTATATCAGACAAAAAGTGTCTGGTGCAGTTGTTACATCAGTTACTGCTGCAACAATGGCAGGTTATCGAGATTTAAGTGAGTTTGAACGTGGTGTTGTAGCCAGCGCACGAGTGATGAGACACGGCATCTCCGAGGTGAGGATTTTACAGTACGACCATGTACCATGAATATCAGGAATGTGGTAAAACATGAAATCTCCGACATCGCTGCAGCCGGAAAAAGATTCAGTAAGAACGGTATCAACGACGAACGAAGAGAATCGTTCAGCGTGGCAGAAGTGCAACCGTTCCGAAAGGTGCTGCAGATTTCAATGCAGTCAGCGTGCGAACCAGTCAACGAAACATAATCGATATGGGCTTTCGGAGTCGAAGTAGTAGTAGTAGAAGGGTTTTGTGGGCGCACGACAGCAAGGTCTTCAGCGCCCGTTCAGGATCATAGTGAGACGGGTGTCAAGAAAAAAACTCAGAACATTTACATCAAACGGAACATAAAACACAGGGAACAATCATGGAAAAATATGTGCTCACCCACACCGAAGCGTGGGATGAAGCAAGGCGTCAGCAGTAAAACATGGACAACACAGGAAGAAAAAGGTATAGGGAGCTAAAACAATGGAGCAGATGGAAGTGGCTGGCTGACCGCAAGGAAAAAAGTGAGGTGTCAGCCACTCTGCAATACACTAAAACCGCCAGCCTAAAAGCTTAGGCCAGAGTCCAGACACATCACAAAACTTAAAAACCCTAGACACACACGTCTCATCGTTAGCTAAAACACAGGGCAGATCCCCATCAACTTGGTCTTCTGCCCTTGCATCACGGTATAAAACGCAGTCTGTTAAAATGTGCCGGACAGAGATGTACACACCACAAGCATCACAAAACGGAGGATCCTCCCGCCGTAATAAATAGCTAAGTGTCAGAGGACAGTGCCCGATCCGAAGACGTGTGAGCGCCACCTCTTCCCGCCTGAGCAGCCGGCAGGAGGAACGCCACGGCCGAGTGGTTGACTTTACCGACCGCAGTTTATTGGCCGTCACCGCCAGCCATTCGTCCTCCCACAACTCCATGCACTTCCTGTGGAGTGCAGCGATGACTGACTGCAAGGGGATAGGACACTGGACCACATCCTGCTCTCTGCATTCGGAGTCGAAGGCCCACATGTGTACCCGTGATGACTGCACGACACAAAGCTTTACGCTTCGCCCGGGCCCGTCAGCACCGACACTGGAATGTTGATGATTGAAAACATATTGTCTGGTCGGACGAGTCTCGTTTCAAATGGTATAGACCGAATGGACAAGTACGGTTATGGTGACAACTCATGAACTCATGGACCCTGCATGTCAACAGCGGACTGTTCAAGCTGGTGGAGGATTGTATAGACCGAATGGACGTGTACGGTTATGGTGACAACTCATGAATCCATGCATGGACCCTGCATGTCAGCAGCGGACTGTTCAAGCTGGTGGAGGCTCTGTAATGACGTGGGGCGTGTGCAGTTGGAGTAATATGGGACCCCTGATAAGTTTAGATACGACTCTGACAGTTGACACTTACGTAAGCATCATGTCCTGATCACCTGCATCCATTCATGTCCATTTTGTATTCCGACGGACGTGGGCAATTACAGCAGGACAATTCGACATCCCACACGTCCAGAATTGCTACAGAGTGGCTCCAAGAACACTCTTCTGAGTTTAAACACTTCCGCTGGCCACCAAACTGAACATTATTGAGCATATCTGGGATGCCTTGAAATGTGCTGTGCAGAAGTGATCTCCACCCCTTCGTACTCTTAGGGATTTATGGACTGCCCTGTAAGATTCATGGTGCCAATTCCCTCCAGCAGAACATCAGACATTAGTCGAGTCCATGCAACGTCGTGTTGCGGCACTTCTGCGTGTTCGCGGGGGCCCTACACGATATTAGGCTGGTGTACCAGTTTCTGTGGCTCTTCATTGTATAACTATTTTGTATATATTCGCTAATTAAATTCGTCGTAAGTAATACAGCACAATTTGGGAAGATAAGTGATGTCCATATCTACAACGCTAGAGGGAAAAATAACCTTCGTTACCCACTACTAAAGCTGTCAGAGGTACAGGAAAGATTTCAATGTACAACAACAAAAATGTCTGATTATTTGCCGAATACCATAAAATGTCTGATAGGTAGCAATGCAAGTTTTAAATGTAGGTTAAGTAATTTCTCTTGGACAATTCATTCTGTTCCACTAAAGAGGTCCTTCTTAAAAACTGGTAGCCAGCTAAAAAGAATTGATTTTAAATGCAATTGCATGAACAGGGCTGAAGAGATAATGTGTTCATTAATGTTAACACTAATAATGTATCCATATCCTGTAAACTGACTCGTTCCACATTATTTTCATAAAAGAATCGTTCGAATGATCTGTGGAACATTCGAATAACTAACTAACTAACTAACTAATGAAGATCGTGGCAACTCGGTATGGTCCATACGGAAAGGCAACAATAATGCCAACCATGACTGACTTGGGGTAACCTTGGTTGCAGAAGTCTACATTTCGGAAAACGTCGCACGTCAAAAACCACCACATCTTCATTATGGAAATGCTTACTACACAGTTGTTTCGTCATTCGAAGAAAGAGGAAGAAAGCACTTAGTTCCATGTCAGGGAAATACGGGGTAAGGCAAAATTAAACACACCAAAGTAGCAGCATGTGAGTCCGTGTCCTGTGAAGAATGAGGTTGAGCGTTATTTGGTACATACTCCCGTAATGCCATCAGCAGATTTCATTAGCGTATGCTGTGACCGTTTACCAATTACGAGTGTAGTCTATTAGCACCATACTGCGCCCGAGCCAAAAACAACTCAGCGTCATCTCGCCCGATGGTGGTTGAGTCTTTGCCTTTTCTGCGGTGATGAATTCATTGCTTTCTTTGCTCGTTTCTAGAGGCCACAGTGTTGCAGCAAGCACTCATCCATGGTCTTTACGGACTATAGAAGGTATCTGGCTGACAGGGCCCTTTCGAGAATGTTTTCCCACTCAAGTGACAGATCATCTAATGCCCCAACACCCTTTTCTTCCTCCCTAGTGGTTGCCGTGCCCTGTAATTTTGGTGACACCTTCAAAACTCAATCTAAATCTAGTGATCGTGGAAATTATGACACACACTTTGTACACATTCTATGCTATGGGCGCTTCTGTCGCCTCATTCAGATTAGCGATCCAAGCGGCAGCTTGTGTGTGCCGAGGGGCTGAAATCGGCACTGCCCTAATAATTTTCGCTGCAGCCCCTTTTTGAATCGATGTGAGCAGCTGGATAAACCATGGCACAACGACCGATGTTGTGTCTAAAATGTCATGAAAGATATTGAAAACTGACCCACAACTGATTTTCAATTTCTCACTATTGTCTCGATTGTGATACGCTCATCTTCAAACAACAAGCTCTACACTTTTGTTCTGATTCCTTATTCACCGCAGAGAAATGATATGCCACTTCGTTGTTCGTCACTCAGATTTGTTTGACCATGTTGTGTTACTTAACCGCAGTGACGTGTGCATTGTTGTCGACCAACTTGGCACGCACTTGTGCAGCGCTGTTCCCCCTGAAATGCAGGAACGGGTTACCGCACTGCAGGAACCCCTCACGTACTAAACCTCCACAAATGTCTCAGTTTAGTCAGTGAGTCCGTAGATGGTGGTATAAGAGGCGTACAGTTTAACTGACCACCCTTTCCCACCTTAGTTTCGCTGTAATTAAGCCAGTTCGTCCTTGAACTGACTTAGTGAGCCGCCGCATAGGAATTCTTCCAACCTCTTTTGTGGAGATGCTCTCATAGTTTTACGTTCCCTCGCAGAGCTGTAGCAGCGCCGTCGGATTCTAGAAATGCAGTACTACTGTCTATATAGTGCGTAATGAAGCAGAGAAAAGTCTTTTGTGCAAGTAATTTTTTTCACGGGATGCCATTATGGTGAGTTTATTTAAGAAACACTGATTATAAGCCAACTGTTAACGCTACGAGAGCGTGGTCTACCGCATGACTAAATCGAAAGACATTCTATTACCCACTGCCGGCTGTGGTGCGCAATCTGTAACTTAAGTGTACAATCGGTAAAGTTCGTATAAGATCGTACATCTTCGGTTACGCCAAAGTTACCCATTTATTAATTAATATCAACGTTCCCTGGTATCGTAAAAATACTGAAAGATAGTATTTATTACCCGTAGCCTCCTCTTAACGTCTGCCGGCCGCGGTGGTCTAGCGGTTCTGGCGCTGCAGTCCGGAACCGCGGGACTGCTGCGGGCGCAGGTTCGAATCCTGCCTGGGGCATGGGTGTGTGTGATGTCCTTCGGTTAGTTAGGTTTAAGTAGTTCTAAGTTCTAGGGGACTTATGACCTAAGATATTGAGTCCCATAGTGCTCAGAGCCATTTGAACCATCTTAACGTCTGAGTGGCAAAGCGCAACATTTTTAGCAAATTTTTGCTAGTAAGAATTACTTAATTCGCCCCAGAATAAATGTAGTTTCCCTACGTATCTCTTTCCTGCATCGGCATTTCATCCCACAGGCTCTGAAAGCGCCAGTTGGCCAACTGCCTCTGCTAGCCCACTAGCTCCTTACTCCATATACACTGCAGCGCTGATAAGTTCACTTCACGTATGTAAGATAGCAAATCTGGAAATAAAGTAAAATGCGTATTATCTGTAAATAAGGGGTACCTTACAGCACGGTACCCAATATTAACAATGGGATGTGCCGTTTAGCTTTCTGTCCGCTAGTGGCGTGCTACGATACTGTAGCGCAGGAATTTCTGTGTGTACTAGGATTCAAGGCATGTAACTACAAACAAGCAAAAAATCGATTACATAGCTTCATATTCTCTAAACGATAGCTAATACCTTATGACTACATTTCCTACGTTTTCACATACGGATGATGAGAATAATATCGTTAAGAGGTAGCGTAAATTTCCATATGCGACTGGAATATCAATATAAACAGGTTTTATATGAATTTTGTCTTCAGACTCTGGTCTAGAAATGAAAAAAATTTATGAGTGTGCAGCTTTAGCGTCACGAATGGAAAAATATTATATTCGAAAAAAGATGTCTTCTTAATCCCGATGGTAACCAATGCTCATAAAAGGGGTTAATCCTTGTTTCGTGGACTCCTTGTTGCTACTCGCTTCACTAAAACAGATTATGAATCCTCCCAACTTTCGCTTGCAGGGGAGAAGAGAATCCGCTCCTGCAAGGAAAGCTACACTCTCTCCTTCGGTTACCCTGCGACGGTTCTTTTACGGCTGTGTGTGTGTAGTGCGCTGAGGATGCAGATAATGAATAGGAAACCCTGTACGACTATTAGTCATTTCCTTTCCTGTTCAGCTCGCAAATAAAGCGAGGGAAAAACGACTATGTACACTCATGCTCATAAATTAAGGATAATTGCAGAATGTGGTGCCACACAACGTGGCACTACACAAAACTGGCGCTAGTAGAATAGGCACATAGGGACCACACCCACACAGATCTGTAAGTCCACGGTATTGGTGATAAGTTGAGAAAATCGTCCCGAAACATATGTGCTACAAAAAGCCACTGTTTCCTGCGCAAGTACCCCGACATCAATATGGGATGTGATCGCCATGCACACGTACACAGGCCGCTCAACGGGTTGGCCCAGACCACTCCATTCACCTGATATCTTCTGTTTCAACGTACTCCTCCATGGTGGCAGCTCGGTGGGGCCATGCGTTATCGTCCATCAGGAGGAAGGTGGGACCCACTGCACCCCTGAAAAGGCTGACATACTGGTGCAAAATGACTTCCCGATACACCTCACCTGTTTCAGTTCCTCTGTCAAAGACATGCAGGGGTGTACGTGCACCAATCATAATCCCACCCCACACCATCAAACCACAACCTCCAAGCAGGTCCCTTTCAAGGACATTAAGAGATTGGTATCTGGTTCCTGGCTCACGCCAAATGAAAACCCGGCAAGGATCACTGTTCAGACTATACCTGGACTCGTCCGTGAACGTAACCTGGGACCACTGTTCCATTGATCATGTACTGTGTTCGTCTGTAGACTGTATGTCTGGAGACAACTGTTGAAGTGGCTGCAGTAAGGTCCCGAGCAAGGCTACCTGCAGTACTCTGTGGCCGTCTTCTGGCTAATGATGTGATATCGGTCTACTTGTGGTGTTGTACACTATGGACGTCCCGTACTGTAGCGCCTGGATACGTTTCCTGTCTGCTTGAATCGTTACGTCTTGAGATCACAAATTGTGGCACATGGAGGGCGCGTGCTACGACCTGCTGTGTTTGACCAGCCTCCAGTCGCCCTAGTGTTCTAACCCTCATAACGTCATCAATATGTATTCTTTGAGCCATTTTCAACACACAGTCACCATTAGCACGTCTGGAAACGTCTGCACACTTACTCGCCGTACCGTACTCTGACATGGACCAACACACCTCTGCATATGTGGACTGCTGCCCGCGCCACCGTGCGACGACCGCAGTCAGCTTCAAATACCGGTTCTCCAAATTTTTTCAACAGCGTTTCTCGAACAGATCGTTGCCTTTCCTCTAGCGACTCTCATTTGAGTTACCGAAGCATCTCCGTAACATTTGCCTGTTGTTCAAACCTGCCGCTAACAAGCCTAACAGCCCGCCTCTGAATTACTTCAATGCCTTCCTTTAATCTGTATCCTACGAATCCTAAACACTCGAGCAGTACTCAAGAATAAGGCGCACCAGTGTCCTACATGCGGTCTTCCCTACAGGACTGCCACTCTTTCCTAAAATTCTCCCAACAAACCGAAGTCGGCCAATCGCCTTCCCTACCATACTTCCATTTCATAGCGCTCTGTAACGTTACATGTTGATATTTAATCGACTGTATCAAGCAGCACACTAGTAATTCTGTATTCGAATGTTATGGGTTTGTGTTTCCTTTTCATCAGCATTAGGTTACATTTTTCCACATTCAGAGCTAGCTGCCATTCATCACACGAATTAGAAAATTTTCCAAGTCGTCTTGTATCTTCCTACAGTCACTCAACTCCGTCACCTTACCGTACACCACAGCATCATCAGTTAACAACCGCAGATTGCTTCCCACCCTCTCGGCCAAATCATTTACGTATATACAGCTCAACAGCGGTCCTATCACATGTCAGTAACTACAGTACCACTGTTATCATATGTACTTCTTTGAGGGCTGTAAACTCTTCCACATGCATGTCCTACAGTGTACTATTATTTCATCTTCATACTATATCTGATGTTATCATTGAGCGATAGAAAACCAGGGTAGTTCTCTCTTCGCCACTGTGTCCGTCTTCTTGCACATGTTAACTTCCGACTCCGGGGCTGCAAATGATAAGTATAAACTGTGAGCTGTCAACCACTCTAAAAATGCACGCTTCTGTTCTATCTGCTATAGTGGTCTCCCATGTCCCATTCAGACCCCAAACTTCTTGCAGTAAGACTCGCTGACCTGTCAGCTTCTTTTATTACCATGAAAGTGTCATAAAGTTCTAACACTCAGTCCTCAACTTTTTACGACTGTGTAGAATGCGAAAGTCGTAAACACAACTGCGGGCATATGACATGACTTGACTGAGATTTCATGGTGAACCATTGTGATTATTATCCAGGAGAACACATTTATTACTTACATTTCACAGTTTTTCTGTTACACGCGACCCACGGTACAGCGCTACTGCTGCAAAGATGCCATCTGGTGCGCAGTGTTAATATTAAGTGGAAATTCGAAATACATCGAGATCTAACAGTGTACGAAAATGAAAATAATGAATAATATGAGATACTAATGGCCTAATTTTCCTAACTCAGATTGCAGGTTAAATAACTCACCACAGAAATATGACAATAGGGATACTATTGAATGTATAGATTTATTGATATTGAAAATATAGACGAAACGGACTCGGAGGGCGGGGCAAAGAGGAGAAGTCGACCAGCTTTTCCCGTAATTGTTCTGTTGGTATTCATAAATGGCAGAGGAAGCAAAATCTGTTTGCCATATCGGCAGCAGTTCTACATCCTGATCTGATTTTTTAAAAATGTATTCACGCGCTGAATTTATGTGTCCTGAGTGAAATATTTCATATCCGGAATATTTATGGGTAATTTTTGAAAGATAGTGCTCTAAGTTGGAGTGTGTATTATGCAATATTCAGCTGCTCTGATGCATCTCTGGTGCAGACACATATTCCTCTTTTTTCGCACAATACGAGCCATGGAAAGCAATCGTATACCCGTCACTTTATATTCATGGATGACTGCATATGTCTGTAGTTGAACTAGTTCTTAGCTTCAGTGTTCGTAGGAGAGGACTGAATAATTTCTTGCTTGTAGGCGAAATGCTGTTGTGGTGGACAATTTTCCAAAGAATGGCAACGTAGATCTGCACATGGCTGGAATTTAGAAGAATTTTATGGGGTGTTCTAGCACTTTTTAATTTTCTTGATCTCAATAACTATAGGCTGGTAATCATTATTAAGTGTCATTGTTTCTTCAGTATAGTTTTCTTGGCATTAATTGTAGCCAATAAGACCCATAGCATAAAGTGAACTGCTGAATACTTATTGGCAAGAGGATGATTTGATGTACGTGGAATGAATGACTCTGTCAGCGTGTTCTTCCTGTATAACTGAAATTGGTCGTTTCCTGGATACATATCTATGTGTATATTGTGGAAGTTAATGACCATAACACTCATTTTTCATTGTAAATTGTATGTGTGAGTGCCACGTTTGTCTGAAACGGTATGAACTTGCGTCAAAGTTCATCTCCACATAGAAACAGCAACAGAAAATCAGTTTGAAATCTACCTCGTTTCAAATGAAAAATGTAGAAACGTTGGTAATATGTATGATTTCTTGAGTGATAATGAACTATGTATCTCCGAAATAACTTATAAACTAATAATATCTTAGTTAGCTAAATGCTGTGGTTGCAGCATCTGCACGATCTTAGAAATATTTACAGCTTTGAAGTGACAGAAATCAGCGTATTTGTTCAAAATGGTTCAAATGGCTCTGAGCACTATGGGACTTAACATCTGAGGTCATCAGTCCCCTAGAACTTCAGCGTATTTGTAATAGAATCGACTGAGACAGCGCAGCAGTTATGACGCGTCATATTATGTACGACGGGGGCTCAAATCCACGCCTGACCATCATGTTTCAGATTTTCCGTGATTTCACTCAATTGTATGCGGCAAATGTTGGGTTGTTTCTTAGAGACGGACAGCATCTTCTTGCAGCTCATATTTTCTGTCTCTATGGCATTGTCGTCGATGGAAGATAAACCTCCAATTTCCGATCCACCCTTTCTTCTGATGGACCATCTTGGTGCGCGACTCTCCAATCATGGACAAGGACTTACGCTCTACGAGGTTACAGACATTTCTTCTTCTTCTGGGAATCCAGCATTAGGCCTACGGTGTTTGGCCTTTCCAATTTTTTTTTCAGCCTTCCCACAATCCTTCTCCCAGTGGAATTGTATTCCATCGCTTGTGGAGAGCTTTAGATGATATACAAAACACATGCTCTTCCAATCCGGCTTCATTGGATTACTTTGTCAGTCAATGGCTATACCCCAGTTTGTTTTTCCTTTGAAAGTTTCTGAATGATTGTCGGTATGCGATGTTGCTGCTTATTTCATCTGAATACTGCAAGATTGTTAGCCAGACATTCATGAAACAACACACAGCAAACTTACAATCCTAGGAAAAATCGACACATCTCTCCCTAGTCAATAAACAGATTTATAATTAATCAAGGCGAGTGACTGCAGTGCTCATTACTTTCACTGCATAATAACAGAATGATCGTTGAGTCTGACCAAGGCGCACAAGTACAAACCCGTCACAGTGAGAACAACAAGCTTAGGTGTGCACCATTTTATATTTGTTATTAGTGGGTAGCCTAACCAAGGATAAGTTGTAGGAAAACTTAAAGGATGCCGAAGTGTGAGTCAAAACTGAGATTAAAAGATATTTATTTTCTTTAATGACCGATAAAAATTACTATAAAATTAAATGTGAATATGCAATCGCTAGAACAAAAATACTGATGAAATAACGCTTAGATTGACGTTTATTATTAATTTAAATTACGAATCATGGCAAAAAACACGGTTTTCACAGCAAAAGTAATCATGGCTCGCACAACTCTCTTACTCATTGTCTTACTCAAATCTCGTTACTACCAAAAATCTTGAGTATAAGGAACTGCTTGTGTTCTGCCGTAATTCTTTCCATACGATGTACAAGGGAGACGTGCGCTATGCATAGCAGGTTCAGAGAGGGTGGCGTAATCCAAATTAAACATCACATTTCACCAAAACAGGATCGTGTAAATACGAAAATGACACAGAAGAGGACACAATTCTTTTACAAATATGGTAAGGTTGCTCAGAGCCCTTTGGCAAAGGCAAGCCTCTGAAAAATCCCCAAAGGACCTCGACAAGTACCCCAGGACATAACTTGCAGCTGGCGGTAAGCCAGAAACTCATAATAACGTCTGCAGTACATTATATGAACATGAAGAACATAAGATCCATAGATTCGCCTCGACCCACACACAAAAATCACCTCCCACATCGCAACACAAATGACTACACCCATTCCAAACTTTAATATAAGTGGCAGAAACTAATGGTTTCCCCGAAGAAAGCTTTACCATGTCACAATAAAATTTATTTCATGCAGAGAGCAGACAGAACTACAAAGTAAAATACCGGGAGACACAGAAAAAAAAGATGCAGTTTTGTAGGAACAAAACATCCCATTCTGTTAGCTTAGACACCCTTGCTTCTGAAAGAGTGCAACTCGTATGTATCGTCAGGTTCCGACAACGTTTCTCTCTAATAGTAGCTGCACTTCCTCATCCAAAACATTTGAAAAACAGGCATTAAACTCATGCAATGCGGGACTATCACGCCACGGAATCTAGAGTCCAGCAAATGTGCAAATGCAGACTCTCATTTCTAAAAAAAAAGAAATAGAGGATCTGATATGTGGGGTGCTTCCAGTTCCAATGCCCAATGACGTCCAATGCCCTATGCATCCTTCCATCAATGAATTATCCCCAAAAGGTACAAACAAAACAAATTGCAGCAAACACAAAAAAAAAATGGTTCAAATGGCTCTGAGCACTATGGGACTCAACTGCTGTGGTCATAAGTCCCCTAGAACTTAGAACTACTTAAACCTAACTAACCTAAGGACATCACACACATCCATGCCCGAGGCAGGATTCGAACCTGCGACCGTAGCGGTCGTGCGGTTCCAGACTGTAGCGCCTTTAACCGCTCGGCCACTCCGGCCGGCCAGCAGCAAACACAAGTGTTATAAGAAACAATTACATAAAACTTATTGCTAAATAAAAACAGGATCTTAAGGGTGAGGAGCACATAGTGACAGAATTATATAACTATTGCAAATTACACATTATTAACTAACGCAATCGTATTGTACAAACGTAGATTTGAGAAATGATATTGTATAACTACCCTCTTTGTCCTAATGTCTCCAGAATGGCCACATTTGCAACCAGGTATTTTATCCTAAACGGCCCAATTTATGTGGAGAGTAACTTCTGCAGTTTATTCCTCACATTGGAGCTGAGGTTGTGGTTTCTCATCAGTACCTTCTGTACTGGTCAGAAGAAATTCTGCTGTAGTTTGCATTCATCCTCTGGCATTGCAGTGCCATTTTACTGATAGAGGCAACTGCCTTCTCAGTCACCTGCCTAGTCAGCACTTGCAATCACTTCACTAATTCTATCTGATTCAATAAATCTTCGGTTGGAGCCATCTGGACTGAGTCTTGAGGGAGCTGACTGATCGCTAATTCGAAATCCTAGGTCTGTCACTTCCGTAACGCAAAAAAGAGACAGCCAGACATGCAGCTAAAAATGGAGTTTTATTTAGTCGATGATTGGTTTCACGCTATGCCCATTCTCAAACCAACCATTGTTTGCCAAGGAAAATATCCATCCAAAACAAGTAATAATTAGTGTTTAGCTAGGACGATACACACATGTAGCCACTTTATTTACTGTTATTTTGGACTGACATTTTTCTTGACAAACATTGGCTGGTTTGAGAATGCCCATGTCCCAGAAATGGTCACCGACAACATAAACTTTCATTTTAGTTGGTTGTCTCTTTTTGGCTCACAATATAAAATGAGTTGCTGTCCCATCACACTCAGTTCGCTGGTGTTATGCAAGCCATGACTTTTGTTGTGGTAGATCCGACGAAGTTTTCCCAAGTCACACCTAATTCTCACCGCTGTGTTTGTTAGTGTTTGGTAAGTGGCGATGTAAATCCTTTTGTCCTTCTCCTCGTTAGTATTCGTTCCACGTCTTAGTACGCTGGTGTCTGTCTTCGGTATAAGAAACATCTTCGTCGAGAAGATGTGTACTTTGATGGACACAGACACCTAGACACACAATACTCCCTCGCAATGGCCTTGTCTTGTGCTGCAGACGATGTGCCAGTACTGTCACAAACACGCAGCTCATTTATTCTCATCCTACTCTCTGCTAAATGCATTAATGGCTCTGCATATCGCAGTCACTCATTCTTTCCCTTTAGCTTCTCTTCCTCACGTCTGAGTAAGACAAACTCCTAGATTTCCAAGTACTGAGCCGGTTCTGTAGCTAGAGTTTTAGCTCACGCCCTCAGAACTATCATTTTCTGGAATACTGGGGTATTTGCGTCCTCTAAAATCTTTATTCTTTCACAAACAGAGGTGTTCGTCTCCTCACTTTCTTCATATTGAACTCAGTGTTAGCCATGTCACATTGTTTTCTATTTCTTTTGAAACCGTGCTCATCTTTTCGTCCATTCGCTGGAATTAGCCATCGGATTCTCCATGTGGCGCTGCCATCCCTTCCCCAAATCGTATTCTGTCTTCCTGCACTTCTTTCCTGTCTGCTTCCACTTTTATCACAACTGCTTCAACCGCCTTGTCTCCCTCATGTGCTTCTTTTCTGTCTGCCTCCACTTGTTTCCTTCTGTGGGATTTGCCCCCTCGCATGCTGGATACCGCTATTGTTTTGTCAGGATGGACTCTGTGCTGCGTCGTCAGGTGCAATAAAACAAGATTAAATACTACTTCTTATATTCCTCAGAATACATCTCGTCGCCATGTATTTGACAAGGGCTGGTGGCTTCAAAACCAGAATGGAATCTGCTCAACCCAGAGCCAAACTCAGGTTTGCTGAAAATCGCTGCATCAGTTCTGAGCGAAAGCCAGTGACAAGAGCGTGGCGAGTTGCCTGCCAGTTGGTTCAGAAGGCACTTCAAAACGGCTGGTCTGCTGCAGATGATGCTGTGACTGCCGCTCGATGTTGTTGGCTCAAACGCAATCCTGAGTTACTTTGTCTCTCTCAGGTCACTGCCAGTGCTGTCCCATCAGATGCGCCGCGATTACATGTGCCATGATATCACGTTGAAAGCTGATCCTGGCCTGCTGGCTTGGCAGGAAATCTGACCTAAATGATTATGAAGTTTCAGAGCAATTCTTCACTGGAATGGTATTGGTGGATTCCTGGACTATCCATAAGTGGAGGATTCACTACTTGATGCTGGTTCACAGTCACATACTGTGGTCATCACATCAGGCAGCAAGAGAATGTTACAACATAGTAATCAGAGAAAGCAGTGCAAATGACATGAACGCTACCTATCCGACTGAGTGACTGGCTCTACACTAACAGGATGGAGTACTTATGGCACTGAGGAGTGGCTTTGCTGTACGACATCATTTGTAATCATCGAATCGTGCGCGTTCATTACGAGTCGTCAGCGGTCGTCACTTTCGCTCTATTTATTTCAGTATCGTAACTGCTTCGTCAAACATCTTGTAGCTGTCGTTGCATCCTGCCTAATGCTTCTTACTTAATGTTACGAAAGTAACAGTGGCAGGGTTGGTATGCACGTTTCCACTGATCTCACTTGCACTCACACACGGAAATGTCGATGTCACACACTCAGTAACCTAATGCCCATGTCGAAACGTTTATGCCTAGCAGCTGGCTCGTGTCATTACTTCCATGTGCCTAAGCAGTGCGCGGGACTGCTACGGTCACAGGTTCGAATCCTGCCTCGGGCATGGGTGTGTGTGATGTCCTTAGGTTAGTTAGGTTTAAGTAGTTCTAAGTTCTAGGGGACTTATGACCTAAGATGTTGAGTCCCATAGTGCTCAGAGCCATTTGAACCTAAGCAGTGTTATGCTGTAGAAACACTTTCCTCTTCCATTCCCTTACGATCTTGATGCGTAACACTATCAAATACTGACTGCTTCCTATCTCCTTCCTGCATTTATTTCCTGCCTGTCCCTGCTTTTTATAGCGTCTGTTAGACCAAGGTTACAATATTCCTCACAATTCCGAAATCTGAGTTGCTATGCTCCATGGCCGACTCTGACTCGAAAGTCATTCTAGTTCCGCTCTGTTCGGTTGCCAGTGCGGTTCCCTGGGTTTAAGGCATCGCATCAGTTGCTGACGCCCCCCCCCCCACCCCCCTTTCAAGAACTGCAGCGTGACTTCCTGTGATTCCAATGAATTCGCCTGCTTAAAAGCTCTCCTTGTCTCCCTAGATCACTCTTGGCTAGCCTTATCCTTGTATACGAGAAATGAAAACAAAATCTACTACACAATGAACTATCGCTATTACAAATTTAACATGAGTGAGTGACTCCGAGCACAAAAATATCTTCACACGTAACGTAATACAAAAGAATCTTCACATTCAGTGTAACACTTACTCATTAAAATTCCCAAAATACAGGCAACCGTACGAGAAATAAATTATAGACAGCACATAGTCCGCATGCACCCTTCTAGTATAAGACGTAGCTGCAGATTAATATGCAAGCTGCGAAATGAGGTAGAAGTGATTGCTACAACTTCTTGCATCCCAAAGATGTGCCTCACTGAACCGCCATAACTGCAGGATATCAAAGGAAACCAGAATAAAGATAAGGTCGAGATGGAAGTTTCTTAATGATCAGTGTTTGTGTTCAGTATTGTTGATTATTAAAAAAAAAATGGTTCAAATGGCTCTGAGCACTATGGGACATAACATCTATGGTCATCAGTCCCCTAGAACTTAGAACTACTTAAACCTAACTAACCTAAGGACATCACACACATCCATGCCCGAGGCAGGATTCGAACCTGCGACCGTAGCGGTCACGCGGTTCCAGACTGTAGCGCCTAGAACCGCACGGACACACCGGCCGGCTGTTGATTATTACGTCTGAATACCGAATGCTTGCTAACCAAATGGTTATGAAACAACACACAGTAAATTTATAATCCTAGGGGAAATTGACACAGCCCTCCCTAGTCAACAAAAGTTTTATAACCAAACAAGTCAAGCAAATGCAATGCTCATTAACTTCACTGATTAATATTAGAATGGTCGTTGAGTCTGGCCAAAGTGCACAACAATGACGCTGTGACAGTGAGAACAAGAAACTCAGTTATGAACCAAGTTATGTTACGAGGGCTATTCAGAAAGTAAGATCCGATGTGGTGCGAAATGGAAATCACAGTGAAAATTCGAGGAAGTTTTCCACAGATGTGTTGGGCAGTGTCTCTAGCATGCAAGTCGATCGCGTCACTTCACTTTTTTCAGTTCTGAGCGCACAATGAGCACGTAAAGATGCTTTGAAGAATAGTGTCTCTCACCAAATGTGAGGGCCTGGTGTGAGATTTCGCTTGATGTCGTGCAGTCCATATAACATAACTGTCATACGTTTCCTTCTGCATGATAATTCTCGGTCGCACTCTAAAGGGGCAATGAAGATGATCCTGCAGCGTTTTCGGTGGGAAGTGTTTGATCACCCACAATAGAGCCCGTAATTGACTCTCCCTGAGTTTCATCTCTGCTTACATGAACTGCTAGCTATGAAGACAAAACTGTAGCAAAGACAACGAGCCGTAGACCAGCGTAGGGAACTGGCAGGGAGCACAGGCGGCTTCCTTCTAAGACGAGGATATTGGAAAGTTGGTACAACGCTACGATTAATGTCTAAATCGGAGCGGCGACTATGTACAGAAGTAGCTGGAAGGTATAGATAACTGTTTCAAATAAATCACTTTTTATTTTCACCGTGGTTTCCATTTTGCGGCCAATCGGGCCTTACACTCCGAATGGGCCTCGTATTAGTGGATCGCCTGACCATGAAAAAGGTGTAGGACAATCCAAAGGATCTTGAAATCTAAATCAAGACTGAGATAAACAAATATTTACTTACTCTAATAATTGACAAATGTCTCAATAGAATTAACAGAGAACAAAGTTATCTAATACACAAATCAGATTAATTAATGACGCAAACGCTGTCTGGAGATACAAAAAAGGACCTAACTTCTTGAAAATACCGTAAGGGGAGGGTGATTCATTGCTACTGCCAGTGCGGTGGACGAGAATTCCACTTATTTCATGAAAAAAAAACAGGGGAACACAGCAGAAATTTCCCACTATTGGCGTACAAAATGCACGTTAACGAGGAGAAAGGTTGGTACCGGGGTGTAGCGGTGCATCCACGAGTGATCGGCATGGTTGGGGTGGGATTAGCCGATTAGATTCGATGACCAAAGTTTTGGAGTGAAAGCAACCGCTTTTCTTTCTTGGCTGGGTGGCATTTTAACCTTTGATGTTTGTGTAGGATAGGCAAAAAACGCGAAACTCAGTTATTCTCTGGGAATGGCAGTGGTGGCACAGATAATCCCCTGGTTTCAGCCAGGTCAAGTTCTGAAGCAGACCACAACCTTACTTCACTGAAAACTGACCGTTTCCCTGGAGAGGTTTACTTTTCCTAGTGAGATACACTGACTGCTTTCTGTTGACAGCGGGACTCTGGGACCACACCAGGAATGCACCTTCCCAGTGTAAAAATGCAAAGCCTTTCTCCCAAGCCCATACGTCCAGTAGACTGTATAAAATTACCACTAAACTGTATCAGAAAATTTAACAAAATTGGTTAGTGATCTTTGACAGTAAAATCACACATTATTTCTTATTTTGTATGTCTTGTGCAGCCTGTTAAACAGCTGAGGAACTACTTTTCTGATGTTTCAAGTTGTCTTAGGTCTTTCATCTTAACGCTAGCAATAACAACGTGTTTTCCATAACGTGCACTATGAAACGGGGGGGGGGGGGCAGTGAGTACTTTATCTCATCAATAAATAAATAAACAAATAAAAAACAAAATTCATTAACTTTTGTTGACTTCTATTAAAATATACTTTCTAAAGATATACTTTGGTGTAAGTACGGTTCAGAACCTGGAAGTATCCTTTAGTGCCCTCTTAGCGTTTCCAGTAACACGTACTGCCAGTGATGGATGAGGGGGGGATAGTACTTTATACCCACTAGAAAAGAAAACTTAAAATGAAACTTCCTGGCATTCTAAAAACTTAAAATGCAAAATTCTTTGTTTGTTGTTGAATTTTACTCACAACACACTTTTTAAAGAGAAGTTGATGTATAAGTAAGGTTCTGAAGGTGATAATATTAAAATCGTTGGTGAACTGAGGTAAACTTCTAACACTTTAATTTTTGGGTTAAGTTTAGCTGAAAAATATAAAGCATTTGTGGAATCTTATAAAGAACTCATTAAAAACAATAAAAAAATTTCAAAATTTACAAAAAATTTAAAGTCAGTGACTATATTACAATATTTTCAAAAGGAGGGTCTGAAGTATCACTTCCCCGTACCTCTCTTATATTGCAAGGGATAATGTCCAGCTTTCTGCCCCATAGAGGTACTGTGCGTAATGCTACGATTTTATGAAATTTTATTTTTGTTTTTCTTCTTGTTTTACCTTTTAATGGTCTTATTTACCATATATACGTCGATAGATGTTAATTTTCTTTTCTTCAAAAGTAATCGCACGTCATTGACACTGTAAACAGATCACGTGATCTAATATCATTAGTTACTATTGAATGCCTACATCTCATGGAGTACTTTCCAAAAACGGCCGTTGTTTTTGTTTTTGTTGTTGATATCTTCATGTTACAATTAAGGGGGGATGTAACGGAAAACGTAAACATTTACTTAAGAAATAATTACAGCCATATTTATTAATGTACAAATCTAAAATTTTGCATGTGTAAAGCAAAAAAGCTGTGTTTTAATAGAAAAATATAATAAAATATACAGGATTAATGTTTAGCAAAAATTTGAATTTTTAATTTTTTGTTGGCTTTTTTACAAAAAGCCATAACTCAAATTCTAATCATCCAATTAATCTGAACATTTTATTGTAGTGTCCTGAGAATATTATAAGACCACTGAACCATAGTTATTAATTTATGGTGCAAACTCTATCATTAACAGAGTTTCTAATTTTGCACATCCAAAATTAACTTTTTTTCTACATACAATAATCTAAAAATCAGACTGTAATAGCAGAATCTCGTATTTTTTAGTTCCAGGGAGACAGCATCACGTTGCGAACAGTTCCTGAAAATGTTATAGCATTAGCGCATATAGTTTTTGAGAAAAGGCTTTCAGTAACGTAAAAAATGTAAAACAGAGAAAATGAGGTTCAAAGATTTTGTTCTCATACTCCTTCATGTAATAAGTTTACCTCAATTTTAAAATCCTCTGTACTGATACTCCTCATCCTCCATATTTCTCTTCTCTCCTCTTCGAATCTGCCTGGCCTGTATTTGCAGGTAAGACGCTGATTTGTTAGCTTTCTTGACTCTGCTCTCGTCGATGGTGTAAAATGCACACCAGGATCTATACCAGCTCTTTTCAAAACTTCAATTCTGCCATTATTTCCGTCATTGTAACATGAAACTGCATCATAGACACCTATTTGGAGTACTTCAAGTCCACTGAATGTCCTTTTTGAGTGTCTGATCCAAATTAAGTTATTGAGGCTTTTATTTGCATTTTATGTCTTTCCGTGAAGACACTTCCTCAATAAATCAGGGTTTGCAAGAAACCTGAATGTGTGCTTAATTGCATTCATAACAGGTTCTGGTACTCAGTGTTTATGTGAATATGTCTCATTTTTGTTGTTGAACTTACACCAATCGTCTTTCGGACACAGATTGTGCACTGGTGTTTGGTCAGTGGACAGTTTATGGGAAAAAAATTACCCACACAGCAGGCCTCATTGCCTCTAAATTATGTGTCTTTTTCCTGATAGCTCTCCCATGCAATAACTGAAGAGAATCAATTTCTTTCTGAATAAACCTGCCTTTTCCTCCTAGTGATTTCCACCCTCAAGTGCTTCACCTTTCTTTTCTTTCAGAAAGCGACATCCCCCAGGCTGTGGCTAAGCCATGTCTCCGCAGTATCCTTTCTTTCAGGAGTGCTAGTTCTGCAAGGTTCGCAGGAGAGCTTCTGTAAAGTTTTGAAGGTAGGAGACGAGATACTGGCAGAAGTAAAGCTGTGAGTACCGGTCGTGAGTCGTGCTTCGGTAGCTCAGATGGTAGAGCACTTGCCCGCGAAAGGCAAAGGTCCCGAGTTCGAGTCTCGGTCGGGCACACAGTTTTAATCTGCCAGGAAGTTTCCTACCACCAAGCCTTTTTTGGATGTGGCCAACACATTCCAACTTTTCTATTGTTGTATTGTACGGATTTTTATCTGTTACAGCTTTGAACGGAGTCCCCATCACCAAGGTATTTAGTGTGTCTAACACCGTACTGGTCCTCAGATATGGAGAACATCCTCACAATTACAGCAGCCTCCATGGCCCCACTTGAGCGACTATAATTTTTAGAGCATGCTACTGCATGCTTTTCTTTCTACAGTTGCTCACTGTCTTCATTGTTTGACATTTTCCTTGTTGCACACTGGCGGCAGTATTTAGAGATAATTTCTACGTCTAAAAGTTTACCTTAGTCAATACCAATAACAGATGCAACGCCGAACAGAGATGTGTGACCCCTTTTTATCCCGGTCCCATCTAAAGACACACGCAGGTCAGTAACATTTCTAGGACATTCACTGTCTATTTCTTTTTGGTTTATTTCCACCAATTCCTCCATTGCTGTCTTCATAGAAACTTTGGCAGTATCGCATACAGCATCAGGCATTTCTTTCTCTATTTTTTCAAACCTTGCACAAGGTGGAGACTTGTTCAGAAAACCACACAATAAATTACCTTCTTTCCTGCCCTGTCCAAGGCATCTCAGAGCATATGCTAACCTAAAATTGCTTTCATAGGTACCAGTGTCAGTTTTTTTGGGGAAGGAAAATGAAAATTCATAGCGACACGGACTACAAACTAATTTAAAACCACAAGCCATTCCCACTCTTCTTTCTTCAACAACAATCATGCATTCCGTATTTTTACAGCAAACACATGAAGATGAAAACATATTGCCTGGCAGAGAACCTCTAAATCAATAAGTCTGAATCCAGTGGAATCCATATCAATGTCATTCACGCAACTACACAATTTTCCTCTCAAGTTTCGATGCTGAAGCTGAGAGCGTATGTTCTTCGTTTCGATCTGCTTCCCCTTATTTGTTGGTAAACCGATTTCCATGAAACCCCCGTTTCCTAAAAACAGTTTTTCCACCACCTAGTATGCATAAATCTGGACTTCCAGTAAAGGTTTGCGAATTCAACCTTCCACCTGCTTATATGTGTTAGAATTGTCAAAACGTAAATAAACCTCTTGCAACAAAGTTTTCAGGCAAAGAGATAGATGTCAGCCAGAGATATAGTTGTCAGTCAAAGTTATCGAAAGAAAGTAGCCTTCACACTGATGAAAATTCCGCTGAAGCAAGCAGTTTCCCAAATATCGGAAAAGGCGGGAGTGGCCGCCAGTGCAGAGTTAATCAGATTAACAATTTAAAGGCATTTCTAAAGCTGCTATCACGATAAAATTCACACACAACATTAACATGTGTACATGAAGAAAATGATATTTCTAAAAAATATATTTTTGGACCAAAATCCATTACATCCCCTCCTCAGGGGACGTAGTACTGTAATTGCCGGCGAGGAGGTTTGCGTGCTCTGGATTCGAAGAGCTATGCTGGCGGAGGAATCGTTAGCGCCAGGATTTCACCCGGAACAAGTCCCGCCCACTCAGCCCCGGTCTTCCCGGTCTTTGTTCGGCGCCTGGGCATCGTTTCAGTTGATCCACGTGGTTTACCGCGTTCGGCTGCACTCGCTCGGAGTGAATGTTAAATTAATATCTTGTCAGGTCTTAAATTTTGCCACATAGTTAAAAGACACGTCACAAGAAACGTGCACAATTGGCCTCAGCTGTGCCAGGTGATTCCACAGCAAACATAAGAGAAAACAATTTAGCATTGAATTCTTTAAATACGAGAACTCAGTATTTAGCTGAATAGCCTATGAAGAAACATACTTCTATGTGAGAAAAAGCACCCAAAGCTAAAGCAGGAAAAACCTACCCTCAAATAATAATTCGCTCGGAGAAATATGAAGCACGGTATACTTGACACTCGAGTTTCAGAACTCAAACAGTATACGCGAAACAGGCGTCAGTGTTCACTACAATTCCAGAGGGCATCAAAATTACTTTGTTCCTGCTAGATCGATCCACGCTGTTTTCGCGTGTTATTCACTGAACAGTTTTTGTGAGAAGTTTTAGGGGTGGAAGAAGAGCTAGCACAGCATGAAGGACATTTTACAGCCGTGAAACACTGCAGCATTTATTTCCTCCATAACTGTTCTGTGACAAACATACACATCATCACTATTATTTTTTTTAAATGGTTTGAATGAAATTTACAAAATTAATGAATCTTTCAGTTAAAAATAGACAGGACAAAGAATAACGACAGATTATTTCCCTGAGACGTTTGCAACAGCATATAGTACATTAATCACACAGAAACAGCCACAATTCTTTATAACCTCGTTTATAATGCGCAGGCATGGCACTGGAAGAATTTACAAGTTAAAATTCACCCATTACCCATGCAAATACTAACGAAATATGGCATATAAGCAAATATCGTACTGCTTTCATTAGGCATTTCTACTTTATGGCATTCTTATATTCTTTAATTTTCGTGAGTTACTATGAGCGCCTACATAAACAAAACGACTTTCACTTATTTCTGTATAACGTTGATTTTAGACAACAGAGTTAGTCGACTGCATCCGTGGCTTTACTACCGACATGACAGATACAAGACCATTGTTTTCGCATTGTATGTTTGCTATGCTGTTTCCCTCAAATAAACGTATTATAATAAGTGAATTAGTTAATGAAAATTTGTCCTTATTGCCCTTAAATAGCATCGCGTTTTTTTTTTTTTGTTTTCTATTGCTGGCGATGCTATCAATTCTCTATAAATATTTTTATTTCTTTAATAATGCAAATTCATGTTATATTACCATCCAGAAAAACTTCAATTTCTTATCATTACTGACTCTCATCACAGTGTAACGTGTGTTGGAGTGTGACGATAACAACTTTGATGTAGCTTCCAGTTTGCGGAACCGGCGGCTGTTCAGGGGAGGGCCTTACAGTATGGCGAGGCGCGGAGGGGGAAGGGGGGGGGTGAATGGGCGGGACTTGTTCCGGGTGAAATCCTGGCGCTAAGAGCACGTTGCTGGCGGTAGCTTAGCTAGCAGAAGCGTCACCCAAGCCGGACAGGGCAAAGGGGAGGAGGCAGGGAAAGTGTGTCCCACAACGGCCTAAAGCTCCCCCTTTCCTATCCCAAACCTTTCCTTACAACGTCCTTTTCCTGTCATTTCCTGTTATATGTATAAAACCTCAACAGCAGTGACAGTGGAGAAAGAGTCTTTCCCAATGGTGAAGCTTTCGAAAGAGGCACCTTTTCTCTTTCAGTACAAAAAGAGTACAAGCAGCGACTTTACCCCAGAGGGCCGGCTACAGACAGTGTCTGACTCATAGAAGCGGCTGATTTTAGGCTGGGCAACCTACTGCCTATGGGGAAAGTAACGGAAAACTACCGCATTACATTCCCACATGTCTCACCATGTGAAAGATTCTGGAGTTAAAAGTTTTTCTCATTCGGATCTCCGGGAGGGGAACTCATTGAGAGTAGGTATATTTGAAAGGAAGAAAGGGACAATGAAGGAAGGAAAGATAAGGATTGGAGCATGGAAGAAGACCGGACAGCCTGGAGAAGTACGATGTCCAAACCTGCGTTTTGGCTAAACAGTGGTGTTGATGAGTAAGGCTTGTATTGTTTGTGTATTGATATTTGTGATTGGCCTTCACTGTTCTGTTTGATTACACGGTCGTCGCCAAAAAGCAACGTATATAAAAATTTATCTGCTTCAACCAATGAGGTATTCTGTCCATCATCCGTTCCCTGACCAGGCAGCCAATGTAGATGTTGAGCAGTGTAGTATCTCATCAACACCAATATACACATAATTTCAGAGTGCAAAATCAGAGTAGTGTTCCTGTGAAATGCGGCTTCCGTTCTTTTACATGTTTTCCGAATAATTTCTACTTCCCAATGACCTCATAGAGCCCTGTCCAAAACAAGAAGTTTGTAACGAATCGCAGCAGCAAACTACTTAGATTACCGCCGTGCACTGGTTACAGGAATACCTTGCATAGGACAGCTCGGACGGTGGGAGGTTTTCCAGAGAAATTTGTTGAGATGCTGTATCGGATGCGGGAGAGCGAACACGCCGCGCCTTGAAATATGAGCTCGTGCTGGCCATTCCGCAGCCACGGGCTAGCAGATGCGGCGAGCCGCCTCCGCAAGTCGAAAATACGGAGCGAGGCAGCAAAACGGCGCGCATGCACTCATTAACAGGGAGAGGCCGTCGCGCCAAGATAGATACCCGAGGGCGGCGGGCGGCGCGATCGGCTCGATAGCGGGGCGTATCGTACGGGGGTAATAGCCGGCACTTATAATTGCTCCCAGTAAAGTTTGTTCTGATTTGTAGCGAATAATATAAAAAGGCACGGAGGGAAAGAGGTGGGGCGCGATCCGCAAAAGGAGAAAGAGTGTCTGCGGAGGGCACGCTCGCTCCGCGACGGCTGCGTGTAATTAGATTTGCGGTGACCCGGCTGTGTGTGTTTAATTGAGGAGATGCGGGCGATAGCCGGGTCACGACGGCACGGCCGCGGACGCCGGCAGCAGCGCTAGGCGCAGGCCGCTGTTGATGTCCCGAGATAAGCGCTGACAAGCGCCGGCCGCGCCAGCCGGAGCGTTAATTGCCGCCGCGCGGGGGCGGGCGGCGGGGGCGGCGTGGGCGGGGCGGGGGTGGAACACGGCGGGGGTGGCGGCTGGCGGCCAGGCCTGCCCTACCCTGCCCTACGGCGCGGTACAGCAGTCGGCGAAGTCGAAGCGAGAATCATCTGCCACAACCCACTGTACGGTAGCTACCTCATGCTGCAGCTGTTGGGATTTTTCCGTATTTATTTTTTCTGGCATATAGTACAGCCCCCATCAGTCATCTCTTAGCTTCGTAACTCCCGCCGGTCTGCGCATTCACTACAACATGTGGTGTCTGAGATGACCTCAAAGGTTTGAAAAACACACACTGGAGAGCTGCATCAAACCAGTCTCAGGACTGAAGGCCACAACAACAACAACAACAACAACAACAACAACACTGTAAGTGGGCTGTGTAGGTTTTTATGTTGGTAACGCCACGTAGTGCTCTGTATGAAAATCACTGACTGCGCTGTGTGCAGTCTGTGGCTGGTTGGACTCATTGTTGGAATATTCGTTATTGTAGGGTTGCGCAGTTGGATGTGAACAGCGCGTAGCGTTGTGCAGTTGGAGGTGATCCGCCAGCAGTGGTGGATGTGGGGAGAGAGATGCCAGAGTTTTGGGCGGACGATGTGGACGTGTGCCCGTCAGAAAAAGGAAATTTGTAAGACTGAATGTCATGAACTGATATATATATATATATATATATATATATATATAATGACTTTTGAACACTATTAAGGTAAATACATTGTTTCTTGTCTATCAAAATCTTTCATTTGCTAACTATGCATATCAGTAGTTAGTGCCTTCAGTAGTTAGAATCTTTTATTTAGCTGGCAGTACTGGCGCTTGCTGCATTGCAGTAGTTCGAGTAACGAAGATTTTTGTGAGGTAAATGATTCATGAAAGGTATAGGTAAAATGGAAATGCCGTGTGGCTAGGGCCTCCCGTCCGGGTAGACCATTCGCATGGTGCAAGTCTTTCGATTTGACGCCACTTCGGCGACTCGCGTGTCGATGGGGATGAAATGATGATGATAAGGACAACACAACACCCAGTCCCTGAGCGGAGAAAATCTCCGACCCACCCGGGAATCGAACCCGGGCCGTTAGGTATGACATTCTGTCGCGATGAGCACTCAGCTACCAGGGGCGGACAAAGGTATAGGTTATTGTTAGTCAGGGCAATTCTTTTGTAGGGATTATTGAAAGCCAGACTGCGTTGCGGAAAAAAAATATTGTGTGTCAGTTTAGTGACGAGCAGAATAAGTAAAGAGAAAACTGTTCGAGTCAATTGAGTTTGCTCAGCTGTTTGAAAATCAAATAACGTAGAAGTTTACCTGCACAGTCATTCATAATGTTTCTAAGTGGACGTTACAACATATACACTTCTGTGAAAAACTTAAGGACGAAAGTAAGTCCCGCAGCTCGTGGTCGTGCGGTAGCGTTCTCGCTTCCCACGCCCGGGTTCCCGGGTTCGATTCCCGGCGGGGTCAGAGATTTTCTCTGCCTCGTGATGACTGGGTGTTGTGTGATGTCCTTAGGTTAGTTAGGTTTAAGTAGTTCTAAGTTCTAGGGGACTGATGACCATAGATGTTAAGTCCCATAGTGCTCAGAGCCATTTTTTTGACGAAAGTAACTACAACGCGCTGTCTCAATGCCAAGCAACAAAGTTCGATATAACTTGGACCATTTATAGAAAGAATTGCACAGTATATACTACGTTCATCATAAGAATAAACCTGATATAAACATTGCGCTGTGTATCCTTCCGCGTTTGCTGGAATCTCATTGGATTTTGTTTCACGTGGAGCGGAAGCCAAGCTGCCTAGAACAGAGTTAAGTACAATAGCAAGGATACGTTTTGTGCTGTGCGTTACGCGCATACCGACTCTGCGATAATACAGGACAGCAACTTGGACGGCACTGGCCGGTCAACTGGTACAACTAAGATGCAGTGACGTGAACAGCTGCAGTTAACACGTAAAAAGAGACCACAAGAGAAGCAGTACAGCTTGGAATGTCATTTAATTTTTAATCAGAATAAAATAATACGCTAGAAAACTTCCATGGCACACTATTTAGGAGACTAGACGGAAAAGTGACATGCTCTTGGTTCAAATGGCTCTGAGCACTATGGGACTTAACTTCTGAGGTCATCAGTGCCCTAGAACTTAGAACTACTTAAACCTAACTAACCTGAGGACATCACACACATCCATGCCCGAGGCAGGATTCGAACTTGCGACCGTAGCGGTCGCGCGGTTTCAGACTGTAGCGCCTAGAACCGCTCGGCCACTCCGGCCGCCTGACATGCTCTCCTTCTTACACAACATACTATTGCAATTAAAAAAAAGAGTGATGAAAATTCCTAACTTGAGCACAGGGTAATTTTTCTGCTTAAACTATGTGTAACGTAAGAGAGTATTTCAGGGATTTCACCGTATAGTTAAATATTTAAGTCACTGAAGGTGTTACATACAGTCATTCGTCTGGTAATCTTCAACTCCATTCATTGTCATCTGCTACGTTGATAACGAGGTGATGAACAACAGAATCCACTGCCGGCCGCTGTAGCGGAGCGGCTCTAGGTGCTTCAGTCTGGAACCGCGCGACCGTTACGGTCGCAGTTTCGAATACCGCCTCGGGCATGGATGTGTGTGATGTCCTTAGGTTAGTTAGGTTTAAGTAGTTCTAAGTCTAGGGGACTGATGACCTCAGATGTTAAATCTCATAGTGCTCAGAGCCATTTCAACCATTTTCAACAAAATCCACTAAACCATCCAGGCGCCACACTGTCTCCTCTTCTTTTATAGCGTGCTCTTCTGCATCCCGCCAGCATTCGGCAGTGACGATTGACAAGCGTGCTTTAGTTTCAGTGCGTCTGTCAGCTTAAATGTCTTGTCATTTCTTGTGACAAATCCAGATGAATTCTACTGGGGCCACATTGCAGTGGTGCGGTGCTATCTTAACGACAATGTGACCTTCAGACTTAGGACCTTCATTAACAATGTATTGCTCTACAATTTAATGTTCAGCTCGTTGTATCAATTCAGCCTTAATTGTGCAGGATGGACAGTGGCTATCTTTTCTACCAGCCGGTTTACAATGTCGTACTTTTTCCAACATTTTTGCGGTCTACGCTCATCTTTCACTGTGTAATAAGATGCATTGTCCACTACAGTGCTCCAATTTGGGCAGAACATCTCTAAACCACTTAAGAAGCACTTCACCGTTCATTTCTTCGTGATAATCTTCTGTTTTCTTAGATCAAATAACCACTTTCCGCAGTTTCTACCTACACTGATCATCCAGAACATTATAACCACCTACCTAATAGCCGGTATGTCCACGTTTGTCACGGATAACAGCAGCGATGCGTCGTGCCATGGAAGCCATGATGCCCTGATAGGTCGCTGGAGGGAGTTGTCACCACGCCTGCAGACGAAAGTCACCTGGTTCCCGCATATTCTGGGCAGGGTGGGCGATGGATTCTGACGCCATGTTCAGTCACATCCCATATGTGTTCGATCTGGTTCAAATCTGGCGTATTGGAGAGGGGGGAGGGGAGCACATCAAATGGAAATTGCCACTGTATTCCTCGGACCACTTCATCACACTCCTGCCCTTGTGACACGGGTCATTATCTTGTTGGAAAATGTCACTGCCGTCGGGACACAAGAGCGTCGTGAAAGGGAGTACGGAACTACAACCAGTATACGATACTCCTCACCCGTCATGGTGTCCTGTACGACCTCCCATGGGCCCACAGATGCCCACATGAATGTTCCCCAGAGCATAAAGGAGCCGCCACCAGCTTGTGTCTGTCGAGCAGCAGTGTCAAGGAGCTGTTCGCCAGGAAGACGAAGAATTCGTGTCCTCCCATCGGCATGATGCAGAAGGTATCACGTGCCCATTTCAGTCGTAGTTGCCGATGTCGTGGTATTAACATTGACACACGTGTGGGTCGTCGGCTGAGGAGGTCCATAGTTTGGTGCACTGTCTATTCAGACACACTTGTACTCTGCCCAGCACGAATGAAATAATACCCTACAAAACTCCCACAGCATGCTACTTACAAGGGAACCTCCCCGTCGCACCCCCCCCCCCCCTCAGATTTAGTTATAAGTTGGTACAGTGGGTAGGCCTTGAAAAACTGAACACAGATCAATCGAGAAAAGAGGAAGAAGTTGTGTGGAACTAAAAAAAAAATTAGTAAAATATACAAACTGAGTAGTCCACGCGAAGATAGGCAACATCAAGGACAATGGGACTCTAGGAGCGCCGTGGTCCCGTGGTTAGGGAGAGCAGCTGCAGAACGAGAGGTCCCAGGTTCAGGTCTTCCCTCGAGTGAAAGGTTTAATTTTTTATTTTCAGTATATGTGACAAACTCTTATGTTTTCATCACTTTTTTGGGAGTGATTATCACATCCACAAGAAAACCTAAATCTGGCAAGGTAGAAGAATCTTTTTACCTATTCGTTAAGTGTACAAGTTAGGTGGGTCGACAACATTTTCCCGTCATCTGACGCACATGCCGTCACCAGTGTCGTATAGAATATATCAGACGTGTTTTCCTGTGGAGGAATCGGTTGACCTATGACCTTGCGATCAAATGTTTTCGTTTCCCATTGGAGAGGCACGTTCTTTCGTCTACTAATCGCGCGGTTTTGCGGTGCGATCGGTAAACACAGACACTAAACTTATTACAGTGAACAGAGACGTCAATGAACGAACGGACAGATCATAACTTTGCGAAAATAAAGAAAGTAAAAATTTTAGTCGAGGGAAGACTTGAACCAAGGACCTGTCATTCGGCAGCTCCTAACGCTAACCACCGGACCGCGGTGCTTCTGAGCTCATAATCTCCTTCATGTTGCCTATCTTGCGCATGAACTACACAGTTTGTATATTTTACTAATTTTTTCATAGTTCCACACAACTTCTTCCTGTCTTCTCCATTGATCTGTGTTCAGTTTTTCAAGGCCTAACCACTGCGCCAACTTATAACTAAATCTGAGTGGGGTGCGATGGGGAGGTTCCCTTGTTAGGAGCGGCCACAGTTCGCCACCTGTCCTGATTTACCAGTCCGCCCAGCCTACGACTTCCGACGTCTGTATTGATGGGTGACCATCCAAAACCACGACGTCTTTACGTGGTTTCTTCTTGGTTTCGCCACGTGTTGAAGACACTCAACACAGGACCTCTCGAACACTAGACGAGTTGTGCAGTTTCCGAAATCATCACAATCCGCTCTCGGTCAAACTCTGATTGCCCTCCTTCTCCATTCTACATACGAACAGCACGCTCACCGATTACTACATGCACCGTGTGTGTCTGTGCAGCAGTCACTCCTCGCCAGGTAGCGCTGCTATCGCCTGGACGGGTTTATATCGGTAGTGGGTCGGTGGTCATGATGTTCTACTTCGTCAGTGTATATGCACAGTAATTAAGCTCTTTCCATTCCCCGTCGTTTTTTTAATCCCCTGTGTCAAATCTGTAACAAAAATTTGTCTCTTATCAGAAACTGTTGTGTCAGTCTATACTTTTTGTGTGATGTGTCTCACATTAACCCAAGTCTCACCAACGTGATCCATATTACGTTTCTCACGTCTAAATTCGTGAATCTGACGAAGATAACGCCAACTCCACAAAGAAATACCGTGTCTGAGTCTTATTATGTTACTTTGGTTACTCTTTTGAGACTGGAAATCCATGTCTTTTATTAGTTTCTAAAATGTTTTCATTTTAAAACTGGGCAAGTAATCATCGTCATTTACCACTTTAAGCGCCTTATTTACTGCGGACGCCTCGTTTCTGAAGAAAAACGCGTGCACCTTTGACTACACAGCACTTTTCACAATATCGCCACACTTTCGTAAGACACACGACTGACGTTTCCTTGGAGTGGAAAGTTAGACGGTATTTTATTTTTTCCTTCTGCGCACTCAGTACTCTTGATACAGAAATACCGTAAAACCAGGTGTCGTTTACTGCTATCTGCTGTCTTACTAGAAACGGATATTTTTCTGTAAACTTGTTGAAAATATTTAGTACACCCTCTTTCTCGCCACTTTCTAACGGTGTTCCACGCGCGTATTTCTCTACGGAGCAGGAAGCAGCCTGAGCCATTTTCACACTACGTATTAAGGCTGCTACAATCAAAGCCCAACATTCTGCGATTGTACACTATTTTTGAAACAAAAACTACGCAGCTAATATATGACTAAGAAACACGTTGATGACTGTCAATACATTAGAACATCTTACATTATCATTTACAGTAACGTAGAAATAAGATATTTGATACACAAGTATGACCGACTTCCAAGAGCGTAACTACACCAGTGTACGTACGCTACAGCTGATGACCAACCATCGCGTTTGTGTTTGTTTGCATCGGGTTTCTTCTTGTGATGAACGAAGTATGGTACAGAATGTGACTTAAAGAAATACCCGGTGAGGAGAACAGAAAGGACACTTTTAATTAAAGACAGTAAATACAGTGTCAACGCGATTTACGACGGTACCCTCTACATTACAAAAGATGAGACATGGTTATTATTAGGGTATCTCGTAACTACGGACAGCACTGCCTGCTCAGCAACATGGTCCCATGCTGGCTGCAGGCTGGTGCCTGTGGAGTACTCCAATACGTCTCCACAATGGACACTGCAGGTGTTCTGTGGGATTTAAGTCCGGGGAACGGGTAGGCCAGACAATTCGCCGAATATCCTCTCGTTCCAAGAGCTCCTCCAGGTGTGTTGTCCGATGCGGCGTCGTGTTGTTATCTATAAAAATTACGTTAGGAACGAGTGAACCCCTTGAAGCCACGCACATGAGGAAGCAGTACAGTGTCGGAATAAAGTAGACCTGTGAATCTACTGTGTCAATACGCCTAAGCAACATTACGCAACATTACGCGTCAGCACACCACAACTTATTCCGCACCAAAACGATCATCTTCGATAATGTTTCTGGGTGCATTACGTGTTCCCCTCTCTCTCGCCATCAACTGAGGAACATGGAGGTTTTGGTGGTACGGGTGTTATGGTGTGGGAAGCACAATTTTGTATGGGCTTACTGACCTCCCAATCTTTGAACACGATACGCTCCCGATCTACGTTATTGTGACACTGTACTCCTTTCAAGGGCGCATTCGGCTCTGGCTTTACTTTTGTTGATGGCAACGTACGACCGCATCGAAATGCGCAGGTAGAGGAGCTCTGGGAACGAGAGGATATTCGGCGAATGGACTAGCCTGTCCATTTCCCCGATTCAGATCCCATGGAGCACGTGTGGGATGCGTTGTGGAGACGAATTGCAACACGTCCACATGTAGTAACGATTATTCAGTAGCTGTCAACCGGAATGGACCGGCGCACCACAAGAACTCTTTACGAGGCGTGTGGCCAGCATGGGACCAGGTTGCGGAGCGTGCAATGCCCTCTATGGTGATCACACACCCTATTAAGGATTATGTCCCACATTTGTAACGTCCAGGGGACCAGCATGAATCTCTGTGACTTCAGTGTAATTATTGCCTTTGAATAAAAGTCTCATTTCAGTTCGTCTCATTGCATATCTCTTTAAGCTACCTACCATACTATGCTGCGCAGTTCTTTCTACGTGTGGTCTCAGTTTCATTGAACTGTGGTACTTGACAGTGACGCAGAATGTGAAGCTACTTTCTTCCATAAGATTTGCACAACGGTGTAGCGGTAGGGGCGTGTGACTTTCCGTCAGTTGCGAAGCAGATCCTGTAAATGGTTTTTGTTTATATCGACTACCAGTGTAACCACCACCAACTGGTACTAGTATAAGGTGCATTCAAAAGGAAACAAGCCGGAGGCTGTAAAACGAAACGAGCTCAAAGAATTGTAATTGCCTGAAGAAGAAAGCGTTCCTGTACGAGTTTTGAGGTCTTAAAATAGGTGCTAGAAGGAGGCGGGAGCACACTCACGTGACGACGGAAAAAGCTCACGTGTTGACCATTCACTGCACTCAGTAGTGCTGAAAACAGTGAAGTGGAGGCGTCACAAAAAGACCAAAGAGCTGTGCGTTTTCTGACAACGGAAGGAGCGCGGAGAACGGAAATTCGTTGAATAATGTCGCAAGTGTATGGAGAGGACAGAATGTCCGTTGTCTCATTGTACGGCAATTGAAGGGCCTAATTTTTAAGGACCGGCGAGTTACAGTAGTAATCATTGCCGCAGAGGGCCGATTGGGTGTCGGTAGTGTTCACGCCATCATTAAGGACAAATGGGTGCCTTAGAGTCTTCAACAACCTAACGAAGCATATGGACTGAGGCTCTCTTGAACATCTGCAGCGCTCCCCCAAGGAAGGGAATGAGTTCCTTTCACGTGTGGTGGCTAGGGATGAGACATTGTGTCATCGAAACCAAAGATGAAGTCTCCAGTGGACGGAAGCAGCAATACAATAAATCCAAGGCCGTCGATACACGTGCAGGGAAAGTTATGCTCGGCTTCTCTGACCAAAAGGGCCTTCTTTTTACTGACTTCCTACAGCAAGGGCAACGGTGCATGTGCAGAGAATCTCCCAAACCTTGACCACCGTTCGCAATTCGATCATATGGAAACGACCAAGGCCTCTCACATCTACATCTACATTCTACATTTATACTCCGCAAGCCACCCAACGGTGTGTGGCGGAGGGCACTTTACGTGCCACTGTCATTATCTCCCTTTCCTGTTCCAGTCGCGTATGGTTCGCGGGAAGAACGACTGTCTGAAAGCCTCTGTGCGCGCTCTAATCTCTCTAATTTTACATTCGTGATCTCCTCGGGAGGTATAAGTAGGGGGAAGCAATATATTCGATACCTCATCCAGGAACGCACCCTCTCGAAACCTGGCGAGCAAGCTACACCGTGATGCAGAGCGCCTCTCTTGCAGAGTCTGCCACTTGAGTTTGTTAAACATCTCCGTAACGCTATCACGGTTACCAAATAACCCTGTGACGAAACGCGCCGCTCTTCTTTGGATCTTCTCTATCTCCTCCGTCAACCCGATCTGGTACGGATCCCACACTGATGAGCAATACTCAAGTATAGGTCGAACGAGTGTTTTGTAAGCCACCTCCTTTGTTGATGGACTACATTTTCTAAGGACTCTCCCAATGAATCTCAATCTGGTACCCGCCTTACCAACAATTAATTTTATATGATCATTCCACTTCAAATCGTTCCGCACGCATACTCCCAGATATTTTACAGAAGTAACTGCTACCAGTGTTTGTTCCGCTATCATATAATCATACAATAAAGGATCCTTCTTTCTATGTATTCGCAATACATTACATTTGTCTATGTTAAGGGTCAGTTGCCACTCCCTGCACCAAGTGCCTATCCGCTGCAGATCTTCCTGCATTTCGCTACAATTTTCTAATGCTGCAACTTCTCTGTATACTACAGCATCATCCGCGAAAAGCCGCATGGAACTTCCGACACTATCTACTAGGTCATTTATATATATTGTGAAAAGCAATGGTCCCATAACACTCCCCTGTGGCACGCCAGAGGTTACTTTAATGTCTGTAGACGTCTCTCCGTTGATAACAACATGCTGTGTTCTGTTTGCTAAAAACTCTTCAATCCAGCCACACAGCTGGTCTGATATTCCGTAGGCTCTTACTTTGTTTATCAGGCGACAGTGCGGAACTGTATCGAACGCCTTCCGGAAGTCAAGAAAAATAGCATCTACCTGGGAGCCTGTATCTAATATTTTCTGGGTCTCATGAACAAATAAAGCGAGTTGGGTTTCACACGATCGCTGTTTCCGGAATCCATGTTGATTCCTACATAGTAGATTCTGAGTTTCCAAAAACGACATGATACTCGAGCAAAACACATGTTCTAAAATTCTACAACAGATTGACGTCAGAGATATAGGTCTATAGTTTTGCGCATCTGCTCGACGACCCTTCTTGAAGACTGGGACTACCTGTGCTCTTTTCCAATCATTTGGAACCTTCTGTTCCTCTAGAGACTTGCGGTACACGGCTGTTAGAAGGGGGGCAAGTTCTTTCGCGTACTCTGTGTAGAATCGAATTGGTATCCCGTCAGGTCCAGTGGACTTTCCTCTGTTGAGTGATTCCAGTTGCTTTTCTATTCCTTGGACACTTATTTCGATGTCAGCCATTTTTTCGTTGGTGCGAGGATTTAGAGAAGGAACTGCAGTGCGGTCTTCCTCTGTGAAACAGCTTTGGAAAAAGGTGTTTAGTATTTCAGCTTTACGCTTGTCATCCTCTGTTTCAATGCCATCATCATCCCGGAGTGTCTGGACATGATGTTTCGAGCCACTTACTGATTTAACGTAAGACCAGAACTTCCTAGGATTTTCTGTCAAGTCGGTTCCTAGTATTTTACTTTCGAATTCACTGAACGCTTCACGCATAGCCCTCCTTACGCTAACTTTGACATCGTTTAGCTTCTGTTTGTCTGAGAGGTTTTGGCTGCGTTTAAACTTGGAGTGAAGCTCTCTTTGCTTTCGCAGTAGTTTCCTAACTTTGTTGTTGTACCACGGTGGGTTTTTCCCGTCCCTCACAGTTTTACTCGGCACGTACCTGTCTAAAACGCATTTTACGATTGCCTTGAACTTTTTCCATAAACACTCAACATTGTCAGTGTCGGAACAGAAATTTTCGTTTTGATCTGTTAGGTAGTCTGAAATCTGCCTTCTATTACTCTTGCTAAACAGATAAACCTTCCTCCCTTTTTTTATATTCCTCTTAACTTCCATATTCAGGGATGCTGCAACGGCCTTATGATCACTGATTCCCTGTTCTGCACTTACAGAGTCGAAAAGTTCGGGTCTGTTTGTTATCAGTAGGTCCAAGATGTTATCTCCACGAGTCGGTTCTCTGTTTAATTGCTCGAGGCAATTTTCGGATAGTGCACTCAGTATAATGTCACTCGATGCTCTGTCCCTACCACCCGTCCTAAACATCTGAGTGTCCCAGTCTATATCTGGTAAATTGAAATCTCCACCTAAGACCATAACATGCTGAGAAAATTTATGTGAAATGTATTCCAAATTTTCTCTCAGTTGTTCTGCCACTAATGCTGCTGAGTCGGGGGGTCGGTAAAAGGAGCCAATTATTAACCTAGCTCGGTTGTTGAGTGTAACCTCCACCCATAATAATTCACAGGAACTATCCACTTCTACTTCACTACAGGATAAACTACTACTAACAGCGACAAACACTCCACCACCGGTTGCATACAATCTATCCTTTCTAAACACCGTCTGTGCCTTTGTAAAAATTTCGGCAGAATTTATCTCTGGCTTCAGCCAGCTTTCTGTACCTATAACGATTTCAGCTTCGGTGCTTTCTATCAGCGCTTGAAGTTCTGGTACTTTACCAACGCAGCTTCGACAGTTTACAATTACAATACCGATTGCTGCTTGGTCCCCGCATGTCCTGACTTTGCCCCGCACCCGTTGAGGCTGTTGCCCTTTCTGCACTTGCCCGAGGCCATCTAACCTAAAAAACCGCCCAGCCCACGCCACACAACCCCTGCTACCCGTGTAGCCGCTTGCTGCGTGTAGTGGACTCCTGACCTATCCAGCAGAACCCGAAACCCCACCACCCTATGGCGCAAGTCGAGGAATCTGCAGCCCACACGGTCGCAGAACCGTCTCAGCCTCTGATTCAGACCCTCCACTCGGCTCTGTACCAAAGGTCCGCAGTCAGTCCTGTCGACGATGCTGCAGATGGTGAGCTCTGCTTTCATCCCGCTAGCGAGACTGGCAGTCTTCACCAAATCAGATAGCCGCCGGAATCCAGAGAGGATTTCCTCCGATCCACAGCGACACACATCATTGGTGCCGACATGAGCGACCACCTGCAGATGGGTGCACCCTGTACCCTTCATGGCATCCGGAAGGACCCTTTCCACATCTGGAATGACTCCCCCCGGTATGCACACGGAGTGCACTTTGGTTTTCTTCCCCTCCCTTGCTGCCATATCCCTAAGGGGCCCCATTACGCGCCTGACGTTGGAGCTCCCAACTACCAGTAAGCCCACCCTCTGCGACTGCCCGGATCTTGCAGACTGAGGGGCAACCTCTAGAACAGGACAAGCAGCCATGTCAGGCCGAAGATCAGTATCAGCCTGAGACAGAGCCTGAAACCGGTTCGTCAGACAAACTGGAGAGGCCTTCCGTTCAGCCCTCCGGAATGTCTTTCGCCCCCTGCCACACCTTGAGACGACCTCCCACTCTACCACAGGTGAGGGATCAGCCTCAATGCGGGCAGTATCCCGGGCAACCACAGTCGTAGTCCGATCGGGGGATGCGTGGGACGAGCTGGCCGTCCCCGACAAACCCCCATCCGGACCCCCACAGTGATGCCCATTGGCAACAGCCTCAAGCTGTGTGACCGAAGCCAACACTGCCTGAAGCTGGGAGCGAAGGGATGCCAACTCAGCCTGCATCCGAACACAGCAGTTGCAGTCCCTATCCATGCTAAAAACTGTTGTGCAAAAAACGTCTGAACTAATCTACATAGAGCGCAAACAAAACGACACAAAATTGAAACGGTTATTAAAATACAAGATTGCCTAGTAAATGCAGTAATGCTGCCACTTGTGCACTGCTGACACACTGCTCGGCGGCGGAAGGAGACTACGCGATTTAACACTATTCGAGTACTAAAACGCGATGCTACAACTCTCAAATACTATAATACGCCCGAAATTTATGAATTAAACAATGCAAGTACCAAAAACACGCAAAGAAATTAAGAATTAAACTATGTAACAAATGAATGAGCTAGGAGTATACGACTTTCTGCTGCAGCTGCTTATCCAACGGCGGCAGGGAGCACACTGACTGTGACCAACCGACACTGGCCGTTCAAAACAAAAACAGATGACAGACGACTACGCGAATTTACACTATTCAGGTACTAAAACGCTATGCTACAACTCTCAAATACTATAATACGCCCGAAATTCATGAATTAAACAATGCAAGTACCAAAAACACGCAAAGAAATTAAGAATTAAACTATGTAACAAATGAATGAGCTAGGAGTATACGACTTGCTGCTGCAGCTGCTTATCCAACGGCGGCAGGGAGCACACTGACTGTGACCAACCGACACTGGCCGTTCAAAACAAAAACAGATGACAGACGACTACGCGAATTTACACTATTCAGGTACTAAAACGCGATGCTACAACTCTCAAATACTATAATACGCCCGAAATTTATGAATTAAACAATGCAAGTATCAAAAACACGCAAAGAAATTAAGAATTAAACTATGTAACAAATGAATGAGCTAGGAGTATAAGACTTGCTGCTGCAGCTGCTTATCCAACGGCGGCAGGGAGCACACTGACTGTGACCAACCGACACTGGCCGTTCAAAACAAAAACAGATGACAGACGACTACGCGAATTTACACTATTCAGGTACTAAAACGCGATGCTACAACTCTCAAATACTATAATACGCCCGAAATTTATGAATTAAACAATGCAAGTATCAAAAACACGCAAAGAAATTAAGAATTAAACTATGTAACAAATGAATGAGCTAGGAGTATACGACTTGCTGCTGCAGCTGCTTATCCAACGGCGGCAGGGAGCAGGGAGCAGTGGGATAACTCTGCTCCATGACAATGCAAGGTCTCATACAGTAACACAGTCAAAGAGCGCTTGTAGAATTTGAAATGGGAAGCCCACAGCCATTCTATGTATAGTACATATACTGTCTCCCAGTGATTATGCTGTTTTTGGCAAGCTAAAGAAATTTTTGGAGAGGTAAAAGAATACCTTAAAAGGTAAAAGTTTCATTTTGGACGAGGACGTCAAGCAGGTGCCTCAACAGTGCTGCGGAATACTTTAAAAAGAGGTTGAAGTTTTTATTTACAGGGTTGTTGCACATTTTTACCTTTTTTAAGCCCATTATAAAAGGACCCATTAAAAGGGGACCTACCTCCCAACTGGCGGGGCACTCTCTTCCACTAACCGAAAAGCAATGTCTGTGGCTAGTGCCTTTGGGAACCTTGTGGCGTTGTCGCCACCTCAGCCACGTTCCACCGCGTCATTGAATCAGTGTAACTCATCATCGGTATATCGTAAAGTGAGCACCATGGCAAACTGTAGCCAGCAGAAAGTTCCCTCAGTTCCCTCAGATGTTAAGTCCCATAGTGCTCAGAGCCATTTGAACCATTTTCTGTCTTCCACTAGTTGTTAATTGCTGGGACAGTCGGCCTATGAATGTGTGCATTGATCTAAATGGCTTAAATGGCTCTGAGCACTATGGAATTAACATCTGAAGTCATCAGTCCCCTAGACGTACAACTACTTAAAACTAACTAACCTAAGGACATCACACACATCATGCCCGAAGCAGGATTCGAGCCTGCGACCGTAGCAGCAGTGCAGTGCCGGACTGAAGCGCCTAGAACTGCTCGGCCACAACGGCCGGCTTTGCCTTGATCTGGCTGAATTACAAGGTCACCCGCAAGCCGGTCCACACGGGCAGGCCACCTCAAAAGCAGTTGGTATCCTGTGTTGACTCATTACCAGTACAGAGACTCGAAGTTTCAGGGCTACCTTATTCTGCTAAAGAAGATTTAAAATGTTGAACCTTGCTATTGTATGCACACATGGCTGACAGGTCTATACGCTTTAAAGTGTTTGTGCCTGCTTTTATATACGGGGTGTAAATTATTTAAACCAACGAACGCTGGATGACCGTAAGGGACACCGAAACAAAAATTTTTCTCTGCTGCTATATTTTTCTGTCAGGAAAAGAGAGTTTTCTCTGGGTGAAAATTAATTAATCCAACATATTCAGGGAGGTTGCACGGGACAATGAAAAAGTTTCTTCTAATTTGTTTTCCTGTGAGGGCAAAAAGTAATAGAAATAAGTTTTGGTTCTGTATTACCAAGAGAGAACAACATTAAAACAACACAACTACTTCAATTACAATACAGGTTAACAATACCTCTCTTGATTTGTTAACAGAGGTCACACAGGTGGGTCACGTTCTATCTAACACAATCAAAGACTGCACGACTGTCCTTAATTCCTGATGCTGCAGCTACTATCGGGGCAACCCAGGTCCTCTTCTGATTCAACTGGGGTTTTGTAAACAAAGTTGCACATCTCTCGTCGAACAAAGAGGTCTAGAGGGGTCAGGCTAAGGAATCGAGTAGGGGTTGTACAGGACCATCACCGACAATCTACTTTTCTGGGAAGTGTTGGTTCAAGAATCGACGCACAGCACGACTTAAATGTGTCGGTTTACAGCCAAGACGGAACCACATGGGCTGTCGTGTAGCTTATCGCACGTTATCCAGCAACTCTGGCGAGGAAACTTTAATTGTCCCTGTAATTTAATGGCCTAGGTAGGAGATACGGCCAAACTAGAAAGCCAACAACATCTACCCACACATTCACGTACAACAGGAACTGATGAACGCGAGTAAATGTCCTATGTGGATTAATCTCACTCAAAACACGCGAACTGTGGATGTTGAAGAACCCTTCACACCCGATCGTTGCTTCATCTGTAAACAGCACAAAGGACGGAAATGTAGGATGCGTTTGACACTGTTCCACGCGCTACTGTGAAAACTGCGCTCTGAGTGCATAATCATCTGGTTTCAGACACTGCACACACTGCAAGTGAAGTGGACTTGACAGTTGCTCATGAAGTGCGTTTCTTGCATTCGTCCCTATGTTGTGCGCAATTGCACAAGTGCTGATAGCGATTATGCCCTCTACCGAATCAAAAAATTCACACAAGTAGTTATGACATTACAGAATAATGTTTGTTTTGGTGTCCCATGCAACATCCCAGAGTTAGTTTAAATAATTTTCGCCCTGTTCCATTACACGGAGAGTTTTTTACACGCAAGAGGAAGAAGGAACACTGAGTAAGGTATTCTGCATACAGTGATCGTAGCTACACTAAAGAGGATGAAGTCCTTGCTGGATACGTGGCTTACAACAGTGGGTAGTAGCGGGAAGAGCCGCGGCGGCGTCAGCGCAAGGGAAATGTGACGCGGGAGGCGCAGGAATGCGTCCCCGACAGCCCCGGGGGCCGGCAGGCCCAATACGTTAATGCCGCCCCCACCCCAGCCGCCACCTCCACCCCCGGCGCGGCCGCGGCGGCAGCCACCGACAAGCCGCCATTTAGCGGCGCTGGCGCTCTGTCCGCGCAACTGTCTCGCCGCCAAGACTTATAGCGGCCATGTGTAAGACTTTGGGAGGATTCATACGATGTTCCCATTAAAACCGTCCATCTTCCGCCCCTCGGCCGCCGCCGCCCCCGCGCCGTTTCGCAAGCCTCCTCTGGGTGCGCTCCCCACCCCCGCCCACCCCCGGCCCGTGGTTCACCCCTCCGGGCCCGGCGTTCCTGCTCTCGCACCCCTTCCTCACACCATAGCTCCCCCCGTTGCCCCTCCTCGATGCGGCGCCATTAGACAAGTGAAGAAAACCTCAGTCCCATTAGGCCGCGTCCCTTCCCGTCGCTACGTTAAGGTTTAGATTGCTCTTCCGGCGAGAGACGGCCCCGGCGCTATCTCTCCCTCTCTCTCTCACCCCCGAAATCCAGCCCTCCCCCCCCCCTCATCCCCCCCTGCAGACACCGCTGCTCCCTGGCGGCCCGCTTTTGGCGCGCCCTTCTATTGCCGCCGCGGTGCTGGTAGCGGCGGCGGCGATGCACTAAATTCCTCACAGATCAGACACCGTGAACCCAGGGGACACAAATCTCGAGCCGCCCGCCGGGGAAAACCTTCCGCTGTCGCTGGCCGGGGCGCGCCGTCCATCTTTGGGGGCTGCCGCCCAAGACCTACTGCGGCGGCAGCGCCACTCTGCGGTCGCCGGCCGGATTACGCGGCCGTCGCGGCGTCGCCGGAGGCTGTATCTGCGTGGCAGGCGGCCCTCGCGGACAGCCAGAGAGAGGCCCGGCCCACACCACACGCGTCCGCCACTTCGTTATATAGAGATCTGCAACGCAATACCCAACGTAAAGGACCCACTTCCATCGTTCTCAATGACTGCAACCCACTGACAATTTGCAAGTCGATATTAACATCAACATTACCCACTGATGTATTGTCCTATCTATCTCTTAATTGTTGTTGTGGTCTTCAGTGATGAGACTGGTTTGATGCAGCTCTCCATGCTACTCTATCCTGTGCAAGTTTCTTCATCTCCCAGTACCTACTGCAACCTACATCCTTCTGAATCTGCTTAGAGTATTCATCTCTTGGTCTCCCTCTACGAGTTTTACGCTCCGTGCTGCCCTCCAATACTAAATTGGTGATCCCTTGATGCCTCAGAATATGCCCTACCAGCCGATCCCTTCTTCTAGTAGAGTTGTGCCACAAACTCCTCTTCTCCCCGATTCTGCTCAATACCTCCTCGTTAGTTATGTGATCTACCCATCTAATCTTCAGCATTCTTCTGTAGCACCACATTTCGAAAGCTTCTATTCTCTTCTTGTCCAAACTATTTATCGTCCACGTTTCACTTCCATACATGGCTACACTCCACACAAATACTTTCAAAAACGACTTCCTGACACTTAAATCTATGCTCGATGTTAATTTCTCTTCTTCAGAAACACTTTCCTTGCCATTGCCAGTCTACATTTTATGTCCTATCTACTTCGACCATCATTAGTTATTTTGCTCCCCAAATAGCAAAACTCCTTTACTACTATAAGTGTCTCATTTCCTAATCTAATTCCCTCAGCATCACTCGACTTAATTCGACTACATTCCATTATCCTCGTTTTGCTTTTGTTGATGTTCATCTTACATCCTCCTTTCTAGACACTGTCCATTCCGTTCAACTGCTCTACCAAGTCTTTTGCTGTCTCTGACAGAATTACAATGTCATCGGCGAACCTCAAAGTTTTTATTTCTTCTCCATGGATTTTAATACCTACTCCGAATTTTCCTTTTTTTCCTTCACTGCTTGCTCAATATACAGATTGAATAACATCTGGGATAGGCTACAACCCTGTCTCACTCCCTTCCCAACCACTGCTTCCCTTTCATGTCCCTCGACTCTTATAACTGCCATCTGGTTTCTGTACAAAATGTAAATAGCCTTTCGCTCCCCGTATTTTACCCCTGCCACCTTTAGAATTTGAAAGAGAGTATTCCAGTCAACATTGTCAAAAGCTTTCTCTAAGTCTACAAATGTTAGAAACGTAGGTTTGTCTTTCCTTAATCGATTTTCTAAGATGAGTCGTACGGTCAGTATTACCTCACGTGTTCCAATATTTCCACGGAATCCAAACTGATCTTCCCCGAGGTCGGCTTCCACCAGTTTTTCCATTCGTCTTTACAGAATTCGCGTTAGTATTTTGCAGCCGTGACTTATTAAACTGAAAGTTCGGTAATGTTCACATCTGTCAACACCTGCCTTCTTTGGGATTGGAATTATTATATTCTTCTTGAAGTCTGAGGGTATTTCGCCTGTCTCATACATCTTGCTCACCAGATGGTAGAGTTTTCTCAGGAATGGCTCTCCCAAGGCTGTCAGTGGTTCTAATGGAATGTTGTCTACTCCCGGGGTCTTGTTTTGACTTAAGTCTTTCAGTGCTCTGTCAAACTGTTCATCTTCATCCTCTTCCATTTCCATAATATTGTCCTCAAGTACATCACCCTTGTATATCCCCTCTATATACTCCTTCCACCTTTCTGCTTTCCCTTCTTTGCTGAGAACTGGGTTTCCATCTGAGCTCTTGATATTCATACAAGTTATTCTCTTTTCTCCAAAGGTCTCTTTAATTTTTCTGTAGACAGTATCTATCTTACCCTTAGTGAGATAAGCCTCTACATCCTTACATTTGTCCTCTAGCCATCCTTACTTAGCCATTTTGCACTTCCTGTCGATCTCATTATTGAGACGTTTGTATTCCTTTTTGTCTGCTTCATTTACTGCATTTTTATATTTTCTCCTTTCATCAATTAAATTCAATATTTCTTCTGTTACCCAATATCTATCTCTCAATAAGGAAAAGTTAAAGAATGCAGAAATACATAGATAAGCCAAAACATTATGATCGAAGCCCACACGACATCGGAAGCCGCCTGGTGCTGTCGCGGCTACGTGACGAACTGAGGAAAGGATAGAAGTGGAATAGGAATTTATGCATTGTGGAAATGGGGGGAGCCACTGAACATAAACGACTTTGTGAGACCTGAGTGTCTCCCGGTGTATACAGGGTGTTTCCGTATGAGCGTGCAAAACTTTTGACAGCACATACAGGGTACACAACCGAACGATTTGAGGTAGGAAACCTGGTGACGGGAAAGCCAGCTTAAGGACATAATAGGAATAAAATAACATTACCGTGTTCTTTTTTTGTTTGCATATGTTCTGGAGTAACCGGAAGCGTCAAAACGAAGATGAAGAACGCGAGAGAAAAGAACAGAAGGCGGTGAAACGATGTTGGTGAATGTTGCGATGATTAGGACCGAACCACGACAGGAGCGGCCTCCACAAGAGGAGAACATAAGCGCCGCTCCTGCCAGCCTCGGCTGCTCAGACCGGCTCAGTGTTGACTCACTATTAGGACGATCTTCGCAGAGTATTAGCGCGGCCTAGCAGAGCGTGATACGATAGCAGTTACTGGTCATCCACAAACTCTGTGTCAAACTTGCATGAACATTACAAATAGCAAAGGACTGAGAATTATTTGAAGCCATTGACTTTCTTGACCGTGACTGTCTCCAGAAATATGTAAAGGTTTCTTTAAAACCGTTACCAGTCACAAACTTTGTCAACTATTGTATTATTTATTTAGCTACATGTTTCGAGGGTTATACCTCATCTTCAGGCTAAATGGCATTATAAAAACAACTTTACAAAAAGGTCATACTGATGTTACATAGACTTTTCGTAAATGCTGTGGTCATCTGTGCCAGAAGTACGAAGAAGACCACAGCATTTACGAAAAGACTGTGTAACATCAGTATGACCTTATTGTAAAGTTGTTTTTGTAATGCCATTTAGCCTGAAGATGAGCTACAACTCTCGAAACATGTCGCTGAATAAATAAGTAATACAATAGTTGACGAAGTTTGTGACTAGTAGCGGTAATTTAAAGAAACCTTCACTGGGAATTATGCTGCATATCGCCCATCGCTTGCGACACCATTGTTATTTCAAAGTTCAGTATTGTCAATCTGCTTTACTGAAACAAAACTACTAATGTTATTTGCTTGAATTGTTGTACAGCATTCCGAGAACGCAGCATCCCTTAGGCATCCCATACGAGACGAGTGGGCAAGACTCGACAACATTTAACTGAAAATACCGTCAGTAACAAAATTAACGTACCATTTGTACTGTATCTTACAAAATGTGCTGAAACTGACGGCCATCAACCTCAGTGCAAGCATGATGTGGTGTGCGTACTGTAAGACCTTCGGTACAAATACCCCTGGTGTGTTTCGAATCACATCACAGGCAGCTACAATTGTGGCAACTAATTCCATCAGATTATTTGACTTTTCGCTCTAATGAAGCAGGCGAGTGCCAGCAATATGTCTCGTGGTCTTATCGTGGCGTGTTTATCTTCTGCCGTTAGGTCAGACGAAAGAAATGCCACTTGCACGCTTAGAGTAGCAGATTGACGGTGACCAACTTTAAACAGAACTTGATTAATTTTCACACACATTTATTAAAATAAAAAGAAGCATAAAAATTACTTAACTTGGTTCTGGATGCTATTTACAACTGACAATCTGAAGTTCCTTTGGTCTTGGTATGTTAATCTTTTTCTCACATATCTCTGATACCTGACAAAGTGTCTATACATTTCTCTTCGTGGCTATGTACAGGAATATGATAATCTTATTAGGCGCAGATTGAAACTTGACTATAGACTGGTACAGACAAATGTAGAACTGGTACAGACTGGTGCAAACTTACTAACTGGAGGTCTGTACATTCGTTATAATACCCCGAGCGTTCAGGTATCAATGCGCGAGTGTGATCCGCGAGGAGAAAAGGTTCTACGTTAGCAGCAATCTCATTGGCTGCATTACATATTAATACGCGGATCGGCGGAAGCAGAATTTGGTCCGTCTCTAAGACAGCGCCATCTCATAGTGCGGAGATGGACGAGCGCTGCACCGAGCGAGGTGGCGCAGTGGTTAGCACACTGGACTCGCATTCGGGAGGACGACGGTTCAATCCCGTCTCCAGCCATCCTGATTTAGGTTTTCCGTGATTTCCCTAAATCGTTTCAGGCAAATGCCGGGATGGTTCCTTCGGAAGGGCACGGCCGATTTCCTTCCCAATTCTTCCCTAACCCGAGCTTGCTCTCCTTCTCTAATGACCTCCTTGTCGACGGGACGTTAAACGCTAACCACCACCTCCACCACGAGCGCTGCGCCTGCGCTGTTGTGCTTAGCGGGGCGCGCTCTATTGGGAAAGTTGTGTACGCGCTGACTACGCGGAACTATGTACACAACACATGACATCGGCGAACAAGACTTGACGCATCCTGACAAATACCCCTGGTGTGTTTCGAATCACATCACAGGCAGCTACAGTTGTGGCAATTAATTCCGTCTCCGTATCCACTGGGGTCTCATACACAAGTGACTTTCAGATATCCTCGTCGGAAATAATCAAGCGGATTCAGGACAGGTGACCTCGTAGGCCATGTAATAGGACCTCCCCTTTCAATCAAATGGTTCAAATGGCTCTGAGCACTAAGGGACTTAACTTCTGAGGTCATCAGTCGCCTAGAACTTCGAACTAATTAAACCTAACTAACCTAAGGACATCACACACATCCATGCCCGAGGCAGGATTCGAACCTGCGACTGTAGCGGTCGCTGGGCTCCAGACTGTAGCGCCTAGAACCGCACGGCCACTCCGGCCGGCCCCCTTTCAATCCAGCGACAAGGAAATACAGCATTGTGATAGTTGCGCACATCCACACTGAAGTGAGACAGGACACCGTCACGTTGCGTCCACATCCTCTCACGAACAGACAAGGGTACGCTCTCCAAAAATACAGGTAGGACTCTTTATACGAACCTCTAGTACAGGTGGGCACTCAGGCGGCCAGGTGGAAGATGTGACTCGTCCTCCTTGTTTCTTTGCGGGAAATAAAGAATGTACATGTAAATAACAAGCTCCATACGAATAATCTTGTATGCATGTTAGTTGTAAATAATCTGGAAAACAGTAATGTTAGCGAAGCAGTAGACAAGTTTACTTCCATATCTCCCTAGGCTGACTTCTCTGACCCCTGGTTCCCTACCTAACATTGTTCAGCGGAGCATTCTCTATCTCCTATTAAATTTTTGGACGTTCTTACGGAAACACCCTATATAGTATTCAGCTTAAGGGAATGCAGCACGGTGACGTCGTCGAGAACCCTCGGTATTTCGACAGGAGCACATCCCGCCATTTTCAAACATAACTGTAGCAAGTAAGCGCTCTGCAATTTAAGACCTAGGTTTGAGAGAAACTCTAGAAAGATTTCAAATTCCCTTGCACAGCTCTCACAGTTATGCCTTGAAAATGGATGTACTCCTGTCGAAATATCAGCGGTTGTCGAAGACGTCACCCGGCTGAATACCTGTAAGCTATTTTAACACAAGCGGCTTTGAGAAAGGGCAGATTGTTGTGGCCCGACGTCTTGGAACGAGCATCCCGGATATGCTGAAGCTGGTCGGCTGAAGGTGTGTCACTGTGGTGAACATCTTTGGAAATGCGTTGAAGAGCGGTGAGACCACGAGTATGTAGTAAAGTGTTGGTCAAGCACGCCTAAACACTCACTGTGGGAGTCGTAGGGTTGGCCACTCTGTGAAGCAGGATAGACCGCCACTTGTGGCGGGTTTGGTGACACAGTACAATACTGGTGGAATCACGAGTGGTTCGGAGAACACCGTTCACTGACGGAAGCGGTGTCAAACACGACACGTTCATAAAATAACAGGGGAGAGCATTTTCAACATTTCAACTAAACATCTGACACCAGCCGTGACGTGGCTCGTTTTTTAACCAGCCATGGGCTATACTAAGCATATCTTAACCATGCGAGTCTCAACCAGAGCGGTACATCCACATGTGTTGCATGTGGGTCTCCCGTAAACATGACACACGAGGCGTATTCGGGAAGTAAGGTCCGATTTGGCGCGAAATGGAAACCACTATGAAAATCCGATGGAACTGTGCGCAGATGTTTTGGGCAGTGTCTTTACTCTGCCTGTCAATCGCTTCACGTCGCTCTTTTCCGTTCAGAGGGCAATGTGATCACGTATAAATGCATAAAGCAACATCGTCTCCCGCCAGGGATGTAGCTCTGATGAGAGATTTCGTCTGAAGCTATGCAGCCCACATAACGTAACTGTCATGCATTTCTTAAAGACAATGCTCAACCACATTCTGCAGGGGCAATGAAGACGGTCCTCCAGCGTTTTCGATTGGAAGTGTTTGATCACCCACAATACAACCCTTAATTGGCTAACTCTGATGTTCGTCTCTGCTCACATAAACAGCTGGCTATTAAAACAACATTTTGGTACAAACAAATTAAGGCAGACCAGCGTAGAGAATTGTCGGAAAACACAGGCGGCTGCTTTCTGTGACGAGGGTACTGGAAAGTTTGTACAACGGCACGACAAATATCGAAGTCGGTGTGGCAACTATTTAGAGAGGTAGCTGATAAGAATAAAAAATTTTTGATTTTCAATGTGGTTTCCATGCGCGACCGATCGGACCTTACTTCCAGAACAGCCCTCGTACATTGCAACACTTTCACGCCCATAAGACCTACAACAGATGTGATGCAACCGTCACACATCGATAGTGGTGCTTCATTAATTTTATACTCATTTCTCAGCTATTTTTAAGGAAAGAGGACCCATAGGGCACTGCAGTTTACAGAAGCGATTGCGATAAGCCTCTCATCCTGGCTTTCTTGTTTGAAGGCAGCTGCCTCGAAGCCACTGTAAGTTTCTAGAGTATAGCTTGCGTTCTGAATTCACTTACACGCACGCAGATATAAGAATGGACCAACGTGACATAACTGCTTGCCTTTTCCCTCCAAATCTTGTTATCTTGTCGCGTTGCATGCCTATGGACTATCGTCTCGATTTTGCGACTTAATTCGCGATTTCTTATCAGAAAGGTCACAGTTCGTAGTAACTGACGGAAAGTCATCGAGTAAAAAAGAATTAATATCTGGTGTTTCCCACGTGAGTGTGACAGTACCTGTGCTGTTCCTCATCGACTAAACTTTTTCGAAGGCAATCTGAGTACCACTCGTAGATTCCTTGTAGATGATGCTGTCATTTAGCGTCTTATAAAGTCACCAGATGATAAAAACAAATTGCAAAACCATTTAGACAAGATCTGTATGGTGAGAAAACTGGCAATTGAATTTAAATAATGAAAAATGTGAATCCATCACCGTGAGTATCAAAAGGAATCCGCTAAATTTCGGTTACATGATAAAGCACACAAATCTGAAGGCTGTAAATTAAACTTATGGATTACAATTACGACTAACTTAAACTGGAACGATCGCAAAGATAATGTTGTCTGTAAAGCAAGCCAAAAAATACAATTTATTGGCGGGGAACCAAGAAAACACAACAGGTCTACTAAAGAGACTGCCTACACTAAGCGTGTATGTCATCTTCTCGAGTACTGTTGTGTGGTGTGCAGTCCGCATCCTACAGCGTCGACGAAGGATATTGAAAAAATTAAAAAAAGGGTATCTAGTTTCGCATTATCGGGGAATAGGGGAGAGGGCGCTAGGGATACGACACGTGAATTGGATTGGGATGGCAATCATTAAAACGAAAGCGTGTTCCATTGCTACAAGATTTCCTCACGAAGTTTCGATCACCAACTTTCTCCTCAGAGTATAAAAATATTTTCTTAGTGCCCAGTTAAATGGGGAGGCATGATCATCAAAATAAAGTAAGAGAAGTCAGAGTCGCACAGAAAGATTTAAGTGTTCGTTTTTCTCGTACGCTGTTTATGAATGGAACGGTAGAAAAATAACTTGAAGGTGATTCAATGAACGCTCTGTGAGGCATTTAACTGTGAATTGCAGAGTAATCATGTAGATGTTGATGTAGCTGAAATAAGTCCTACCTGCCACCGAGATTATGGGCGAAGGGCTCGATCAATGAGTGGAACATGGCTAGGTGCCGATACCAACCTCTTGTATGTTATGGTGCATTCAGTAAGCCTGAATGGAAAACCTCTGCACAGTTCCCCTGTATTAAAGTGAATAAAGCGAAATTCTCGCTTGTCACTGCGGCAATGACTGGATATTCTCTCCTCCGTGTAGAGTTAGAGGAGAAGTTTGGGCACCTGTTGCGAGGAAGCTATCCGTCGTGGGGCAACCTTTATCCTTTTTTACGCTCACATCATTGTAGTCGGTTTGCAATAGGATATTTGGAACATATGCTGCTTTCAAACATTACATGAATTATCTCTAGTAAAATGATCTGTTGACACATACTGAACAGGATTCAGAAAAAAACGTTCTTGCGAAACACAATTAGCTCTTTACCCTCGCGAAGTAGTGAGCGCTTTTGACAGAGAATCTCAAAATGATTCCATATTTCTAGATTTGATTTCCAAAACGCTTTTATACTATTCCTCACAAGCGGTTTATATCATTAAAATTCAGTAAAACAATCTCGATCGCAACAACCATGCTCGGTCCGTAATTTGCATAATCTTCAGAACGTAAGAATCATGATGCCGGGTTGGAGGCGCTGTACAGACCAAGATCCGTGAGAACACGGACGTATCTTACACCGATCGCTGTTACATCTCCAGTGAAAGAATGCTATATAAAATTTTAAAGTTTATTATTACCAAGTTTCGTGCCTCTCCAGTATCGACTCAGTTGTGCGATTGTATTTGTGACTTAGTGTCAACATGATCACAGTTCGTAGTAACTGATAGAGAGGCAGCGAGAAAAACATAGGTGCTATCTGGCGTTCTCCAAGGAAGTGTTATAGGCCCTCTGCTCTTACTACTCTGTGTAGACAATTTAGGAGACAATCTGAGGAGCCATCATAGATTGTTTACGAATGATGTCATTTACCGTTAAGTAAGGTTATCAGAAGTTCAAAACCAATTGAAAACTGTTTTAGATAGGATTTCTGCATGCTGCAAAAAGTGGAAGTGGACCCTAAGTAACGAGAAGTGTAAGGTCATCACCATGATTACTAAAAGCAATCCGTTAAATTACGGTTCAAAATAAATGATACAAATCTATACTTTCAAGTCAACTAAGTACCTTGGAATTATATTACGAACAGTTTAAGCTGAAGCGACCACATAAATAACGTTGTGGGGAAGACAAACCAAAGACTAAGTTTTACTGGCAGAACATTTAGAAGATGCGACAAGTCTATTAAAGGGACTGTCTACACTACCTTTGTCGGTCCTATGCTAGAGTACTTCTATAGGATCCTCACCAGACTGTACTGACGGAAGATAGTTCGTGTGAAATAGTATGGGTAGAGGTAATACCTGACAATCGGACTAAGCTATTAACTGGATCGTTTTACCGACCCCCCCCCCCCCCCCCCCCGACTCAGAAGATATAGTTGCTGATCAGTTCAAAGAAAACTTGAGTCTTATTTCAAATAAGTACCCCGCTTATACAATTATTTGTTGGTGGTACTTCAATCTACCCTAGATATGCCGGAAAAATTATAGGTTTAAAGCCGGCGGCAGGCATAAAACGTCATCCAAAATTGTACTGAATGCTTTCTCAGAAAGTTATTTTGAACAAGACAGTTGCTGCTAGGCTGAATACCGTAACACCTACAACCATCAAAAAGGAACGCCAAGTATACCTATTTAAAAAAGCGGATAAAAATGCTCTTAACGCCTTTTTAAGAGACAGTCTTCACTCCTTCCGATCTGATCATGTAAGTGTAGAAAAGCTGTGGAATGTTTTCAAAGAGATAGTATCGACAGCAAATTAAGAGATATATACCACATAAATTAACAAGTGATGGTACTGATCCCCCATGGTACACAAAACGGGTCAAATCGCAGAAGAACGAAAAAAGCATGCCATATTTAAAAGCACGCAAAATCCCCAAGATTGGCAAAGTTTTACGGAAGTACGAAATATAGCGCGTACTTCAGTGCGAGACGCTTTTAATAATTTCCACAACGAAATTCTGTCTGGAAATCTGGCAGAAAATCCAAGGAGATTGTGGTCATAAATAAAGCACACCAATGGCAAGACGCAATCAATACCTTCACTGCGTGATATCAACGGTGAAGTCACTGATGAGAGTGCCACTAAAGCAGAGTTATTAAACACGTTTTTTCGAAACGAAGACGAAGTAAATATTTCTGAATTTCAGTCAAGAACAACTGCCAAGATGAGAAACATAGAAGTAGATATCCTAGGTGTAAGAAAGAACGTTAAATCAGTTAATAAAGGCGAGGCCTCCGGTCCAGATTGTATACCAGTCAGGTTCCTCTCAGAGTATGCTGATAAAATAGCTCCTTATTTAGCAATTATATACAAACACTCACTCACTGAAAGACCCGTACCTATAGACTGGAAAATTGCTCAAGTCACACCAATACCCAAAAAGGGAAGTAGGAGTAATCCGCTAAATTACAGGCCTATATCACTAACGTCGATTTGAAGTATGGTCTTGGAACATGTACTGTATTCGAACATTATGAAGTGCCTCGAAGAAAACGATTTATTGACACATAGCACGGATTCAGAAAATATCGTTCTCATGAAACACAACTAGTTCTTTATACTCATGAAGTAATAAGTGATATCGACAGGGGATGTCAAATTGATCCCATATTTTTAGATTTCCAGAAGGCTTTCGACACCGTTCCTCACAAGCGTCTTCTAACCAAACTGCGTGCCTACGGAGTGTCGCCTCAGTTGTGCGACTGGATTCGTGATTTCCTGTCAGAAGGGTCACAGTTCGTAGTAATAGGTGGGAAGTCATCGAGTAAAACAGAAGTAATATCCGACGTTCTCCAAGGTAGTGTTATAGGCCCTCTATTGTTCCTGATCTATATTGACGACATAGGAGACAATCTGAGTAGCGGTCATAGATTGTTTGCAGATGATGCTGTCATTTGCCGTCTTGCAAAGTCATCAGATGATCAAAACGACTTGCAAAATGATTTAGATAAGATATCTGTATTCTGCGAAAAGTGGCAATTGACACTGAATAAAGAAAAGAGTGAAGCTATTCACATGAGTACTAAAAGAAATCAGCTAAATTTCGATTACGCGATAAGTCACACAAATCTGAAGGCCGTAAATTCAGCTAGACCTAAACACTTAGGGATTACAATAACAAATAACATAAACTGGGATCACATAAATAATATGGTGGGTAGAGCAAACCAAAGACTGCGATTCATTGGCAGAACACTTAGAAGGTGCAACAGGTCTACTAAAGAGACTGCTTACACCACGCTTGTCCGCCCTATTCTGGAGTATTGCTGTGCGGTGCGGAATCCGCATCAGGTAGGACTGATGGATGACATCGAAAAAGTACAAAGAAGGGCAGCTCGCTTTGTATTATTGCGAAATAGGGGAGATAGTGTCACAGACATGATACGTGAATTAGAGTGGCAATCATTAAAACAAAGGCGTTTTTCGTTGCGGCGGGAGTTTCTCATGAAACTTCAATCACCAGGTTTCCCCTCCGATTGCGAAAACATTCTGTTGGCACCCACCTACATAGGGAGAAATGATCATCATGATAAAATAAGAGAAATCAGGGCTCGCACAGAAAAATTTAAGTGCTCGTTTTTCCCGCTTGCCGTTCGAGAGTAGAATAGTAGACAGACAGCTTCATTGAACTCTTTGGCAGGCACTTTATTGTGAATAGCAGAGAAATCACGTAGATGTAGATGTAGAAGATATCGAAAAAGTTAAAATAAGTGCAGCTCATTTGGTATTATCGCGAAACAGGGAAGATAGTGTCACGGACATGATACGCGACTTCAGGTGTCGATCATTAAAATAAAGGCGTTTTTCATTGTGGGGAGATCTTTTCACGACATTTCATTCTCCATCATTTTAGTTCGAATGCGAATATATTTTGATGATACCCGTCTGCATATGGAGAAATGATCATTGTAATAAAATAAGAGAAACCAAAGCTCGTACGGATTAATTTAAGTGTTCGTTTTTGACGCGCTCTGTTAGAGAGTGGAAAGGTAGAGAAATAATGTGAAAGTGGTGCGACGAACTCTGTGTCAGGCACGTAAGTGTAGAGTAATTATGTTGATTTAGATGTAGAAAGCGCTATAAACTCCATCTCTATACAAAGGGATGTAGGGAGACATGTTGCTGACATCGTCTTAGGCCTTTTCCCTCGAGTCCTTTTATTACTGATGTTAGATTAGAGGAGCGTGATTTGTCAGCTACTCTTTGTTTGGATTCTGAATTCTGTTTAATTCTTTCCCAATAAATATGCGTTGTGAGTCATATGTATAGGAATCGTAAAATATCCATCTGAAGTGGTCTAAAGTGTAATGTTTCCGTAAAACGTAATGCAAGGGCAAAGCTATACGATCACGTATTGAGGGTACTACTGATAAAACCTAAACACGAGATCGCTTCATGCTTGTCAGTTGGTCACACGGTCATGACAGTTATTACTCCTAAATTTAGAACACTGTTGATGTAGACACTACTGACAAAATCATGTTACGTGATTGATTGGTCCGCCATGTTTTCGATGAGTGTTAGGTGCTGCCATCACCCCATTTCAGAGTTCTTGCTGCTCTGATAATACAAACACATAACAGTATATGGAAATGTATTGCAGTCGCGCTACGCTGTTGGCCATAATCCGCTGGAAATGGTAGCAGCCCAGGAATACTTGGACCGATCTAATCTAGAATTATTTATCGCCTGCATGACACTTTTTGGGAAATTATTCCGATTTTGAAGTGCAGTTTTCGTGTATTATTGCAGTGTTTTTTGGACGGTGCTTCCTACGCTCTGTGTCAGAGTCCTATGTAATATTAAACTAAATTACAGATGCATTTAGAAAATCAATAATACCTGGGTACTCCTCGAGTGTTTCGGTCAGAATTAATTTCTCTATTTATACAAAAGTGCAGCAGGTTAAGAAAAACTGTGAGAAAATAAACACACTCAAAGTTATTGGTAGATAATACCACGCAACTGGATAGGTTTGTTTTTGCTATCAACTGGGAACTACCTTTTCCCAATTTGTCGAGAACTGTCTGTAATGGAACAGTTTCATAATGGTCTGTCTTTATCCATGTGCACAGCAAATGAAAGAAGGAAAAAGTGATACACGGAAACACAGTATTGTTGAAGGACTATCAAAATTTTATTGTTTATTTTGGCCTTCATTTTCTTTTTTTCTCCACGCAGAACTATTCTAGGTAACAATTTGGCAATACCTTGTAGGAACAGTTTGGCTATACCTTATGGGAGCTGTCCAGTGACAATCCAACTGACAATGTATGTCAATGATGGTTGTTAGCGGTTCTTTGCTGTCATGTGGAAACCATAGGAATCCACCAAATAGTGGTTGTGGAATGAGTTTAACGCTATGGAAAAATAAAGAAGGAATAGTACAGTGTTGGACAACTGCCCACTTGTGATGTTATGGTCTTAGAAACGGCTCATAATTGGAAATATATATATATATATATATATATATATATATATATATATATATATATATATATATATATTTCCAATTATGAGCCGTTTCTATATATACACTTACTTATCGCGAATGGACCCAGAAGGATCACGCAAAGCTTTCTGACGTCGTTTCTTCCATACTTCTTTCATTCGTTCTCCATGTTTTCTTTTTCTTTCTTCTGTCCATTTTGTTCCTGGTCTCTTTAGTGCTTCCTTCTCCGACAATACAATCCACTTTTCCACCTTATTTCTAAAAGTTTTTCTATCTTTGACATCTTTAAGTTCAATATTTGCTTTTTGTAAATCTAATTTTACTTGGCTAATCCATGGTGTTGTTGCTTTGACTTTTTCTATGTAAGTGAGAATTCTGTTGGTGAGTAGTGTGGGGGGAAGTCTAGTGACATGTCCATAAAATTTTAATCTTCGCCTTCTTAAGTCTGCTGCCAGGTTTGATATAGTTTCTATGGTTCTTCTTGATTGTATCCGGTATCCTTCTTCTGTTAATTTTGGACCTAAAATCTTTCTCATAATTTTGCGTTCTTCTTTTAGTATTTTTTCTAAATCACATTTTGTGTGGAGTGTGAGCGTTTCACTAGCATATAGTGCTGCTGGCTTAATTACTGCGCAGTAGTGTCTGATTTTTGTGTTCGAGGAGATGCATTTTTTATTGTATATTTCATGTGTCATACCACATGCTCTCTTCATTTTCTGTTGTCTGATCTTCTGTGCAACTTTCTCTCCTCCGGTTGGCTCCAAAATTTCACCTAGGTATTTAAAATGTTTTACTCTATTTATTTTTCCATATTTTGTGTTCAAACTGTGTATATGGAATTTCGTACAGAAAAATTCTGTCTTTTGAAACGAAATTTGTAAACCTACTTTATCCGCGCATTCCTTAAGGATCTCTATTTGTTTGGTGGCGATTTCTTCATCATCTGCAAGTATGGCCAAGTCGTCCGCGAATGCTAAACAAGATATCTCCACGTTGTCTTTGGTTCTACCAAGATGGATTGGTTTCCAGTAGGATTGATTTTTTAATTCTTTTTCCCATTCCTTAATGACTTTATCCAGGACTATATTAAACAGAAGTGGAGATAGCCCGTCACCTTGACGTACTCCAGTTTTTATGAGAAAAGGTTCAGAGATTTCTCCCCTGAATTTAACTTTAGATACAGTGTCTGTCAGTGATTCTTTGATAAGCCTTAGTGTTTTGGAGTCAAGTCCAAGTTCCTCTAAAATGTTAAACAAAGATTGCCGGTCAATTGAGTCATAGGCTTTCTTAAAATCTACAAATGTACAAATTATGGGGGCATTTCTAATTGCTTTGTGTTTTAATATTGTCTTTAAATTAAATATTTGTTCTATGCATGAGCGACCGGGGCGGAAGCCTGCTTGATAATCACCAATTTGGCGTTCCAGCTGCTCTTGTGTTCTTTTCAGCAGGCATGTTGAGAGAATTTTGTAGGTGACTTGTAAAAGTGAGATTCCCCTGTAGTTATTGACATTTGTTCTGTCTCCTTTTTTATGTAACGGGTGAATAAGGGCACATTTCCAATCCTCTGGTAATTTTTCTGTTTCCCATATTTTTGTTATTATTTTTGTGAGCTCTTGCAACGTCTTTGGTCCTAGGTTTTTTAATAGCTCTGCAACAATGCCATCTTCGCCAGATGTTCTATTATTTTTTAAGTTTTTAATGTGACATTTGATTTCTTCCTGTGTTGGTGGTAATGAATCCGGTTGAGCGTTGGCACTGATTTCTTTGGGAAACCTTAAACTAGGTTCTGGGCAATTTAGTAGGTTAGAAAAATATTGAGCCAATACTTGACAGTTTTCCTGGTTTGCTAGGGCTAATTTACCATCTAGTTTTCTGAAACATAAATTTTGAGGGATATATCCTCGTATTTTATCTGCGAAAGTTCTGTAGAAGTCTCTTGTATTATAGTTTTGGAAATTTTCTTCTATGGCATCCAGTTGTGCCTTTGTGTACTTCCTTTTTGCTTGCCTAATAGATTTTGAAACCTGTTTTCTAACCTCGTTAAATACATGTAGACTTTCTTGTGATTTTTTACTGTTATATTCTTGAAATGCCTTTTTTCTCCTTTCCAATGCATTTTCACAGTCTGAATCCCACCAAGGGTGTTTGAATATCTTTTTCAAGGGAATAGTTTCCTTAGCTATTCGCGTGATTTTAGAATGAAATTCTTCCCATGTGTTTGCCTTTTCCTTCTCCCATTCTTTTTTTACTTTAGATTCTTTAATCTTCTTGGTGTCATATTTCTGTATTTCTGTTTTCTTCTGATGACTTCTTCGTGCTGTAAACTTGATTTTAATTCTAGTTAGGTAATGGTCTGAATCAATGTTTGCTCCTCTGCGTACTTGGACGTCGTAAATTTCTTTTTGTACTGGGTATGAAATCGCCACATGATCTATTTGAAACTCGCCAATTTGTTGTATAGGAGATCTCCATGTCTTTTGTTTTCTTGGACATTTTCTTAGAGATGTTGACATTATCTTCAGGTTATTCTGCTTACATAGTTCGACGAGCCTTGTACCATTTTTATTGGTAAATTTATGTGCAGGATATTTGCCTACGGTTTTTTGGTGGATTTTCTCTCTACCAATTTGGGCATTAAAATCGCCGAGTAGAACTTTTGTATCATCTTTTGGAATCTTGGCCATTATATTCTCCAAATTTTCCCAGAACTTTTCTGTTTCTATGGGGTTTTTCTTGTTGTCTCCGTTTGTGGGAGCATGAACATTAACCATTGTGTATGTTTTGTTGGCACATTGTAAGCGCATCGTCATTATCCTATTATTTACGGGAGTAACTTCCTTGATGGAGCTGAGCACGCTCTTGTGTATGATAAACGCCATCCCGAGATGAGGGGCTCCTCTTCCGATTCGTTTATCCGTCTTGCTCTTAAAGATGCGATAGTTGCCATAATCTGATGTTTCTTCATCTGTAAAACGTGTCTCCTGTAAAGCTAGTATTATTATCTTTTGCTTTTCAAGTTCTGTTGTAAGGTTTAGAAGTTTTCCTGGTTGGATTAATGTATTTATGTTAAAGGTTCCAATGTATGTAGGTGTTTTAAGTGGAAGTTTGCCAGAGAGCTCCGACTTTCTCTGATGTAATCGTGTAAGTCCAGGTTCCCCAGAATCCGAATTCCTGGTTGCCATCTGTTGATGGGTGGATTGGTTACCACCTGGGGTAATGTTGCTATTACTTGCACGAGTCATACTTGCTTGTAATCAAGTTGGTCCAGTGTTTCCACTGGGTGTTTAGAACCAGGGATTGGCGCATTATGACCAGCCGCACATTGTGTGAACAGACGCTGACCAGGATGCCGATGGTTCCCACTTCAGACGCGTCCTGGATTTGGGTGTTGACAGTGCTTATTGTAATGGCGGCACTTACTCGCCATGACACAGCAACGTCTTCGGGTTCTGTGGTTTCTGAATGAGTGTAACCCTTGCCAAAAGTCACCCTCCCACACCCTCGTGATGCTGCCGCCTCGGTCCGGGACTGCTTATTTGGGTTTCCCCTTATTCGCAGCTGTCCACCATATCTGATGGATCATTCGCTATCCGCCACCTGCGACCCGCCCTGTACCTGAGGCTCGGCTATATATATATATTAAAGCGACTAACATAGACACTTTCTGTGGCCGCAGTGTGCAAGTCGCTTCTGCTGTCTCTTGCTGACGATACTTTTGACAGCACATCGCCCACATCCCAATACAATCGGCCTGCTCGCCTAATCTCAGATGTGTGGGAACTTAGACCTTTGCTGGCCAGCAAGCCTTTTCCGGTTTATGGCTCCAAGCTTTGAATATCTGGTTGCAGACAACGCAGGTGGCAACAGTAGTTGGTGTTCTAAAGTGGCAGGAGTCTCTTCCGTCTCAGTGAACGGCCTTCTGGCGCCTACCGTCTGTGTCTCTCTCATCCTTTGTTTGGTGCCGACTGAGTGTCTCGTCTCAGGACTTCGCGTCTCGTCTAGCGGGATCATTACCACTGCGCCAAATTGCGGAAGCTGAAGGATTCTCAACGAACATAAATGTAATTTTGTCGATGTCCATCTATATAGCTGAGCAAACAGTGAAGCTGTTTTTTCACACAGAGGTTTGAGATTTGCTTCTTAACACGGCTATGGACTTTTCTTATTGAGAATTTGGTTGCACACAAGCGAGTGAGGATATACGAGGAACTACTTGGAGAAGTACAGACTACAGTTTCCCAAGCTGCCACAACGATCACGTGTTCGGCTACACAAACAACATGACTGTCCAACACTGTCTTCCAGCCACCCCGTAGACACAGGAGGAAACGGCGCTAAATTGGTTGAAAGCATCTCAATTTTTGTTTTTCTATTTGTATAATTTTTTCATTGCTACGAAGTCTGGAACTGCGGGGATGTGGTTCATATCCTCGAAACCTCATGAAAAGAAAGCAGAAAGATCCTGTGGATGGTTTATTCATACACAAAAAACGTTGTCCGCAGCCAAAGTGTCGAGTTTGTTAGACACAGTCTGTATGTCAGTGTGGTGTGGCGTCTTCCTTTTTAGCCTCTATCGCCCTTAGTTGAGATAGTTAGCAACACAAATTTTCTCTTGACGCTAGTGATGTACAGAGACGGTGCTCAAATTCCCGTGTGATGAATATTGTTTAAGAGACGTGGGTGATCTCCTGTGAATTTCTTTTTTATGGGAGGAGTTGAAGCTTTTGGTGTACCAGGTGAAACTGCAGCCTTATTCGTGTAACACTAAACTGCTTCGAGCATGTTAGACAATCATTAGCGCACAGATGCTACTTGTGCGTGCAAAACAATATCACACACGATTTATACAGTGTCCCACCTAACTCTGTCACCTCATATATTTACGAAATGGAACAAAACGTCAAAAATGTAGTTGACCAGGGGTGCATTTATGACAGGGGCTGTCGCAGTGAGAGGGGATGCACAGTCCGTGGATGTAAATAAAAATCACTTACAACAGAGAGTTACGTCTGTTTCCAAATGGCACATTATGCTTTTTCTACGAAAATGACAGCTGGAAGTACATTTTGTGACGGCAGACTTGTTTTCGATGTTCTAAACATCGTAACTGCTGGAATATGTAGGCTATACTTCAAACGCTGGCAATGGTGCCACAGTTTCTCCCGTAATTCACAGAGCATGGATTGTCTAGTGCAGCCTTAAAGATATTGCAGGAAAGCCGCATTAACGCATTACGGCACAAAGTGTGTCACAGTTCCACTACTTGAGGGACATATATTTCAAATGGTTCAAATGGCTCTGAGCACTATGGAACTTAACTTCTGAGGTCATCAGTCCCCTAGAACTTAAAGCTACTTAAACCTCACTAACCTAAGGGAATCACTCACATCCATGCCTGAGGGAGGATTCGAACCTGCGACCGTAGCAGTAGCACGGTTCCGGAATAAAGCGCCTAGAACCGCATCCGGCACATATATTTCAGAAAGTATGAGGTTTAGAAGAGTGAAAACAAGTCTATGGCCTCTAATTGCACCTCTAGTTTTCATTTCCTTAAAAAAAAGACACATGTGCCGTTTAAAAAATAAACCTAACTCTGTGTTGGAAGTAACGTTTGTTTACATACATGGATTATGGATGTCTGCCCATTGTGGGATCCCCTGACATAGGTGCAGCCCTGGCCAATTGCATTTTTCACGTTCTGTTTCGTTTCGGAAATATGTGAGGTGGGGAAGTTAGATGGGACACACTATGTATATACAGCGTGATTTAGCTGCCCCTGAAACATGGTTTTACTCAACTCGCAAAACCGTTACTAACCACATGGGAGATTTTCAAATTCTCTCGCTCGCTGCACGCAAACTATTAGTCCGCATGCGAACTATCAGTCCTGCAGAAAAAAAAGTGAATAGGACATCCTTGCAGGAAATTTAATCTAGTTAAATTTTTTATTGTGATATGTTTTCGATTGAGGCTTTTCTTACTTAAGGAAAACGCGGTTGAAGGTCACCCTTGAACGTTTTTCTTGAATAATTCGAAAACTTCGGTCTCTGAGCTAATAGTTCTGCATGTGAGAATGTCGAAGTCTTGCATGTGGTATGTGAAGGTGTTGCGGTTTCCATAATCGGTGTCGTGTGTATGAGAGAGAGGGAGAGAGAGAGAGAGAACCGAAGAAGGACAAAAAGTAATCGGATTCAGTTTTTCTGGGAATCCCTCATCATGAGGCATTGAAGCAGTCTGCAAAGGTGGTCTACAGACTGATGTGGTCGCAAAGTTGAAAGACACACACACACACACACACACATTCACATTCACCGACACGCAAAGACTCGAATGGGCTGCAGTGCTCGACTACCTCACCGGTCTCCAGGAACAGTGGAGGGCAAAAAAGGAGAAACGGACATGGAGACAAAACGCCTGCAGCAGGGATGAGCGCCCCGGGAAAGGGAAGGGCCTTATTGTTAAATAGATGAGCAGCTGAACAATCAGAGTGCATTGTCACTGCTCGGACATCCACGTGAGTGATTAATGACGGAGGCCGTAACTATGACGGACACGAAAATAATGGGCCCGGCGCGTCCTTTGACGGAGGCGGCGGAGGTGGAGACGGGGGCGACCCGCGGCTACAGAAGAAGAGCGAGCGGCTCCGCACAGGAGGCCGCTGCCGCTGCCGCAGCCGCTAATGGTTGCTCGCCAATAATGAGCGATGACTAATGCGTATTGTCTCGGCGGACATTCGCCCAGCCGCGCGCAGTAATTATTATTATTGGAACGGCGAGCCGGAGGCGATCCACGACTGATACGGGCGAGCGAACTGCTTGTCATTGGAGAGGCATTGTGAGACGTCTTCACAGGAATAGCAGGTGTCTTTCTCCTCCTCCATCTCCACCAGGCTCCCCTCACCTTTCTCTCCCATCTCGGCTGTTACTGGCGGGGGCTGACTAATTGGTTTGGGTAGCTGTATAATATGGGCGCTTTGTTGTGTCGCCTACAGTTCGTCTAGAGAAGATGGAACGACAAAAATATTGCATAAAAAGTAATAATTATAGCCTCTGGTATACGTGGTTTAGAGTCAGTTGCTCGCTTATTTACGGTGGACTGTCGCTATATCACTGGAGGTGGAATGCACCAGATTTCCACTACGGGTCAGGAGGTATCATTGAATAAAAAGTGGTCTTGCACTAGCTTGAAAGTCGATATTCCGCTTGTATTCGACGTACTAGACAATTAGCGAATTGTATAGCGTAATCCTCAAATGGAATTCATTGACGTGTTCGTCAGATGACAGTACAACAGTCCTCAGGTGGTGGCGTAGACAGTCCACCTGAAAGATTCATAGCCAAGATGCGCTACGGTTAACATAAACTTCACTGCGAGGGTGGGAGGAAATGCGTGCCTACGGTGTCAAAACGTTCTGATAGTAAACTAGAATATTAATGTTCTATATGTGTTCTACAGAATTGAAAAACAATGAATTTTGTAGTGAGGGCATCAACTGGGTTCCAATTCACGTTCCTCGGCTCAAACCATGACAATCTAGGCTTCAACTTCCTAGAGTTGGTCCAAAGTGTTGAGAACTGTAGGGTGCCCTTAAAGGGTGAGTACACTACACATCAGAGGCTGTTACCCAGCTATGGGACCAAACTGCCGAGGTCATCGGTCCCTAGGCTTACACACTACTTAATCTAACGTAAACTAACTTACGCTAAGGACAACACACACATCCATGCTCTCCGAGGGAGGACTCGAACCTACGCCGGGCGGGGAGGGGGGGGGGGCGGTAGTCTCACGAACTGTGACAAGGAACCCTTACACCGTGCGGGGTAGGTAGCCGACAGCGTGTGGGCTGCACACAAGAAATCTTTAAATTAGACGTCTTTCCATTCACTCCAGGTAACTGTGGCTGTAGGAGACCCCGATGTATCGGTTTGAGATGCAAAGAAATGCTCCTCACAGGCAGGAATACTAAAATCCTGATGATCAACTATGAAGTATTCACAAAATAGTGCCAGAGTTGGTACTGTCCAAGAAAAGCATGGTGGTCACTTAATACTACGAACAGAAACCCGGTTAACCTGAAATTAAGAGCAGCGAGACTTTTCGGGGAAAATTTTTAGTATATCGAAAAGAGGGGCTAACATGCAATGGTGGTGGTGTGTTTTTCTCAGTAGACAAGAAATTGAAATCCACAGAGACAGAAATTGAAGCTGCATGCGAGGTTGTTTTGGCAAAGTATTAAGGGTAGGTATAAATGTGCAACTGGATCTTCCTATCGACAACCAGACTCACCTCTCCCCCCCCCCCCCCAAAGTGACTGACAACTTTAGAGAAATCGTCAATTCACCAGCACGTACATTCCCCATCCATAAATTCAACATCGGAAGAGACTTTAATCGCCCGACAATCAATTGTGGTAGTACAGTTTTGTAGGTGATGGGGTTGACAAGTCATCCTGCGAAGCAAAACCAAAGGTCCTCTCTGAAAACTACCTAGAACAGATAGATCAGAAATGTAGCCATTGGATGTAATGGCAACAAATAGACATGACCTCTTGAGCGTATGCAAAGAAGGGTGGAAGAAATGATACGAGTTCGTTTGACTCATGGGAGAACTTCACGGGGTGGGAAACTCAACTGGTCGATGCTTGAATTTAGCCGCAACGTATTATGTGAAAGTCTATTTATAAAATTTCAAGAACCAGCGTTAAATGAATAACTTAGGAATATACTACAACCTCCTACATATCGCTCCAGCAGGGACCGCTAAAACAAGATAAGCCAAATGACACGGAGTCGTTTAAGCAATCATTCTTCTCGCGCTCCGTCCTGGAATGGAACGGGAAGAAGTCCAAATAAGTGGTACAACGGGAAGTACCCCCTGTGATGCACTTCACAGTGGTTTGTAGAGTAGGCGCAGATGTAGTTGTAGATGTAGGAAGTGTTTCTTTCCTGTGCTAGTGGCATAATACGCATCTGTGGGACGCGTAACCGCTGGTTGTTAGGATCAATACCAAATTCATAGCAGTGTTGAAAGAAAATGGATATTCTTACATAGAATGCGTAGTGCGCTGGAAAGACTAGGTTTGATGTTCAGCGTATTCTGTAGCCTGTCCACCAATGGTTATCATTTTCGTATTGCTCTGATAATAGGAGCACTGTCCTGAATTAGTGGTATGAATAAGTGACCTGCATAATGAATAGCGAAAGAGCTGCTACTATTAGCACCAAATCCACTACTGAACTGCCGGCCGGTGTGGCCGTGCGGTTTAGACGCTTCAGTCTTGAACCGCGTGACCGCTGCGGTCGCAGGTTCGAATCCTGCCTCGGGCATGGATGTGTGTGATGTCCTTAGGTTAGTTAGGTTTAATTAGTTCTAAGTTCTAGGCGACTGATGACCTCAGACGTTGAGTCGCATAGTGCTCAGAACCATTTGAACCATTTGAACCACTACTGAACTAGAGTAAAATTCACACCTACTGTGCCTAGGTATTCTAGTTCAGAATAATACTGACAGTACGTTGGGACGATGATATTCCATAGATGTTCGTTAGAGTTGATAGCAAGCGATTTTTGTAGACGGTCCTATCAGTGTACATTAACATAGTCTCCAGGTGAGAGTCCCACTGCCCTGGACTAATGATATGGACAAATGACCAGCAAAAAACATAGTGGAAGGTGGAACAATATTGATACTTCTGTGTCCCTTAACTTTTTGTATCGGATGTTGGGCTGGAACAGTCATCCTACAGGAAGAAAGACACGAGGGGAGGCGTTATTAAACGCGGGAAGTTGCCGACAGCTGTCGAAACTCAATACTGTGGATTTCTAACTTTGTATACAGTATTCTATCTATCTGCAACAAGATGAACCTGAATAGCAAGGGGCAACCAGGGAACTATGAGGAGAGAGTGCGAGCCTTCCATAAGAGTGAAAATTTAGTTGCAGACGAAACGTGCTACCTAGATGAACAGGTGGAGGAAGAAGGCAGCAGAGGAGCAGAAGTATTAGTTGTTCCTACTATACGAAAGGTTGTCCATCGCTAGATTATCAGAAAACTAAAGAAATGCATCCCGAAGACTTTTTGAAAGATATCATCGTCGTCACCTTTCATTGCTAAGGATATTTATTCTGAAATCCACAATCGCAGTTTCTGCGTTTGGTCACTTTCAAGTGGAACCGAAAATTTCGTTTCCAAGCATTCGCGTGACTGGTGGGTTACTGGTTGGATAGCACTGCTACTATGGGGAATGAACAGATTCGCCAGGATGGCTTGAAGACTTTCAAATGATACCACTGCGAGAATTAGATGACAAACGACATACTTAAGTTCGATAAAATATGTGACACGCTCGGTTTTTGTCATAGTGCGAAGCTATGTAGCGTAAACCTGTGGATGCGTTGTACATTTTGTATACGAAAGGATTTTTAATTTTGCTACTTGATTACTTAATTTTGTACTTGTTTGGGTGGGCGACGGTCTGTGGCCATTAGTAAGTAAAAGTTCCGCGTTCGTGTGCTAGCAGGGCCAATGGACCCGACCGACCAACGTGTCATCCTGCACCAGCGGCGCATCCGATGCGGTTGCAGAGGCATGTGGACAGCACACCGCCCTCCCTTTCGTTTTTGGGTTTCTTGACCTTGGAACCACTGGGCGACGGTCTGTGGCCATTAGTAAGTAAAAGTTCCGCGTTCATGTGCTAGGAGGGCCAATGGACCCGACCGACCAACGTGTCATCCTGCACCAGCGGCGCATCCGATACGGTTGCAGGGGCATGTGGACAGCACACCACCCTCCCTTTCGTTGCTGGGTTTCTTGACCTTGGAACCACTACTAATCGGTCGAATAGCTCTTCAGTTGGCCTCAAGAGGCTCACTACACTACGGTACAGTCCTTCCACCAAGGAAGAATACCTGGCAGTACCGGGAGTCGAACCCACGTCCATGACATGACAGTGAGCCGTACTTACCGCTCAGCTAACAAAGCGAACGATTAATAAGTAAGTTCACCTGGATAAAATATTTGTGACGTCTTGCAAAAGCGCAGTCGGTGCTTCACGAACTGATACAGGGTAGTCATGTGACCCTCTACTGGTGAAGTGGATCATGGCAGTGAAGTGCATCGTATGTGCCTGGTGGTTTTGTCTAGTCAGTGTAGTAAGAGGGTCGATGTAAACACGTGACTGACAGAAAAAGCTATCGTGTTTCAACGTGCCATGGGTACATCGTGATTGAAGTAGATTGCTGTACCAAGGCGCAATCTCCCAACGTGTCTTCAAGAAATTGTGATCCACTTGCTGTCATGCGACATACACTAAGAACAGCAGTTGTAAAAAGATCCTTATCAACTGGGATCGGTTGTGTCACGTCTTGTCAAAGACAGTCGGTTTCAAACCCGATAGCAGTTGTCGCTGCTACTGAATGTACTACCATCTCAAACAAGCTTTCAATGAACTTTTGGTAGGGAACTGCTCGTAATGGATATTTGGTCTAGGATACATTGCGAAAGGCCACCGCTCACAACGACACACAGAGCCACAACTCTTCAACGGACCAAAAAACTCATAAACTTGAGAGTAGCTGACTGGATGTTTGTAGTGTGGTCCGACGAGTCACGATTTTATTTCTTTTCAGATGATGTAGGGCGTCGAGGGCACCAACGGCTTACTGAGGTGTGTAACCCACTGTGTGTGGACTTTGTAGATCAGGTCACATGTGGCTCTGTGATGTTTTCGGGTAATATTCGTATCATGACTTGGGACTATTGATTCAGAAAATCTGGAAATTTGTGGTAATTTCCTATGGGACCAAACTGCAGAGGTCATCGGTTCCTAGGCTTACACACTACTTAATCTAACTTAAACTAACTTACGCTAGGGACAACACACACACTCATGCCCGAGGGAGGACTCGAACCTCCGACGGGGGGAGCTGCGCGAATCGTGGCAAGGCGCTTAAGACCGCGCGGCTTCCCCGGGCGGCATTTGATTCAGCTTAGCTCAATATGAACCTGGATGTTTAGTTCAAAATTCTCGTTCACCAAGTGTAGCCTATTTTTCAAGTTTTCGTGATGCGTAATGCTATGGCACTCTGGCCATCTAACATCACGAAGCCTCGTTCTGTACGCTTCAGTTTCTAGTCTGACGAACTTGCAGGCAGCCTATTGTGCCTTACCCGCTAAATCATACGAACCTAATCCCATAGAAAATGGCTGGGACCATAGGGAAAAGTGATGAAACATAGTGGTAAGTACTCTGCACATTGCTTAGCTCTGCGTCATGTGAACATCAGTGAGTGACTTCAGCTGGTTACGGCATACCTGAAGAAACTTGCGTACTGTCTTCCCCGCTGAACTCAGTCAGGCATTACCAGGCCAGAGGCAGTGTTACACGGTATTAGCGTTATGTCTCCTGACGGTGGCTTAAGTTTTCCCTGAGGTGCTAAAATAAAACTTTTACAGAGTGTAACGGGTACAAGTACAGACGAATCTATATGTGGTATCATGTACACACGTCGGTGTGTTGGTTGTGTTTTCTTTGTAGTGAACAGTCTTCCCACTAACACATCGCACGTACATATACATCTACACAAATTTTCCGCAAGCCAAGATACGGCGCGTGGTGGAGGGTACCCAGTACCACTGATAGTCAAAAACATAATCTACTACCGGATGTTTTCTGTCCGGTCGTTACTGCACCGCGAAGTGGACTACCTCTGACAGTATAGACTAGCCGTTTTTTATCGACGGGGCCACACTTCAACGCCTGAACTGCTGCCCACAGCCAAATAAGCAATAAGGATAGCTCTTGCCATATGTTCTTGGAGGTGCTGCACCGCAAAGTAGACTACCGCTGACAGTATAGACTAGCCATTTTTTATCGACGGGGCTACACTTCAACGCCTGACCTGCTGCCCACAGCCAAATAAGCAATAATGGATAGCTCTTACCATATGTTCTTGGAGGTACTAACCAACCTAAAACATACGACACCAAACAGCTGTCATTATCAATGTGCAGATGTCGTAAATACCGATGTAGTGTTGTTCAGTACTCTGTCCCCAGTCACCAATAGAAATATCTACACTTATACCTGTTACACCACGCAGATACCCCAGGCGTCTTTCACTAAATGCCACCCAAGTTAAGAAACTGTGATAGTGCACTTGAGATACTTAACTTCGTACAGAATTGTCAGTTATTCTGTACAGTTCACTGATTCTTATCATTTTAATGTACCTAATGTGTGGCATTAAGTTCATTTCAGTCATATGATTCTTCTCACTGTTGCAGTTTTCTCGAAATATTGCTTCATCATTTTTTACAACTGTTCAGAAGTCTCGATGTGTGCTCATATAACGCTCTTCGTATTTGTTCAGTTAAATATCTCGCAACAGATAGTAGAGAATGTTCTTAATGCCTTGCCTAAGTCACGTCGGGTAGCCGTGCGGTCCCTAGCGTAAAATAGTGTAAGTTGGATCAAGTAGTGTGTAAGCACAGGGACTGATAACTTCAGCCATTTGGTCCCACAGGAACTTACCACAAACTTACAAATTTCCTTGTCCAAGACTTCCAAGTAGTAGGTTTTTAACTTCTATGATAGTGAGATAATGGGCTGTGACAATCAGCATAACATTGTGCCATTTGCATTCTGGGGTAACCTTTTATGATTTTATAAGAAACTGTGAAAGAATATTTTATTTTGGTACAAATCGTTTCATTGTTTCTCAGATTTTTCACCTATAAAAAGATACACAATTTTGCATGCGTTCGTCGAATACTGGAAACATTTTTCTCCTTTTTGATGTTGGCTACGTCGAGAACATGGTTTCGGAAGGATTCAACAGCTTCTTGATGTGATGAAAATCACTGTCCACGCGTGTTTTGTTTGACATTAGTGAAGGGAAAGAAGTCGTTTGGTGATAAACTAGGTGAATACGGCTTATGAGACTAATTCCACGTTCTCTTCCGTCAAATAATCAGTTGTTTCACATTCTGTGCGACAGCTGGCATTGCTATATTGAAGAATGTTTCGGTGTTTTCGATTGCTTTATCCGATTTCATTGATGACTCGTGGGGAACAAATTGTTGTACACAATTCATCATTAGCTGTTCTCCGATCCTCCGCCTGTTCTGGAGGCGGCTGGGCGACCACGAGCGTTCACGTTCCCTGGCCGCCTGCGTAAGGAGCGCTCGCAATAAACCGTGGTTGTCAGACGTCGTTGTGTAGCGGAGGGGAATTGCAAACTGTGCGCTGTCTTCATAGGAACGACAGTATGTTAAGTTCACTGTAGTTTTAAGCGCAAGCCTATATACTTAATGCCGCAGTGCTTAAGTGGAGAGCAGCTCATTTAAAACCCATGAAAACCAGCATTATTGCAGGTTTAGGAAGCTATAGTTAGAACTTATGGACCTGTTGAGTGGTAAGTTTCATAATAAAATAAGTCTTGCAGAGTCGTACACAAAAATCACCTATAACGAAAATTTCCACAACTTTACAAAATTTCAGCCACGATTATGCCAATGATTGCAACTACAGATCAGTGCGAGCAACATTTTTCCGCAATAAAGAGAACGAAATATAGATACGGAAGCTCAGTGACGTACTCCAGTTTATAAAGCTTATCTTCCAATTGCCAGTGCTCAGAATGTGGTGCCGCGCAGAGTGGCCACGTGGTTTGAGGCGTCATGTCACGGACTGCGCGGATCCTCCCGCCGGAGGTTCGAGTCCTCCCTCGGGCATGGGTGTGTGTGTTTTTCTTAGCATAAGTAAGTTTAAATTAGTTTAAGTGGTGTGTAAGTCCAGGGACCGACGACCTAAGCAGTTTGGTCCCTTAGGAATTCACGCACATTTGAACATTTTGGGAAAGTGGTATCAGACACTTATGTTTTATTGAAAAGGAACATAAGTAGTATTCATTGACATGCAGTGTCTCTATGTTTAACGAGTGAATAAACTAGCCACGAAGTACTTGTTGATGCCAATTTAAACTTCTTCCCAAGTAAACATCATAAGGCTGTATCAATCGTAAAAAAATGTCATGTTTCGCTCTTAGCTGCCCCATGTTCTTTGCTTCAGCAATTAGAAGAAGTGAACATTTCATTTCACTGTCGTTTTTCGTTAATACTACAGTTTTAGGGAATAAATTTGCCACTAAAAGCGTTAATTAGCTACCGTGAAGCTATACATCTCCATAGAACTGTCAGCGGCCGTGGAATGGACTCGTTGACAACATTTCTGGTGCCGACCTGCCTTTCTGCTATTCCTCCTGCTCGCACGAGGAAGTCTGAGAGGTGGCATGAGCCCCCTCTCATATTTCTATCTTACGATTCTCCTCTCTAATTGCATGCGGTGGAAAGTTGCTATTCCTTCACACGCGGACTTCCCACGCAGCGTCTCTCGTCACCCGGGTGGTCCAGTGACAGGCGGGCTCTGTTGACTTTGAAAGGGTAAGCCGACAGGTGTGAGGGAGTCGAGTGAATGCTTTCCAGACGCCGACATTGTCAAGAGGCACGCCCGCAGGGCCTGAAGTAGCGGTTGGGCTAGAGGTTCCGTTACTTCGCAGAAACTTAGCGAAGACACTTTCTGGCGGGCTACCAGCGAGGTGTGGGAATGACTTGTGTACCCAGGCAGCTGTGGCGGGAAAATTCCCGCGCTTTCTGCAAAATAGTAACTGTGATTGGCTTGCTCAGGGCATAGCTCCGTGACGTAGCAAGATCGGCGCAGAAATTGGCGCCAAGAATCTCCATTGGTGGAATGGTAGCGTTCTGGCAATGGAGTGGAATTTTCCGCCAGTTTTCGAGTTGCTGATTGGAACGTTTAACCACAGCCACTGTCGTGGGGGCGGGAATGTTCTGTGTACGGTTTTGTACGGGTGCTCTTGTGAGCGGTCGGCTCTCACCTTTTGGTCGAGGACGTCGAAGCAACCAGCCATCGGCTCCGGTACGCCAGATCGTTTTCTGGCAGTTAAGAAGACAGTTTGGTAAGGTATATCTGCAGCACCGGCAGACAGGGATTTTCCTAGGTGATAATCAGAGCTCAGCAGAGCGCGCCTGTTCGTCTTTTTCTAACTTTGTTCTGTCTTGGGTAGCAGGAATTAATGTTGGGTTGGCTATGTGTTTTCTCTAAGGTTTGAGTTGCAAAGAATTGGCTGCACATACCACTTCATCATAATCCTCACAATCTAGTTTAGGGACAACTTCACATTCACAGCGTTTGTTTGAGTCTCCAGTTTGAGCCAATTTGATGTATTATAAATGTTTCATGTGTTTTTGTTTATTATTTTGTGTTTAGTCTTAATAAATCATATTGTTATTTTGGACAGAACTTTCATTCTGTTAATCGGTAGAGCAAACCCATCATTCCTCACTATGTTAATGAAACCTTCGTTTATTTAACTTATTTATCAAATTAAATTATTGCAGGTGCCAAACTCTCTTCTACTCCACTGGCAGGGTTGATTAGAGTCAGTTCGCGTATTTTTTTTTTATCCTTGTGCAACAGCAAAAGTTGGAGTTAGAATAGAGGGGGCTTAGAGCATCATGTACATATGTAGATTCTAGAAGAATTGAGTGTTAAATACACTGCTAGCCCCGGCACCTCGCAAGTCTATGACCAGGTTTGCTCCAAAGCAATGGTCGCGGTCTGCCCAGTATAAACACCCAGTGTAACCAAGCAAAGCAAGCCATCACTTTCTTGGAAGTGCTTCGCAAACGATCCACCTTTGTTGGTTTCGGTTCATGCTGGAACACGCAAACAGTTGATTCTTCTCAGTTTCCAGTTTGTACGAATACATCCAACATTTGTCTCCTGTCGCGATAACGTATACCGAGTTTCAGTTCCCCCAATAGAAATTTTTTAGTGTATCTTTGCACCAACTCATGAGAGCCTTTTCTGAAAACTGAGGAATTAGTCAAGAATAGATCATTTTCACAGCTAAATGTTCACGCAAAATCAAATGTACTGCCTAAAAATGCTTGCATATCATGGTAAGTCACATGTCGATCCTCATCATTCATTCTGCGCACAGATCGGTATTTTTAGAAACAACAATGTATTGTGGTCTACCTTCACGAAATTCCTCACTGTCGGAAGACGACCACGTCGAAATTCCTCAAAACAAATTGCAAACAGTCTTTTCTGAAAGTGATTCAGTGCCAAAAGTTGAATAAAACGATTCGAGAAGCTATTGTGTTATATTTTTGCTTAAACCTTAAAAAAATCATCCAACGGACACGGACAGTCTTAATTTATAATATGAAGAGACCTATACCAACCTCACACTGCACCATACGGTATAATGTCGGATTAGTATTTCACTATGTGCGTTTGCAGATGTTGCATTTTGGCTAATGCAGAAGCATATTACTTTAACTTCTCAGTGAGCGATCCTTTTAGCCACAGTCTTTGCACATTATGTAAACATATTATTTGTCAAGCAGAGTGTATCATCTCATCGTCTGTTTCAAAACAGAAGAGTTTACTAGCAGCAAAGAGTGAGATTTATTTGTTTTGCACTGTAGTTTTACCTCACACAATCTTTTAAATATGGAATGAGTAATGTGCAAATTTCGAAGTTGTGGACATTTAATAAGGAAAGTATTCCAGACAGAAAGTAATTGTCAAAAACTACATATTCGTCAAATGGCTCTGAGCACTATGGGACTTAACATCTGACGTCATCAGTCCCCTAGAACTTAGAACTACTTAAACCTAACTAACCTAAGGACAGCACACACATCCATGCCCGAGGCAGGAATCGAACCTGCGACCGTAGCGGTCACGCGGTTCCAGACTGAAGCACTTGGAACCGCTCGGCCACAGTGGCCGGCAAATATTCGTTGGTTTGTTGGTTGGTTTGGGGAAGGAGACCAGACAGCGTGGTCATCGGTCTCATCGGATTAGGGAAGGATTGGGAAGGAAGTCGGCCGTGCCCTTTCAGAGGAACCATCCCGGCATTTGCCTGGAGTGATTTTAGGGAAATCACGCAAATATTCGTCACATGACTGAAATAAGACAGTTAGTTCCTGTGGAAAGCATGCTGTTAAAAGAAAACTCATAAACTTGTGAAATAGGCAAAATTGTGAAACCTAGAATTTTTGATAGTTTGAAATGCATTTACACAACAGTAACGTTTGTGTTTAAGCATTGCAATTCTGAGTCCCCGAAATGTATGATTTTATTATAACAGAAAAATTAATTTAAATAATTTGGAACTGGAAAAGAATGTTGTTCCAGATCACTTAGGCGCGTAACAATGGGTTATAAATAGAACTTTGAACATGGCTGACGTTTCCAGCAACCGTACACTCAAATTTGAAAAATATGTAAAAAATCAGCCAACCGGTTGCATATTTTTTCTATATACCTAGACCAGGTTTCGTCACCTCTAAGGGTGACTTCATCAGAAGGTATAAATAGGGTTATAAACAGGCAGAATGCGCCATTATCACGAGTCTTTTTTTTTTGTTATATAGTTTCAAGATGCTTTAAAATACTTGTATATTTGCCCCATTCATTCTGTGAAGAATTTGTCCTATGATAGTCGTCTTACATTTATTTTCTGTGGAGTATTTCTTAGAAAATGAGACTAGAAGCAAAATACAGAATAGATTGATTGTAAATCAGTATTTTAGTTAGCTCTTTCGCCAAACTGAGAACCATGGACACTAAGAATGTAATATTTGTGCAAATTAATTTCGAGCAGCAAACACCAAACAGCAATATTAGAATTCTATATTGTTTATAGCTCTCACTTTCCACAAAAAGTAATTAACGATAAAGCAGCGCAAAGAGGTGTACACGAAGACATAGGTATGAAAGCGTTATTAAGCACATGATATGTGTATGGAAGTTACAAAAAAGGAAGGCAATACAGTATATGTAGTTATTTTTAAAGTCACACGTTATAAGTGGGTTGCTCGTCCGAGGTTTTTAATGTAGGACACTGCTGACCAACAAGTTGAGTTTGGCATTGAGGAAAAAACTGATAAAATGCTACATTTGGAGCATTGCACTGTATGGAGCAGAGACATGGGCCATGAGAAAGGAGGAGAAAAAATACTTAGAGAGCTTTGAAATGTGGTGATGGAGGAGGATGGAAAACATCAAGTGGACAGTTCGCACAAAAAAATGACGATGTACTGCGAAGACTAGGAGAGAAGTATTCTGCGTACAATTCTTCAGAGAAAGGCCAACTGGATTGGACATGTACTTAGACACGAGGGTCTCATACATCATGTCATCGAAGGGAAACTCAGAGGAAACGCAGGGCGAGGAAGAATAAGAATTCAACATCTGGACGACATGAAAGATGGAAGGAGATACAAGAGACTGGAGGAAGAAGCTGATGACAGGTAACAGTGTAATTAGAAATTCTCCGTACGAAGACATGGACCTGCCACTAGGCAGAATACTACATAATTAGGGGGTTCTAACACTAACACTTTAAATTCACATTTTTTTGCAATATTGTTTATGTAAACGGTTACTGCAAACCACTTCTGAGCTGCCGTTAGTAACAGCAAATGACCAGTTTCAAACCATAGTAACGTCGCATACCAGTAGCGTCATATGGAAGCCATTTCTAAAAACGCAAAATGTGATCATTAGTTGGAATTGTTATCATGTTGTTAGTGGTTCCGGAGATTTGTTGGTTTGTAGTTTAGGTGAGCCATTTTATGCAGTAGTATAAATTTTGTGATCGGGGAAAGATTTTTTTGCAGCCACTTAATTTTTCAGCTGTTAATATCAACACGGACCTTTTTCATTTCTGACGTAGCCCATACCTTGAGTGTAACCAAATGTTATTATGCTTTTCTTTTAGACGTTACATATTTCACTACAGATAATGAAGCAGATTCAGACAATGGACGTACGTCTCGCAACTTTATGAACGGTTGCAACCGTTCATAGGAACGGACTTCTGTCATTCTCTTTTAAGAAGCACTCCCTGGCGACGATTTACGACTGCGGAATAGGGGGGACTTTGGAAAAGCGAGCGGGACCGCTAGCACCTTGGCTCGGCGTGTCGGCTTTTCAGTTAGAACCTTGCCGACATAAATTATTGCGGACAGACAAGGTCGGCCGCCGCGGGGGTATTGAGAGCAGCTTTGCAGCGTTAGGGGAGAAGGACGGCTCCGTCCACACACACACACACACACACACACACATACGAGCGGCAGTATCACAGCGCCATAGAAGTGCCGCGGATGGCGATGCCTGACGGCGCACACGTTCATATTTCGTACAGGTGATCCATGGCCGACGCAAGAACCTAACAACAGTAATTGGCTTTAGCGTAATTTACTGGGGGCTCGATTCGGCGGCATTAATTATAAAACTGTTATTGCTCCGCCAAGGCCCGGGTGATAAAACGGGCTACCACCAACCCGGATGCCGGCTACTCGCGAAGTCGGGCATTAATATATTCTGGAGAGGGGCGGGGGGAGGGGGGGGGGGACAGCTAGCAGAGGCCCGCCTCGCGTCTGTTTGCTCCGAGATCCGTGCGCTCCGGCCGTTGGTCTTATTTACTGCCTTTTGTGTTGCAACGGCCGCGTTATCCTCTGCTACGGATGAGGAATTATTATTACTGTCGGGAGAGAGGCGGCAAGCCGACTGGGGAAGAGTGGAGTGGGGGGGGGGGGGGGGGGGGGGGGGAACGAGACGAGAACAGTGATGAGTCCGTCCGGCGTCTTGCGAGATGGAGAGGGCAGGTGTGTGGCGGAAGGAGTCCGGCGCGTGCTGGTTGCTCGTTAGCTTTTGTTAGTCGTAACTCGGGCGAGTCCATCAGAGGGCGCCATGCGACGCGGCCGACAGACGTGTGAGAGAAGGAGCCACGTCGTTCAGACGCGGCCCATCACTCGTACGTGCCACGTATCGAAATGACGCCGTTCGAGCTTCGCTTTCAATTTCCCAATCGTTAGTGGGGCGTCATTCTCTTTACGATACGACCCTTTGTCTCCGATGGCGGCCGAGCGCGTCAATGTGGTTATTCCATTTTAACGGCTGGCGCGGAAACGCGTCTCGAACAATGACGGCAGCCGAACATCTCGGCGACGAAATTTTAATAACACTTAGCCACGTCGCCAGTATGAGAATAGAATGTTATTATTGGCCCCGCGCTTCCTTTCGTGGAGCTTTGTTCCCTTGTAATTTGCTCTTGTTACAGGGTGTCACGGAGCTATATCAGATTTCACTGCTCTATAGTCCAATGCGTAGACAGTAATCCCGCGAAACTGCGAGCTGAGCTTGCTGCGTTTCGGAGCGACACGCACAATTAACAAAGTTGGTTCCATTACAACGGCAAGTTTACGGGTGGTTCTTAAACGTTCATCCGCACATATGCTCTGGGCAATGTTATGGGGATATCAGTGTCAACATAACGTATCTACACGTTTTCCTTCTGTCTTTCTTTATAAGTTATCAACTTCTAAGCTTGATTCATACCTTACTCCATCTTTTGCAATCTTGCGCTAATATTTCAGTTTCTGTACACTTACTGCATCTGCAATAATCAGTTACATGTTTTACAAATTCTAATCTTTCCTAATTCTACAGTTTTTGCTGCCTATGTTAGTTGATACGAGAATGAGACATGGCTGCAGCCTATTCCGGATGTTATTCAATCTGTACGCTGAGCAATCAGTGAAGGAAACTAAAGAAAAATTTAGTGAAAGAATTAAACTTATGAGATTTACGGATGACATGGTACCTCTGTCAGAGACAGCAAAGGACTTGGAAGGGCAATTGAAAGAAATGGATAGAGTCTTGAAAGGTAAACATAAGATAAAGACCAACAAAAGTAAAAGAAAGGTAACAGAACATAGTCGAATTAAATGAGGCGATGCTGAGGGAATTAGATTAGGAAATGATGGCCTAAAAGTTGTAGATGAGTTTTGCTATTTGGGTAGCAAAATAAGTGATAATGGCCGAAGCAGAGAATATCTGAAATACAGAGAGGCTATAGCAAGGAAAGCATTTCTGCAAAAAGTGGAATTTATTAGAATCTAATATAAGTTTAAGTTTTAGGAACTCTTCTCTGAAGCCTTGTACGGAAGTGAAACGTGGGCGGCAAGAAGAAAACAGAAGCTTTGGAAATGTGGTGTTACAGAAGAATGCTGGTGATGAGATGGGTAGACCACGTAACTAATGAGAGAGGTACTAAATAGAATTGCGCAGAAAAAAATTAGGACAAAACTTGACTAAAATAAGGGATCGGTTCGTAGGACAAAGTCTGAGACATCAATGAATCATCACTTTAGTATTGGAGGGAAGATTGGAAGATAAAAATTGTAGAGAGAAACCAAAAGAGTAAAGAGGGAGTATGCAGGCTCAAATGGATGTGGTCTGCAGCAGTTACTCAGAGATGAAAGGGTTTGCACAGCTAGAGCAGCGCAGAGAGTTGGGTCAAACACGTCTTCGAACAACATGTTTCGTCTAGCATCAAGTTGAGTAATTCTGGTTATTTTTACCCCTCTCTCACTGACCTGTACCTTCATGTGACATGGGTAAACATTATGCTACCCCCGTTGTGATATTAATTACCCTGACTGCATATAGTGAATCGTTATTACAGCGTCTGGACCTACCTACTTGCAGCTGTCATGTATTTGAAGAAGAGCATTTTGAACCTCCAGCTGTTCATATACACCTTTTATACTAGATGACTCTTAGCTGTTACCATCTATGAGTCACCTAGTACACAGTTTGCATTTTTATGATACGTAGCGTTTTGAAGGTTATCGTCCTTATCCATGTATCATGGATCATGTTTGTACTGGACATGCAGCTGTATCCTGTTTGAATTTAACATGTATTTGATCCATCGATGTACAGTTTGTCCTCCGTGATAATAGTTGCTAAAACTGAAACCGATTGAGAATAATGGTGACTAAGTACAGCTGGTGACTGAAAATACTTTTCTTCTAATGAATCGTTATTACGTGTTCGTTTGTGTAATAATGTCCAGTTATTTAATGCAGTTTCTTGAAAAGAAAGTTTGTGTCAGATTTACTAACGTATATTCTGTAACTAGAAGAAAACAATATAGTAATGTGCTAAAAGGTTTTGTAGAGATCAACAGCCCTAACAAGATAATTAAAAAACTTTCGAATCGCACATTGTCAGAGAAACGTCAGCTTTGTTACAGCAATATTCAAGGTAAAATTACATTCATTCGTACGATAGCAAGAAAAATTGTTAATTTTTGTATTCATAAATCGATTGACAATCTCTGAAGTAGACTAATTTATATAATGAACATTATAAAAATTGCGGTTGTGTAAGGGAAAAGTCGTCGGAAGGCATTGGCTCCACTGTCTGTAGTCGGCTGCTAAAGCCTATGTTGTGCATTTGTCTCCGCCGAGTCCTGGAAGAAATTAATACCTCGTTACTCCCCCCCCCCCCCTCACCCATTAAAACTGACTGCGAACTGACTCACAGCATACCGTCCATATGACTGCGAAGCGATGTGACGCCGTTTCTCAAACACTGTGCAGCTGTTTGCGCGTGTGGAAACAAGTGGAGAGAAAGGTATTATCGGGAGTGCTCCAGGGAATTGTGATAGAGCACTCTTACTGTCTACATACCTAGACGATGTGACTGACAGTGTGAGCAGCAATCTGCCGATGTTTTCTGATGACGCTGTAGTGTACGGGAAGATGTCATCGTTATGCGACTGTAAAAGTGATACAAGATAACTAAGACAAAATTTTTAGTTGGTGTGGTGAGTGGCAGCTTGCTCTAAATGTAGAGAAATGTAAGTTAGTGCAGATGAGTAGGAAAAAAAGGTCTTGTATTGTTGGCTTACAGCATTGGTAATGTGCTGCACGACACAGATTAAGTATCTAAACATAATATTGTAAAGCTGTATCAAGTGTTATAAGCGCGACAGGACGGTAGTAGGGAAGGTGAATGGTCGACTTTGGTTTGTTGGGAGGATTTTAAAGAAGTGTGCGTCATCTGTAAATGAGACCGCTTATAGAACGCTAAAGCGACCCATTCTTGAGTACTACTCGAGTGTTTGGCACCACCATCAGGTCAGATTGAAGGAAGCTCTCGAAGCAGGCCAGAGGCTGGCTGCTAGGTTCGATCAGCACGCGAGTATTGCGGGAATACTTTGTGATCTCAAACGGGAATCGCCTGAGGGGAGACGACGTGCGTTTCGTGAAATACAACTGGCACAGTTTAGAGTACCAATATTTGAAATTGACTGCGGAACGATTCTACCACCGCTAACGTATTTATCGCAAAAGAACCACAAAGATAAGATAAAAGAAATAGTGGATCGAATGGAGGCATATAGACTATCTCTGCTTCCTCGACCTATTTACTAATGGAACAGGGAAGGAAATGACTATTAGTGAAACAAGATGCCTAAGCCTTGCACCGCATGGTGGTTTGCGGATTATGTTGTAGACGTAGATGTGGATTGTCTCTGCGATACTGAAGGGTCAGTCTAGACACTGTTGACCTTGGAAATCCAAATTCTTATGTAATCACAGGTGCACTGTATGCTACAATTTTCATTTCTCTCCTGTGTCTATCACATTGCCCTGATATCATGTCTGCAGTAACTGCATTCACCGTATATAGCTCCAACATTCGCGCTCATACATTGGACTTCTTCAAATGGGAAAATCGTTTGTCTGAATCTTAGGTGCCCCGTTTATGTGACATTCGAAAATTATGATAAAATAATGTGCCATGCTGTGACGCTTAATCAGATTAATCTTATACGAGAAATAGAAGAGGGGCTTATATAGGCTACTAACTATCAAAATTATAGTTAAATTAAAAAATTATTTGTAGGAATGAAAATATTGCAAAACAACAAACTTTTAAGTTGAGTACAACATATGATCGACGTAAGTGTGGCACATTTCTTTTAATTCCAAGGTTGTCAAGGCTGGAAGTTCGTGATCTCTCTAACTCAGCTTGCTATAATAGTAGGAGGCTGGTATTGTACATCGAGTATACGGAGTTGTACACTTCATTTTGAAAACAGAAACATTAAAGTTGCAGAAATGGTTTCAGTAACTGAGTTCCTTGGTCACGAAAATTCAGGACAAATTTGTAGCACAGTTGAACATGTGGTGAAGGAGGAATCGTATATTGAACATCTAGCGTATAACAAAAACTATTCGATTGTAGTCAAAACACGTAAGTTTTAAATAGTTGTACTTCCGAATTCTTGCTCGGATTGTAGTTAGTATACAAATTCGTTTCTGTAGAATAAATTGCACAGAAAAAATTCATATTTTTACAACGTCCAGAATAGGGAGGTGACGCAGCATTTGTTTCGCACGTCTTCAATCCGTACTTTGTCCTTTCAATTAATTTTAAACATCCTTTGTTAGCACCACATTAAAATTTTTTAAGTTGCTACTTTCACATAATGTGCGACTCACATAAATTTCTTGCTGTTAAAAGTGAATATTCTTTCACAGTCGGTGTCGATTTAAATAAAAATCATTTTGGGCAGCAATCCACCTGTAAATATAACGTAGCTTACTTATATTTTAACAGAATCATACAGCCGAACGTTCAAGAAGATTTTACTCAGATACTTTTCAGTGCTGAAGAAGTAGCCCTTAAAGATTTCTTCATGAATTGCACTTCCATATATAAAAAAGAAGAGATCTTTTTTTGATGAAAGCTTGAACCAATGTGTCTCTAACTTCTCTCTCGCTTCGGCCATCGTGTGATATGTTACTTCCTGGGTAGAAAAAGTCCTTCACTCATTTTTTACTATCATCGCAAGTTTTGATCGTCAGCTATTCTCAATTCCACTGATTTATGTAATTTTTTTGTATGAAGGAAGGAATAGAGCCGAAACATGATAGAGTTTCGAAGGACGTGAATAAAGTTGGACGAAAAGTTACAGAAAATGAATTTGCAAAATTGGTTAATTGTGCATTGCATGTGATGTATGTTTTGTCCTGCTTACAAAGTTGATATATACGCATCTATTGTGCACATAAAAGTAAGCACAAGCTGGAAGCTAAGTAGTAGCGTTAAATAAAGTACTTATTGAAAATAACAGCCTGGTGGCACTTGATGTTCTTTAAATTTAGCGAGTCTGTTATTTTCAGCCAGAAGAGGTCAGTCTCTTACAGATGGATGTACTAATACTATTAACAGTCTGCTCCTCCTCTTCTCCGTGACGCAATGTCCGGAAATGTCGGCCGCACCGCGGTCCATGCGCCAAAACATTTGCGACGCATGTGATTTCTCTTAGCGACGTAACTGCACGCATTCGGCGAAGGAACTCTTGATTGGCGGATCCGGACCAACTCTCTTTCCTGTTGTAGTCATGAAACAATTTCTGGTACGGTCGTCTTACTCGTACTGAAACACTTATAAATGTTGAAGACGTTACAACTCTTTCAAAAGTGAGCACTACCCTGTAGCAATACCATTTCACTCAGATGATTCCAAGATTCTATCAGTGGAGTAAAAAGAATACCACTAACAGTGCCGTTTACTCTCCGACTAACTCACTGAAACGTCTCTACAATCCCAGCATAGAAAATAATTTGGGACGGTGATATATTGTTATGAAGGTCAGAGATAGTACCAAAATCAAACGCTTCATTTTCCACACAAACAACATCGCTTATTCCCATTTGAATGATACTCGACATGTCCGTTTCTCTGACCGGTTTCTCCTCAATTAACTATTAGCCCCAGCATCTAATATCAAACTGTCGCCGAACAACAATATCACCTTGGAACAACTTCTTGTATATACGACTTTGTAAGCCGTTAAGTACCGATCGGTATAACCATATCGAAACTGCCATCGCACTGCGCTGGCAGTATAATTGTCGTCTTCAAAACTCTAAGTTGCTGATGAAAAACTCTTTCTCGTCTCTCTGCGCATGGCTTGATTTTAGGAACTCCTGGCAGGTTCCGAAATTCGCTATAAACTATTAGGTTGCTTAACCAGTCAGCGCTGTAACTATAGGATGTTTGGCTTGCACTACAGCCCCCACTACAGCAAATAGCAATGCCTCGCTTGTTCTCACAATCCTGGAATCTTGTGACTACGATAGTGACGTCAATGGAAACCCTCTGTGAGTGTTAGTGAAATCTTATCTGAGTGTCACATTATGTTTGGAGTTGGAGAAAATGGTCTGCATCCCTTTCACGTGTTTTTTCCGTGTCTTTTTAATTTTAATGTTTATTTGCTGCCATTTGTATTTTACTGCCACCGACTGAATAAAGTCGTATTTTCACAATATTAAATTCTGTGTGTACTTAAAGTGAAACTAAATCGGTTTCTTGATTTTTTTTATCAAAGTTGCAGCTTAATTTAATTGAAAACTAAAACTAATTAGGGAACGGAAATGTTTAAAATTAACAGTTTATGTATTATGGGTCACTCTCTGTTCACATGTACTCTCAGCCACCCGAGGGAGATTTACATCTGGAAATGCGTGGGGTATGGCCCATGTCGGTCAAGAAATGAATACTGCCCCGTCTGGGGTATACATGTTTCATACTCAACACCTCCCTTATGTTGGGGAAGAACCCATGGCCGCTCCCTAATGTTGAAGAATGACGCATATATCCTACTGTCCTTTTCGCAGTTGTCACACACCTTTTTCCATCAATTGACTCTTAGAGTTCTCGAGCCCTCTCATTGTCTATATTTCCTCCTCTAACACTGTCGACAAAAGGAGTATCCCAGGTCCTAGTTGGCTGGGAACATCTTCCGGAATTCACATAAGTCTCGCGCCAAATATATGAAGAATGGAAATGGAAAACGTTCTAAGAGCCAAAGTGGTACTTATAGGACAATGAGTAAACAATAGATCTTTGTTTGTACATAACTGATTTGCATCCAAAGAACTGATAATATATTCTGATACCATAGAATTTTGCTGCTCACTCCATCACTGAAAAAAATAAGGAGACAAATTATAAAATAAATGTTTTATTAAGAACGTTCTAGGTGCCACACAAGGAAACTGACTGATTCTAAATTCCAATAAGAATGTTTTTACAAGCTGATTGTGGCAAAGAAGAAAATAATAAACAGTCATTGTTAACAATACTGTTTGTCTCTACAACTAGGGCAATTACCGGTTTCGAACCAAAAGACGGCTGTTCATGTTTACGTTGTATTTGTTGTTGTTTACATTAGCGGGTTACTCTATTTTTTTCTAACTACTACTGTAAACACTGACAAATGTAATAAGAACGAGAGCAGCCCACTGAAGATGAACCTGTCTGTTCGAAATAGGTAATGGGGTTATTAGTGTAAATAAATAGTTAACACAGGCTGGAGACTCCTTTCTTCTTTGTAAGAATCATATTGCATTTCGTACACAGCCTCGGTCTAAAAACGGTCAAAAAAATATCAGTTTTCGACAAAACAGCAAAGAGAATGCTTTTGTTCTAAGTGACATTGATACTAGTTTGTCTACATATTTCATAGACCATTTAAACGATTCTTTTATCGAAATGTTGTGGAACGTGTTAGTTTACAGGATATGTATGTATGATTAATGTTAACATTAATGAGCACATTATTGTTTTAGTCCTACTCATTCAACTACACTTTTTTTACTGGCTACAAGTTTCTGAGAAGAATTTCGTCAATGAGATGGTAGGTGCTGTCATGAGAAAAGATTTTAAGTTAGATTTAAAATTTGCTTCGCTACCTGTCAGACATTTTATGCTACTGGGCAAATCAAAAATTTCTGTCGCTGCACATTGATCTCCTTAATGAGCCACTGACAGCATTAATAATGGTTTTTTCCCGGTAGTGTTGTAAGTGTGGACATCACCGCTCTTGTGAAATTGTGATGGATTATTTATGACAAATGTATTGTGACGAAGCAGTTTAAATGCCTAGCTTCTTCGAGAGGTAACTACATGACATCCGTTGGTAAACCCAACACATCATTCTTACTGCTCGCTTTTGTGCAACCAGTACTTTCTTTGTAAGTGATGAGTTACCCCAGAAAATTATTCCTTTCGACGTTATTCAGTGGAAATATGCAAATACGTCAGTAGTTTGATTCGTTTATTTCCAAGATTATCAATTATACGAAGAATACAAATAGATGAACTTCAATAATGTGCTCCAGTTCAAATTTTCATCAATAGGTACACCTAGAATTCTGGAGAAATTCACTCTGTTTACTGACTTCTCCTAATGTGCTACATCAGTCGTTGGTACGACACTGGTTGCTGTGCAGGAATGAATATAGGGTGCTTTTTCATAGTTTAGGGCGAGTCCGTTATATGAAAAGCGCGTTACATTTCTTTGAAAAAAAAAATTAGCCTCTCTTCTGTTGCTTTCTCAGTACTGGGACTTATTATAGCACTAATATCGTCTGCAAAAAGTGCCAGTTCCGTACGCTGAATGTTAAGTGAAACGTTATTGAGATACGAGTACAGAAGGAATGGAAGTGGACCAAAAGTTGAACGCTGCGGGGCTCCCTTTGTGATTTCTCCCCATTCACTGAAGCGCTACTAAGATGCTAATTTTATTTGTGATAATACAAGTACAAAAGTACAACATTAGAGTTTTAACTAGTGGAACTGTGGTCAACAAAAACCACTTCTCGTATCTTTTATATTCTGGAACTGCAAAAGAGAGCACAGCTTGGCACAAATGACGTGCACCATCTATTAACGCATATTTGAAAGATATTTTTCATTGTCTGGCACCTAGTTCACGTCTATGGACACGCAAAGGAGCACCGAGAACGTAAGAGTAATTTCCATTCTTGATTTATTACAACATGATCGCGATTGTTCTGGAAGGATTTCTCCGTTACAGCTGAGGCGGAAATAGGCCTTTGGTCGCACGATATAACGGTAAACATTTGTTCTCCAACTCGGAATCTTCGAAGTTAACTGATCAACGCCTGGTAAACTGAGGGTCACCGGCAGGTGCTGTGATCCCTCCTTTGAGCTGGAGCCGATACTGCCCTCGATGACTCGTAGGCCTCGCCGAAAATACCGGCCGCCGGACAGCTTGTACACGGTGGTTCCAGGAAACGAGCGCGACGACAGGTGAAACTGCCGCAGCGACGCACGCAAGCGGCCATTCCGTCTGTCATTTACATCGCTAACTGAAAGTGAAGTCCGAGGCGCTCCCGAAATACAGGTAGCGCTTTCGTAACACCCTTGTTCCACAAACAGATAATGTGTTTCTCGCGCTGAAAACCGGCCGGTCCCACCTAGGGGAGCGTCAGCGCGTCGAGACGCCGTCCCAGTGTTTACAGAGCGGCAGTCCAGAGCCGCCGCTACCAATTTGTTGGCGACAGCGCCGGCCGGCTACTGTGCCGACATCAAAGCGGCGCCGCTGACGATTATAATTCGGGAGTCGTCGGCGTCGGCGTCGGCGTCCGGCGTCGGCGTCGCGACGGATCGCGTCGGGACCGCCGGCATCGCTCAGCGGGGCTCGCGCGACGCCTCCCCGGAAACATAATTCGCTCGTCGCCGTCAAGAAGCTTGCCGAGCCGCCAGAAATAGTCGCTGACGCCGGTTCATCGCAGCTTGGGAGGGTCCAGCGTGTCAGCAACAGCACCAGGCGGCTCCGGACCAGGTGCCCCTGCTCCTCACCAACTAAACCGCTGAGAACGAACAGGGGATGAGGATGATCTTAATACGTAAAATGGCTAAAGAAGATTGTGTGAATGTGCACCTGTTTCTCTTACTTCTGGACTGTTTCTCTCTAAATGTATACCCTCTTTACGGATGTAAGGTGTTGAATACCACGAGATTAATTAAACTCATATTTGTTAACTGATCACACATGAAACTGAAAACTCTTTATCTCCTGTATGTGGCTTATCTGAGTCGCAAAGTGCCGTGCAAGTGCTCTCGTAGAAAAAAAAAAAAAAAAAAAAAAAAGGCGCGTCTGTATTTCTGAGCTGCTTAGTAACTGTAGAGAAACACGGTAGTGCAATGTCATCTCTTAAATATATGCAATGCAAACTTGGTTCTCATCAAATTTATCTCAAAAAGAAAAGAACGTTCTTCAGATAATCGGAGCTTGATAATAACGTAGACAAAATTTTTTTTCAAGAAACTATATTAAAAAAATTCATCTCAAAAAAATTTTGACGCTATCCCATTTACAAAATTTCACCATTGGGAGGTTAGCAAGCAATAGTATAATATTTCATTTCAGATTACAATTACGTAAGATCAGCACTGGAGAAATACAAAAAATATAAACATGAAAATTTATTCCAACACAAAAGTCCTTGTATTAAGATTAAATTCTTCTCGTATCTTCAGGTCAATTAACATTGGCTGTGACAACACTAAATAAAACTAGCAAGAAATTCATGATTTGGATGTCTGTATAGTACCAAGAATGACTAAATGAATGCTGGCGCAATAAAGTAAAATATGGTCATTCGTTTCCTTAAATCGTAGTCTTCTCAAAATAGGATCGATCTTTGTAAACCATCTCATTCAGTAAATAATGATAATATTCCTTTTGTAATATATCTTCCATAAGATCAATAAAGTAATTCCAATGAGCACCATGTTCTGCGTCTTTAATGTACAAGCTCACTGCCATTACAGCCTGCTACAACTCCCCATCTCCTTGGCTCGTAATCAACACTTAACACCCGCGCAACTTCACAGAGAAAAAAATGACCAAACTGCTCCAGGAACAGTGCATCATCTCTGACAAGGCTTCGCGCGCATAGTTAAACGGTACAGATATTACTTTCGCATCCTAAGAGATTCAAAAACCAGAAAATTACCTAATAAACTATATACACACACCTTTCAAGGGGAAGGGGTAGGGGGGAGAAATCAGGGGATATTTACGATGGTTGAACGGAAGCAACGCCTCCATTAGCTGTAGTTATGGTTTCGTATTGGAGGCGTGCAACTCTCTCTGATGCCGTCACATCCTGTGTCTACGCACAAAGACGTCATGGAATTCAGGTGCAAACCCATAAACCGCCATACAAGGTGCACTTCACACAGATTACATTACGCTGTAGAGAAACTGAGAAGACGAAATGTACACTTCTGAGCTTTATGATCACTGCCCACCATGATACTGAAGGCCACGTAGAGACGTCGTAGGCTAGTGACCTGATAAGGAATGTATGTAAGTGGAGCGGAGACGAATGGGGAGTATTCCATCGATGATGTGGAACACAAGTGAAGAATTCCACAGCCATTAGTGACTTTGAGAACGGGGACATCCGTGTAATTCGACCATTGCTTTGGCATAAAGTACTGGTAGTTGTTGTTGTGGCCTTCATTCCAGAGACAGGTTTGATGCAGTTTTCTATGCTACTTTACCCTGTGCAAGCCTCTTCATCTCCGAGTAACTACTGCCTCCTACATCCTTCTGAATCTGCTTAGTATATTGTGATCATGTCGATTCCTAAAGGACCAAACTGCTCAGGTACAAAATGGTTCAAATGGCTCTGAGTACTATGCGACTTAACTTCTGAGGTCATCAGTCGCCTAGAACTTAGAACTAATTAAACCTAACTAAGGACATCACACACATCCATGCCCGAGGCAGGATTCGAACCTGCGACCGTAGCGGTCGCTCGGCTCCAAACTGTAGCGCCTAGAACCGCACGGCCACTCCGGCCGGCAAACTGCTGAGGTCATCGGTACCTAGACTTACACAGTACTTAAACTAACTCATGCTAAGAACAACAAACACACCAATGCACAAGGGAGGACTCGAACCTCCGGCGGGTGGGGCCGCGCAATCCGTGACATAGCGCCTCAAAGCGAGAGGCCACTCTGCGCGGTTGCTTAGTATATTCATCTCTTGGTCTCCCTCTACGATTTTTACCCTTTACACTTCCCTCCGATACTAACTTGGTTATCCATTGATGTCTCAGAGCGTGTTCTACCAACCGATCACTTCTTCTAGTCAAGTTGTGCCACAAATTCCTTTCTTCCCCAATTCTATTCAGTAGCTCCTCACTAGTTACGTGATCTACCCACCTAACCTTCAGCATTCTTCTGTAGCACCACATGTCGAAAGCTTCTATTCTCTTCTTGTCTAAACTATTTATCGTCCATGTTTCACTTCCATACATTGCTACACTCCATACAAATACTTTCAGAAACAACTGCCGGACACTTAAATCTATACTCGATGTTGACAAATTTCTCTTCTTCATAAACGTTTTCCTTGCCATTGCCAGTCTACATTTTATATCCTCTCTACTTCGAACATCATCAGTTATTTTGCTTCATAAATAGCAAAACTCATCTACTACTTTAAGTGTCTCATTTCCTAATCTAATTCCTTCAGCCTCACCTGATTTCATTGGACTGCGTTCCATTATCCTCGTTTTGCTTTTGTTGATTTTCATCTTGTATCCTCCTTTCAAGGCACGCCCATGCGGTTCAACTGCTCTTCCAGGTCCTTTGCTGTATCAGATATAATTACAATGTCGTCGGTAAACCTCAAATTTTATACGTCTTCCCTATGGGTTTTAACCCCTACTCCAAATTTTTGTTTTCTTTCCTGTACTGCTTGCTCAATATACAGATTGAATATCGTAGGGGATAGGCTACTACTCTCACACCCTTCTCAATAACTGCTTCCCATGTGTGCCTCTCCACTCTTATAACTGCCATCTGGTTTCTGTACAAATTGTAAATAGCCTTTCGCTCCTTAAATAACCTTTCGCTCTCTGTATTTTACCCCTGCCACCTTCAGAATTTGAAAGAGAGTATTCTAGTCAACATTGTCAAAAGCTCCCTCTAAGTCTACAAATGCTAGAAACGTCGGTTTGCCCTTCCTTAACCTATCTTCTAAGATATGCCGGAGGGTCACTACTGTCTCGTGTGCTTCAACATTTCTACGGAATCCAAACTGATCTTCCCCGACGTCGGCTTCTACCAGTTTTTCCATTCGTCTGTAAGGAATTCGTCTTAGTGTTTTGCAGCCATGACTTATTAAACTGATAGTTCGGTAATTTTCACGCATGTCAACACCAGCTTTTTTTTTGGGATTTGAATTATCATATTCTTCTTCAATTCCAAGGGTATTTCGCCTGTCTCGTTCATCTTGCTCACCAGATGGAAGAGTTTTGTCATGGCTGACTCTCCCAAGGCTGTCAGTAGTTCTAATGGAATGTTGTCTATTCCCGTGGCCTTGTTTCCACTTAGGTCTGTCAGTGCTCTGTCAAATTCTTCACGCAATATATCTCCCATTTCATCTTCATCTACGCCCTCTTCCATCTCCATAACATTGCCCTCAAGGATACGTTGCCAAGGTATAGATCCTCTATATACTCGCTCCACCTTTCTGCTTTCCCTTCTTTGCTTAGGACAGGTTTTCCGTCTGAGCTCTTGATATTCATACAGGTGGTTCTCTTTTCACCAAAGGTCTCTTTAATTTTCCGGTAGGCAGTGTCTATCTTCTCATAGAATGAATGCTTTCACGTCCGGATGACAGAGCTGTTGGTAAACCTTTTGGGATGTGAGGTCGTGGTCCAAGAAGTTTTCGGAAAGTAACACATACGGACAGATATTTGCATAAAAACTCCAATCACCACCCACAACAAAAGAGACGTAGCATTAAAAGTATTGCCGATAGAGCTGACCGGATATGCACACCGGAACACCTAGACACTGAAATAAAACATCTGAAGCAAGCTTTCGTCAAAAATGGCTACTCAGGGAAAGAGGTAAAGAGAATTTTGTGAGCAACGAACAGAAGACCGAAGGACAAGGATGAACCACAACGTCGGAAAATACAGTTTCTCTCCCTTTTATTAAAAGAGTAACGGATCAGATCGGTAAGATTTTACAGAAACATGACATCAGACCGGTCTTTAGACGAAAAATGAAAATAACCCAAGTACTCCGATCTGTGAAGGATAAATGCCATCATCTGTCGACATGTTGTATACACAAAATTCCATGTATGTGTGGTGAAGTTTATATTGGAACTACCAAGAGGAGCGTAACTACACGGCTAAAAGAGCACAAAAGTCTCTTCCGACTAGGAAAAATAGAGAAATCAGCTGTAGCAGAGCAGGCTCTTCAGTGAGGAAACCACAAAGTTAAGTTTTCTGAAACAGAAATTTTATCTACAACGTCATCTTATTAGCCACGACTATGTAGAGCAGCCATTGAAATTTAATAAGGATCAGGATAATTTTAATAGGAAAGAGGAGGCAATGAAACTTAGCGACATATGGACAGTAGCTCTACAGAATGCCAGACATTTTTATCTTTGACATGTGGAGAATCGATAGTTAAGTTTTACCTATGACAAGGATTATCTCTGCTCATCATATGTTACCTTGAGCACGTGTCCTTTCCTGCTATTCATTCGCTCTCGGACGCCCGACCGGTCAGTCGGCAAGACTCAGCGAAGGAGCGCCTCTGAGGATGTCCAGCGCAGTCCTGGACGAAACGACAGGAAAAGTAGAGTTTCTAGTGCTAGACCTCACAAGGTTTACCAGCAGCTAGTGTCTATCTTACCCCTAGTCATCACATGCTAGTAATCAATGCTTCTACATCTTCACATTTGTCCTCTAGCCATTTTACACTTCCTGTCATTTTCGTCATTTTCATTTTTGAGACTGAACAGTCAAAAGGGCTGTGTCTGTGAAATAATATCCACAGTCAAAGCCTATCTCTTCAGGAGTTCTGGGATTCGGGTTGACGCCAAACTTTTATATATATAAATTGTGACTAGTTTAGAACGATTCCGTTCATTGTGACTGTAAAATAATTAAAGTCTAATACATAAAAGTTTTATCCTATTCCTACAGTATACTATGAACTGTTTCTCCTTACCAAAACTGACCAATATGCTAGGTCAAATTAGCAAAGTTGCTAAGTTGAGAGTGACCCACTTAGTATTGACTTGTGAATGAGTATGTAAGAATGGAGATGGATGCGGTGGAAGCATTCACAGATGGGACTGATGTTGGAACACTAAGAAGGCATGGACACGCCCAATAGATGGAGGAACAACGTTGGGCGTAGTGTTCGCTTAACTGGGCTCCACCAAGAAAAAGACTCCGAGGGATGCCAAGGGCAATGTGGAGGAGAACTAGAGACAAAGCCATGGAGAGGAGGGGTCCATCGGAAAAAGACTGTCAGGTTGGAAGTTTGTGGGATATGAGAACAGGAAACTGCTGATAAGTGTTATCGAATGTTATTTCCAGAGACTGTTTGTATACTTCTCTACTTTTTTCGCTGATTAGGAACGGACTTTAAATGTATTGATGCAACTGGTATTCTTCAATAACAGTTTGAGGTATGACATCTATACCTCAGTCAACTGAGTAGGTATGAGTTAACATCGTTGCATATCCCACTTGCACTGAACTTATCAAAACTAGCAACAAGTCCTTTACACTTACCCCAACCATTTAAGAATTCTAATAAACAATGTGATACATACGCTCCTTCTAGAACAGTCCAGTTACCTCATTATGATTGGTTTCTGTTTGACTTGGATGTTCACGAATATGCTCTAAATGCTGATATATATTTCTCCATCAGGCATTTCTACATAGCTCAGTGTCAGGTCCCTTGCACAGAATTTCTGAAACAAAGCAGGTATTTTTAATACACTCGCTTTTTGAGGTTTCTTTTTAGATTTGAAGACCTGTTAAACCAACGTATTGTAACACGCAATACTCATTTGTTTGTAGTAACAAAACCTACCCTCTGGGGAATTTGCCCGTACTTAGCCAGTTACAAATACTTTCAACCTACAAAAGCGCGAAAAGATATTCAATTAAGTGATCGTCGTTGCTGCTGCAGCAAAAGAAAGAGATGTATCAGTTGTAAGTTTCCCAGTATGCTTAGAGGGATGTTACAGACAATATTAACCTTTTATAGGGCATTAGCAGCTCGAAGAAGTTTCGCAGGTACTGAATTCTGGCTTCATCAACACTGCGTATTGGTCCTTGCATCGAGTCTCGGAGACGAAAACCAGCCATAGGAAAACGAACGTTGGAAATCCTCCACCAGCCAATAAAAACTTGAGCAAATTACGCGCAGCTTACTAAATGTTACTCTTTGAAAATCGTGTGCAGATATAAAAAGGTTCACTACTAACTAATGAAAGGTGGCTACACTGAGTCACAGCGCCAGAGATTGCGCCAAAGAGTATTATTCAGCCGCATATGTTTCAACGTTCTTCGTGTGTTATTTTATGAATGCAGTGTTGTATGCAGTCTCCCAATCTTGGCTCCATATTTGATGTGTTCCGTAAGATTACAAACCCACATTTTCACAGTCCTAAATAAGGCACCAGCTTAGTTATGACTCACGTTTAATATACTGAAATTTTAATGATCAATGTTAAAATAAATTTCCAAATATAAACCGATTTATTTCTTTTTATTTAAATTCTCTTTTATATATATATATATATATATATATATATATATATATATATATATATATATATATATATATATATATATATCACCGGTTATCGTATGCCTATTAAGAGATTATAATTCATGTTAGTCTGGTTGGGAATTTTGTGAGCTAAACTGGATACCTGGTGAAACAGTTGCTCAGTAATGCAAGATTAACTTCCCCAGACAGCTCACAGCTTTTAACCCGCTTTTATTGTCTATCAGTTCCGCTTACATAGCAAATTAAAGTAACAACGTTACAATCTGGCACGGTTCTTCCTCAATAAGACAAGGTATTTTAAGCAACATTTACACTGAAGTAATTAAAAAAAACAGAAATACTATAATTGCATATAGAAACCAGAATTACACTCTAATACATGAACACAAGCCAGATGCTTTGTTGACTGAACCTGTGACCAAGAGACATTGTTAGTTAGGAAATTTGACATAAAAAATAAAAAAATTTCTTTACCTTCATATATATTGACGAAAAATACACTCTGATCATTACAACATCCGCAATCGAACAGCATCGGCTGTCTAGCCCATCAGAACAACTGCACACGACATGCTCACAACTAGTAAAGCAACTACGGCTACCTCAGAACTACAATTGCCCACGGCAACTTCTCAACAAGCACTCTCCACGACAACTTCTCAACAAGCACTGCCAGTGGAGGCGGCTCAATAATACTCTTTGGCGCAATCTCTGGCGCTGTGACTCAGTGTAGCCACCTTTCACTAAACATTTTGGCAGGATTCAGTCAACACTCGCTCCTACATGGCACTCTCCTCATGACGTCACGCCAGGTGTCAGTTTCCGCAGGTTCCTATCACGTACGTGGGCTGTTCTCAGCGAACGGCGGCATTGGTGCATTTTTTTTTTCTTATTTGGATTTTGTTTATTGAACAATACTGTCAACAGCTTTTTACAGAGAAATCAGAGTATAAAACGTTTGAACAACCATTTCAAGTTATGATGAAATGTTCATACAAGTACAGTGCGCACAGGTAAGGAAACTTGACTTTAGAGACAAAAAAATAAAAGTAACTCAGTAGAGATTTGGTGACACGCTCTTAAGGTTTTGAGTTTTTATGCAACCAGAGAACACCAAATTTCGTAAACATACATAGAAATATAGTAGCAAACAAGAAGAAAAGGTTTCTCGAAGAAACTGCAGGAAAACAGCAAGTGATTGACATCTTCTCCTCCTTCCTTCTGTCAGTTTCAGAAGGGATTGTCACTGATGCCTGTGCGATTTAAGTGGGAACGAGATGAACCGTGATTGGTCCGCAACATCCTGCTCACCTGAAACTTTCGAAATCATGGGGTGCTTGTCGTTACTGGTTGGGTCGCAGCGCAGTATTGACTTTTACAGTAGATGGCAAATAGCCATTGTATTGCCCTTTCTTCTACGGTCAGTTGCCGCATCCATACCTTGAGGTTGATCGTAGACTGACCTTTATTGCAGGGCCAGAAACACTAGCCACCTTCGCCAACTGGTCGACCTGGCCTTTGTAGACCAATACCACACGAGCTAGGGCCCTTTGCAAGAAGGTTCTCTTAGCTCTTCGTTTACTTGACAGTGATTCTCTTATTATTTTCAACTAATAGGTTCTGGAGCCCCAAAAGACGACCAGATTTGAGAAATTCTCAAATTTAATGTACGAGGGTCGCCCAGAAGGTAAAGCACCGCCTTTTTTTTTTCTCAGCCGAAAACAATGCTACGAATGCTAAACGTTACGTATGCATTATTTTAAGTCGTTTGAGTGAGAGTGCCAAGTTTTCGTCACTTCCGACAGATAGTGTAGCTGTAGGGCAGTTTCAGAATGGTCTCTCTTTGTCCATGTTTTTAGAGATGGTTGCAGGACGCTGTTATTCGACAGAGGATTTCAAATTAAACACCTTTCAGTCGTCAAATTTCCAACCTTATCTTATTTGGCCAACAGTTTCAGCGTTCTACTACGCCATCTTCAGGTTTCAAAATAGCATCTGCACGTGATGTGCGTTACAAGCAACGTGCCGTCATTGAACTTCTCACTGCAGAGAAAGAAACTGTGGGGAATATTCGCAAACGCTTGTGCAAAGTCTTTGGAGCATCTGTTGTATCCAGAAGTAGAGTTAGTCGCTGGGCACGGAATGTGAGGCCATCAGAAGGCGGTTCGGCGGAGCTCTACGATTTGCAGCGGTCGGGGAGACCATCCACGGCTGTCACACCTGACATTTTGCAGCCAGCTGATGGTATCATTCGCGAGGAAAGACGAATTACATCTCGGCAGCTGACGCTCCATCTGCGGTCAGCAAAGGAAGTTGACACAGTGAAGCACTGACTCCGCCACCAGTACAAGGATTGGTAGCGACAGGGCATACAAGCCCTTTTTTCGCGCTGGAGGAAGGCCATAGAACGGGATGGAGAATACGTAGAAAAATAGGGGAGGGTGTAGATAAAACATCATTTTTGTGTGTGTAATTCTCATTATGTTCAATAATGAATTGTTGGCGAAAAAATGCGGTGCATTATTTTCTGTGGAATCCTCGTAATAATGATTTGCAGGTTTAACAACTGGTATCTGAAATGAGATTACGTATCTACCTGTTCTTAGGTTCATAACTCACTACAAACGTCAGTTTATGGAATATCGATATAAAAATCGTCACAGGAAACAGAAACGATGTCGGCAATAGGTAAAATGATGACATCTTTGTTCAGGAATTCCGTTTGAGATATCCATGTAGATTTCTTGGAACCAATCACGACCACTATCACAACTTGTTACATACTCTCCGAGCTGTAAAATAAATAAATAAACAAAGTCTCAGGCAAAATAGAAGACAGGAAGGGGATGTTTTATTTTCAAGAAGACAACGGTTGGTCACACACTTAACGCTGTTCAATGGAAGAGCTTAGGAGGCTGAAATTCGCGTGTATACCGCATCCGTTGTACAGTCCACATTTGGCACCCTGTGATTTTGATGAAACGAAGGCAGGCCTTTGTGTACATCCAGAAATCTCCAGTAAAGGACTACAGATAATGGCGAAGACGCGGTTTCGGACACAGATAATGGAATTCTTCTGTGGCGGCTTCAAGAAATTTGTGAATCGTTGCCAAACGTGTATCAACTTACCCAGTGAATGTGACGAAAAATATTAGTATGAAGCGGACACTGCAAGGACAATTTCTTTAGTTTATTAAAATCTTCCCACTCAATCACTTGTACTGCCCCTGGAGGAGTTATTTATAACTGCTCTTAAAGCTTCACGGGCTCCCAATCGCGTCACTTTCATCTACATGGATACTCTGCAAATCACATTTCAGTGCCTGGCAGAGGGTTCATCGAACCACCTTCACAATTCTCTCTTATTCCAATCTCTAATAGCGCGCGGAAACAACGAACTCCTATATCTTTCCGTGCAAGCTCAGTTTCCCTTATTTTATCATGGTGATACTTTCTCCCTAAGTAGGTCGGCGTCAACAAAATATTTTCGCATTCGGAGGCAGTCTCCTTAGTAGATCTGATACATTTTCTAAGTGTCCTCGCGGCGCGGAGTGGCCGCGTTGTTTGAGGCCCCATGTCACGGATTATGCGGCCCCTCTCGCCGGAGGTTCGAGTCCTCCCTCGCGCATGGGTGTGTGTGTTGTTCTTAGCATAAGTTAGTTTAAGTAGTGTGTAAGTCTAGGGACCAATGAACTCAGCAGTTTGGTCCCTTAGGAATTCACACACATTTGAACATTTTTTTCCCCTAAATGTCCTGCCAATGAGACGCAGTCTTTGATTAGCCTTCCCCACAACATTTTATATGTTTTCCTTCCTATTTAAGATATCCGTAACAGTAATTCCTAGATATTCCACTTTGCGTGGAACTGGTGAGTTTTCCAGAAAATTCTCTTTTTCTGTAATCGAGCAGGAACTCATGAAGAGACAAATCCGTAATCAAGTAGTTGCTTAACTCGTATGTCGAAAGAACAGTGAACGACAGGAAAGAAAATTTGATTTTACAGGTGATATCTTTTAAAACATAGTCCGCATTATGTTGGAACTGTATAGAGCGGAACCTTTAATAACCAAATTAACAAATAAAATATTGAAGATAGCGTCGTTTTGGATGTACAGATCGTTGCCGATACATTTCAAGTGGAGATGTTAGATTGCTTTACTAACTAATAGTGTGAAATTTGTTTCTTGTCCTTCTGAAATAGACGGGTTTAAATCCATTAAAACCATGGTCAAGTTTAATTGACTACCATTATTTATTGCAACTGTTTGTCTGTCTTATTCATCTGCTATTCTGTAATCGTTGCTTAAGTGCAGCCACGTTCAAAATATTCACGTCATTTATGCATCAATTTAATGAAACTGAGGAAACACAGAACACTACTTGGTTAGTTACAATGTCATTCTTGTTTGTTCCCTGTTTTTATTACAAATTTAGTTTTAGTGTATGCTTGTTATTACCCATGTCAAATGTGGCGGATTCCAATTGCTTGTGATGCTGACCAGATTTTTGTCCTTTTTAATGAGTCAAACGCCTTGGTAGAGTCGATAAATGCTACGTGTGTCTCGTTCTTAAATTCTTTTGTTTATCAATAGCTTCAAAAGCGAATATATTATTCGTTTTTGTTCGTCCGAATTTAAATCCATTCTGATTTTCAAATAAAATTGTTTCGGCTGTTCATCTTAACCACAGATTTAAACTGGTTGTAAATATATTTTACATCCAACTGTTGAAGCGCACACTCCCCTATGATTATTAAAGTCCTCGATCTCCTTCCTTAAAAACGGAGTACACAGCAGCTGTTGACCAGATTTCTGGTGTTCTGGCTTTTACCCAACATAAAGTTAGGAAATGTAAAAATCTTGTTGTCTTCTGCTTATAATTGTGCTAAAGTTTCTACTTATTGTGATAGTGTTACTTTATAAAGATTGCTTTATAGCCAGTTGCCTATTGTCTAAGAATGCCATTTTCTAGATTAGTTACATATCTGTCCAACTTGCTCTGTGTGCAGTTTTACACTCTCAACCTCTCTTTTTCTATTATATTATATTCTTAGTTCTAGCGCATGCTGTTGATATATTAGATATATTTCCATTGTCCCTCTTATCACTTTTTTTATTTCTTACTTCCTTATACTTAATCCCTTCTTCTTAAATCATTTAAATCTTATCCCCAGTACATCGAAAGCTGCCTTCTGAACACTATTAAATATATTCTCTCATTCTCGATTAATATCTACAGTGGTGGGTTTCATTAGCAATTCTTCATCTCCGTTATTTAGAGGTAAATAGTAACTGTTTTCAATGATACCTAATTAATAGGAACCAATATTGATGAAGTTCGATAATATGCACAAAGAATTGTATTTCTTCCGAATACAAGTCAATATCGTAGCATTATAAGGTTCGATACTAACGCTGCTTATAGTTACGTATGTCCTTATGCCTGTCACTGATAAAGTGGATGTTCTTTGAGAACAACAGAAGGAATGATAAATGAAGCTTTATTTAAATGTATCTTTTTTTACGTCAAGTAGACAGCACCTCAGAAAAATGATTTCCGTCCGAGTCTGGATGTATGTTTAATTTCTATCGACACTAATCTCTCTCCATAATCAGTGTGCCACCTCGTTAGGTCGTGATACCTTTTAAGTGGCCATTTTTGTTACTGTAAGCCAAACTCATCCTGTCGTGACATTTCTTGACACTGTACGTGGCAGGGTTAGTGTTTTCGCAGGTTTGGGTGTCGAAGACGACGCGCAAGCCGACCACTGGCTGAAAAGCTAGAAATTCCTCCGAGGCGCCTGTGGTCGTTCTGGTAGGTCTGTACGTCAAAATCTCCCTTCTCCGAGAATAGTCCGGCCTGAATGGGGACCAAGTGACACTGATAAACGAAACTGACTGATATATCGCGTCACGGTTTGTTATTTCAAAGCGCAACCCGGCGTGATGTAGGATTTTCCTAGTCCAGAAAAGAGAACACTTATTTCAGATGGCAGAAAACAGCCGGGTTTTATTTCTGGCGGCAATAAAAAACGGGGAGAAGGCTTGGCCCGGCGTTAGTCACCGGGGGCGGGCGGGGGGCGGCGGGAGGCGGCGTCGCGATCGCAATATGTTTGAGCGGCGGCGCTGAGTTATCGCGGCGCGGGGCGCCCTGTCGCCGACGCGAGCTCGCTTGTTTACAGCTGACACCGGCCTCAAGGGGCGGCGCTTGATGGTCCGCGCTTCTGCGACACTCGCCCTGCCTTTCGGCCTTTGACAAAAGCCTCGTTTCAGAGACACAGCTGTTCCATTTTTAAGCTGGCTTTCTTGAACGGAATCACAGTAATCCTCCCGAATCAAAGGACGGTGGTGCAACTATGGTGTGGTAGCTAGAATGTGTGCTCTGGGCGGCGTCACCATGGGGGCATATTTTGGTCGCTGGGGAAGAAATAAGGAGTGCAATAGTGGGAGGAGGCAAATAGGGGGAAGAAGGAGGAATATACGAAGAAGAAAAATTAATTAAGGCCATTGAAATGAGATGGGTGAGGAGGCAGCTGCAGACACAAGGAGCACGAAGTGGCAGGAGTCAAGGTGGGTCATGAGGGCCCCACACCTGTCCAAAAAAACATTAGTAAAAGCATTTACATTTTTTAATGTGTTTGTTCCAAATTTCTGAGCTAATGTTCGGGGAATCAATTACATGGGAATTAAATTTAGGACAACTTAAATTGGAAGGAACAAATAAAATACGTTGGCGGAAAGGCTAACCAAAGCCTGCGTTTTGTTGGCAGCACACTTAGAAAATGTAATAGATCTACTAAAGGGATTGCCTACACTACGCTTGTCCGTCCTCTTTTAGAATATTGCTGCACGGTGAGAGATCTTTATCAGAAAGACTGACGGAGTACATCGAGAAAGTTCAAAGAAGGGCGGCACGTTTTGAATTATTGTGAAATATGGGAGACAGTGTCACTGAAATGATACAGGATTTGGGGTGGACATCATTAAAACAATGGCGTTTTTCGCTGTGGCAGAACGTTCTCACGTAATTTCATAACACCAACTTTCTCCTCCAAATGCGAAAATATTTTATTGACACCGACCTACATCGGGAGAAACCATCACCATAATAAAATAAGGGAAATCAAAGCTCGAATGGAATGATATGGGTGTTCGTTTTTTCCGCGCGCTGTACTAGAGTGGAATACTAGATAATTATTTCGAAGGCGGTTCGATGAACCCTCTGTCAGTCACTTAAATGTGATTTCCAGGGTATCCATGTAGATGTCGATGTAAGTGCCTTGAAAATGGCGAGGTGTTTTATGCAGGCTGTCCAGAAAGTAAGGTCCGATAGATGGCGAAATGGAAACGACAGTGAAAATCCGATGAAGCTTCGCACAGATGTGCCTGCTGCGATGTGTCGCCTGATTTCATGCAACCCCACACAACGTACCTGTCATTCATTTCCTTCTGGATGACAGTTCTCGGCCGCACGCCACAAGGGCAATGATGATACCCCTGCAGCCCTTTCGATGGGAAGTGTTTGGTCAGCCGGCATATAGCCTGGACGTGGTTCGCTTTGATGTTCATCCCTGCTCACGTGAATCGCTGGCTATGAAGACAACATTTTGGCAAAGACAAATGACTGCTGACCAGGGTAGAGAAATGACGGAAAGCACAGGCGGCTCTCTTTTATGACGAAGGTATTGGAAATTTGGTACAACGCAACGAGAAATGTCTAACTCGTAGCGGCTACTATGAAGAGAAGTATCTGGAAGATGTATCAAACTGTTGCAAATCAAACATTTTTGATTTTCCCTGCGATTTCCATTTCGCAACCGATTTGACCTTACTTTCCGAATAGCTCATGTAATAATTTTTAACAGCTGCATTTTTAACACAGGACACTACTCAATTGCTTGTGTGAAGATCTGCACGCGTGCGTGACCTTGCACCCTGACCGCTGTACCTCATATTTAACGGGGCTGCAAATATTGGATTTAACTAACATCTGTCCCACTCTCTATCTCCTGAACACTTGACAGACAACAAAGTTCTGGCTTAAATGAATCGTCCATCAGAAAGGGACCTGACACGCAAAATCTCCGACAACGTACTACAGATAACTGTTTAAAAGTTTTCTTTGACGCTAATTGTTCATCTGGCTTCCTAGAACTCGTAATTCCTACCAACGCTCAATATCGAACGTCAAAAAATATACAACAGTTTCACACAGAAAATAATAATCTTCACCACATAATATTGTTTAAATAAATAAATAAACAAATAAAAAGCAAGCTGCTCTGCATGGAACAATCTGGAAGTCCACAATGTCACTCCTACATTCGTGATCTCTGTCTAAATTTTAAATATAGCCTGGAATAACCAATAACGTTACGTCAGTCTCACAGCAGAACAATATAATGACTGAGGCGTAACAGTTTATCCGGGACACTTCTTGCTTGTGAAACCACCTCTTACAAAAATTAAGAATGACAATGCTGGACAGCCTCTTACGTTATTTGATTTTCAAACAGCTGAGCAGAACTGAACGTATTCAGACATTTCTCTCTTTACTTATTCTGATCAACACTAAACTGACACACATTATTTTTAACGCAACGCAATCTGACTTCCAATAAAACCCTACTGACTGACCGATAATAACCTATACCTTTCATGAATCACTTACCTCACAAAAATCTTCGTTACTCGAACTAATGCAATACAGCGAGCGCCAGCTAAATAAAAGATTCCAACTACTGAAGGCACTAACTACTGATAGGCATAGTTAGCAAATAATAGATTTTGATAGAGAACAAACAATGTATTTACCTTAATAATATTCGAAAGTCATCAGTTCATGATATACAGTATTACAAATTTACTCTTTCTGATGGACACACGTCCAGATCATCCGCTCTCAAAATTCTGCCATCTCTCTTCCCACATTCACCACTGCTGGCGGCTCACCTCCAACTGCGCAACACTACACGCTGTTCACATCCAACTGCCCAACATTACAATAGCAAATATTCCAGCAATGCAAACCAGCCACAGACTGCACACAGCACAGTCAGTGATTTTCATACAGAGCGCTAAGTGCCGTTACCAACATAAAAACCTTATCACTTAGACTGGTTGAACCATTTTGAAGACACCAACAGCATTCACGTCGCTTACGACCAGGTATTCAGTTTCATGACTTGTTGAAGTATTAAATGGTGCCCCGTGATTTACTTGAAACATTTTACAGACACATTGATACAAAGATTGTTTACAAGTTGTAGATTTAATCCCATCGCTTATAAAATAATTCTGCAACATCGTCGTAGCTTTGTTATTCTTACAGAGGAAATAACAGAGGTGCATGTACGGCCGTAAATTGAGCAGCTCGCCTTGCTTCGATGTCTTTCTTTAATGCTACCTGGTACGGATCGCAAGTACTGGAGAAGTACTCAACAATAGATCGTACTAGCGTTCTCTATGCCGTCTCCTTTAAAGATGAACCACACATTCCTGAAATTCCCCCAATAAACCGAAGTCCATCACGTGCTCGTTCCATCTCAATATCGCTTTGCAACGTTACTCCCAGATATTAAACGACGTTACTGTGTCAGACAGGTCGCTAGTGACGATGCATCCGAACGTACGTTTGGTTTTCCTAATTATCCGTATTTACTTACATTTTTCTACATTTAGAGATACCTGCCATTCATCAAACCAACCAGAAATTTTGTGTAAGTCATCTTTTTGTTTCTGCAGCCACTCATCTTCGAAACATTCCTGTACGCAACAGCATCATAAGAAAATAACCGCAGATTGCAGTCCATCCTGCCCGCCATGTCATTTATGTGTACAGAGAGTACTAGGGGTCCTATCACACTTCCCAGGTTCACTCTTGACGATATTCTTGTCGCTGATAAATAGTCGCCGTCGAAGACATACTGGGTTCTATTACTTATGAAGTCTTCAGCCGTTCACATAACTGGGAACTTATTTCACACGCTTGTGCCTTCGTTAAAAGTCTACACTGAGGGACCGTGTCAGATGCTTTCCGGAAACCTTGAAACATATCTCCTGTGTCGCCGACTTGATTTGACGTAACTTTTGCGTTACGATATTTGCGATACGGGGACGCGCGAGTTCATAAAGGAGAAGCAGCCTCTGTCGTGCTGCCCTAGTCACATTGTTCATTCCCCGATGGACGTCTGCTGATGTTTGTCCGTCGGCAGCCAAGAAAAGTATAACAGGACGTTGGTCCTGTTTGGACGCATTTGGTGATAACATAACAATAGTTCACGTTTCCGCATTTACCGCAAGCACGTCGGAAAGACACGAACGCCACACTAATCGCTTGCCTACATGTTGGTGCTTATACAGGGTGTTACAAAAAGGTACGGCCAAACTTTCAGGAAATATTCCTCACACACAAAGAAAGAAAATATGTTATGTGGACATGTGTCCGGAAGCGCTTACTTTCCTTGTTAAAGCTCATTTTATTACTTCTCTTCAAATCACATTAATCATGGAATGGAAACACACAGAAACAGAACGTACCAGCGTGAGTTCAAACACTTTGTTACAGGAAATGTTCAAAATGTCCTCCGTTAGCGTGGATACAGGCATCGACCCTCCGTCGCATGGAAACCCTGATGCGCTGATGCAGCTCTGGAGAATGGCGTATTGTATCACAGCCGTCCACAATACGAGCACGAAGAATCTTCACATTTGGTACCGGGGTTGCGTAGACAAGAGCTTTCAAATGCCCCCATAAATGAAAGTCAAGAGGGTTGAGGTCAGGAGAGCGTGGAGGCCATGGAATTAGTCCGCCTGTATCAATCCATCGGTCACCGAATCTGTTGTTGAGAAGCGTACGAACACTTCGACTGAAATGTGCAGGAGCTCCATCGTGCATGAACCACATGTTGTGTCGTACTTGTAAAGGCACATGTTGTAGCAGCACAGGTAAAGTATCCCGTATGAAATCATGATAACGTGCTCCATTGGGCGTAGGTGGAAGAACATACTGACGAAACTAAAATGAGCTCTAACATGGAAATTAAGCGTTTCCGGACACATGTCCACATAACATCTTCTCTTTATTTGTGTGTGAGGAATGTTTCCCGAAAGTTTGGCCGTACCTTTTTGTAACTCCCTGTATATGCGTTCCATATATGCTGCAGCGACTTTCTCAAATGGAAACTTTTTGATCGCTCCTTAGGCTTCTAATAAGGAAACCCTTATTTGCAGGTAAGAACGGATTTTACTTTATTTCCAGTTTTGCTATTTCACATACATGAAGTGAATGTATCAGTGCTGCAGTATGTAAGGAGTAAGCAGCTAGAGGTAGAATCTCATACAGGCTAGCAGAGGCGGTTGGCCATCTAGCGCATTCAGAGCCAGTGGGATAAGGTGCCGATGCAGAAATCGCTCATGACGTCACCAAAGACATACCTAGGGAAAGTGCATTTATTCTGGCGTGAATCAAGTAACAGTTATTAATAAATATTATCTAACAAAAGTTTTCTTTTGCTACTCAGACATTAGGAGGAATCTATAGGTCATAAATACTCTCTTTCAGTAATGCCAGGAAATGTTGATTTTAATAAATAAATGAATAACTTTGGCATAAGCTACGATGTACGATCTCGCGCGAACTATACCGATTGTACACTCAAGTTACATACTGTGCGCCGTAGTAGGCAGCCGTCAGCAGGATGCCTTTCTATCTAGTAATGCGGTAGCCATGTTCTCGCACCGTTAATAGTTAGCTTATCATCAGTGTGAAAAAGTTGATTACGGTGTTTCATAACCAAACTTACCATAATAGCATCCCGTGTAAAAACTGTCTGCACGAAAAACTTCTTCCCGCTTCACTATCTTAAGCATAGACAACAGTATTTCAGTTTTAGAACCCGGCGGCGCTGCTACTGCTCCGCAAGGCTGCTACGAGAGCCTCTCCACATAATATGTATGAATAAATCCTTCGCGGCGGCTCACTAAGTCAGTTCAGGGACGGCCTGGCTTAATTATAGCAAAACCAGGGTGTGAAAGCGTGGCTAGTTATACTGTAGGCCCTTTATACCACCATCTATGGACTTACTGGCTAAACAGAGGCCTTTCTGGAGGGTTAGTACGAATGGTGGGATCTGAGCCGTGGTAAAAACTACTGTTTTGAAGAGCGCGCCGCAGCGCGTAGTATGAAGCAGTCGCCCTCCGTTTCTGGCGGTGGCACCGCTGTGGCAATCGCAGCTTTGGTGTCTCCCTCTGGTGGGAAAGGTGAAAGGTTGCCTGTTCACGTGCATTTAAGGGGCGCTGTGAGCTCGCCAGTCGGTCAGTCTGGGTCAGTCTCTCGTCCCCAGCAAGGCAGTTAGTGTCTGTCTGTCGTTCGGAGTGCTAGTTTGTCTGTCGTTCGGATCAACCTTTAAAGCCGGCAAAATGAGAGTCTTTCCACTCCGCCAGTAAGAGAACTCAGCGAGTGGTCGCCCGGTCGGGGCTTAGTTCCTGCATCTGAGTCTGCGCGTTAGGCCGCCAGTCTGCCCGACTTCGCTCAGGCAATGGTCACTGGCGGTTGGATCGATCGGTTGGTCGGTCGCGCACTGAGACACAAGATGACTTGTCCGCCTTGAGCGTCGGCGCATGTGAGGTCGCCACGTGAGTCCAGTGGGCCACGGTGTATAGCGAGGGGTAGTGACTTCGCGGTCGACACGAGAGCAACAAGAGTCAACCCACGACATCAGTCTGGCCGGTGCGAGCTGCCACGCCGTGAGAGGGGAGATCGGCGCGCCTTCCTGCGTCCGTTGAGGCGGATAGCAGCGGACGGTTCGGGAGAGCGGTTTGGGGGTGCTGGGCCAGGTCTTCTCGAGAAGTCGCAGTTTATTAGAAGTTAAGTGATTGGTGATATGTTGTTTGATTTATTCTTGTTAAACTCTACTTGTTTTCGTGATGAGGACACCAGCCGTTTTGCTTTGGGGTCGTCCCACCATTCTTCTCCGTTTGCCCACCCGCGGGAAGGTGGTTGTTTATAAACTGGGTGGTCCGTCTTTCTCTTGTTGAGTAGGGGCGAGTTATAGCAATCTGCGGTTCGGGTCGTTTGGTAATCTCCCTATCAATCTACCGTATGTTAGTAGCTGCCCCTGTCATGTTTGTCGGATTAGGTGTGTAAACGAATTTATTGCCTGGAGTGTAACGGCCTAATACGTGAAATATGTTTTGATCTTTGGAATCTTTGATATTATTGCCTATGATCTTGAGAGGCAGTATCTGTGTACTGTAGAGCATCTTAACTATTGTTTGGTCAACCTTGTAGAATTTTATATAAGATTGCATTTCATGGGCTTTTATTTAAATGATCGTTTTAGTATGTAAAGTTGCCACCCTTTCACCGTAAGACTTTTCTTAGAAGTTAAAATCAAGTTGCACCTTCGGTGGTAAGATAAATATTTTAATTGTTACTGTTTTGTACCATTTCCATCCCTCGTACGGGGGGGGTGCATAGCTTGTGTGCTTGTGTAAATTGTTAAAACTCTTAGTTTAAAGTTAACTGGTGTGTTGCAGATTTGCACCAGTGTAGTCTTTCAGAGGCTGTTGTGAGCGGTCGTAACTACGGCCGTGTCAAAAGGGAGCGGCAAGGTTCTCTGCAAGAAAACTCATACTCTCCAAACTTGTTTCCTTCTGCCTCTGAATAAATTGTAACTCTGATATTTAGAGGGCGCTTTCTGATCATAATTTTAAATCTGTTTCTTTTTTAAAAAAAACTTTTAGGCACTATTAAAGTGAATAAAATTCCCATTTGTTAAAAGGAATTTGGTTATGATTTTATCAGTTACTCCCTGGCAACTACTACCATGTTTACGTAGTGTAATTAAATGTGTTAATGTTCTTGATGAATAGCCAGTAAATAAAATAAATTCTTAAGGATCCTTCAATCTACATCTCTGAACACTTGTACCATTCCTTGCTGAATTTCCGTTTCCCGCAGTGGTTCCGCCGTCAGGAAATGAACTACACCTCTGTTTTGAAACCGCCACTCCTCTGTACGACTGAGTGCAGCGGACGGTCGACAAGTGCACGTGCTCACTCTCTCGTCACGTGGGTGTACTTCAGTGTCCTTCTAGCTGCGAAATTGGGGTCCCAGCGGTGTTACAGGGACCACATCTACTTCCGTAGGTAATGGTAGGTTTCGTTTTACAGCTTCCGGATCTCTTCTTTTTGAATGACCTTCGTATGTAGAACAACTAGCCTGAGCTGGTACAAAAGCTTCCTCGCGTTTGACCTAATGGAAACTGCCGACAAGACAGTAGAAAGCAGTCAGGCCATGTTTGGGTGCGTTAAGCTACAAGTTGTAGCACACGATGTGTCTGGAGAGAGCCTTTTCCGAAAAATGTGTGAAAAATGGCAACGACGAATAAAGCCACGTCTCGTACATAAAACGGTCTACAAGTCACTGTTTCCTCAGTGTTATACTGCAACGCTACAAGTGGTCTCTTACCTCCATTCCGTTGTCGTAACTGATGAACATTCAAAGAGTCTTAGCAGCATTCGCTCGTTTCCGAGACAGTCTGACTTATTTTACGAGCGTGACATTCAATATGCGTGAAAGAATAAGATACGCGGTCGCATTCCTGACTTACCCTGGTACAGCTCTGAGGAATCTAGTTTATAGAAGAGTTTATTGATCGGTAAATTCCGGCACGTCCCCGCGCGGACAGTTTTACTTCTCATTTTCCTGCTTCAGCAGCTCTCAGCCTCGTGTGTTAGTACTAGGTGTAAAATAGTGAAGGAATCGGGTTGTTCGCTGAAAGTTAACTCCGTCAGGCTGTCTCTTACGTTACCAGGGTGGCACTCTGCCAGTCGCAGGCGGCGTGGCGCGGCCCGAGCCGCTCTCCCTCCACAAATAACGTTGTATTGGCAGTTAAGCCGCGGCTTATTTTTAATGCACTAATGAAGACCTGGACATCATACTCTACACAAGAGTATCATAATGCGGTTGGCAGCTTACTGCCGCCTCGCAGGGCGGTGCCAGCACACATAGCTAATTGAACGAGTCCCATAATCATACAACAGCTCTCTTTGTGTGACGAAGGAAAGAGGAGAACCAAAGGAGAAATAGACAACGCTGGGCTGGTACAGTAATGACAGGGAGCTAATTTCCTGGCTTACTGAAATACCGCGAAGCCTGTTTGTTAAAAGGTTGGAATGGCAAGTCTGGCACAAATACGTTCTGTGATGTAACCACCCTCTGGGCGGAAGCGTGGGGGAAAGTGGAAAAAAGGGGGAGGGTTCGAAGTCAGCCTAGTTTCCTGTCAGCTACGTCTTTCTACTTTTTTTTGCTCTTTCGATCGATTATCTGCGTGATAGACTCACTTCAATAGTCATAACACATTTTCGATCTTAAAAAACTAAAGTAGTATGCTGTAATGCGATATTTATTTAATCGTGCGATTAGCTAATTTCGCTAAGCGTCATTGTCAAGCACCTTTATAACATACGTATTTCATGTGATTTTCAAATCGCTTTTAATTACAAGTAAGAAGTATCCATATACCAAAATCACGTGAAATACGTATTTTACAAATGTGCTTTGTCAATGAAACTTCCTGACAGATTAAAACTGTGTGCTGGACCGAGACTCGAACTCGGGAACTTTGCCTTTCGCAGGCAAGTGCTCTGCCAACTGAGCTACCCAAGCACGACTCACGCCCCGTCCTCACAGCTTTACTTCTGCCATTACCACTCTCCTACCTTCCAAACTTTACAGAAGCTCTCCTGCGAACCTTGCAGAACTAGCACTCCTGAAAGAAAGGATATTGCGGAGACATGGCTTAGCCACAGCCTGGGGGATGTTTCCAGAATGAGATTTTCACTCTGCAGTGGAGTGTGCGCTGATATGAAACTTCCTGGCAGATTAAAACTGTGTGCAGGACCGAGACTCGAACTCTGGAGCTTTGCAAAGCTCCACATGATATGTATGAATAATTCCTTCGCGGCGGCTCACTAAGTCAGTTCAGGGACGGCCTGCCTTAATTATACGAGGTACATTCAAGTTCTAAGGCCTCCGATTTTTTTTCTAATTAACGACTCACCCGAAATCGATGAAACTGGCGTTACTTCTCGGCGTAATCGCCCTGCAGACGTACACATTTTTCACAACGCTGACGCCATGATTCCATGGCAGCGGCGAAGGCTTCTTTAGGAGTCTGTTCCAACCACTGGAAAATCGCTGAGGCAATAGCAGCACGGCTGGTGAATGTGCGGCCACGGAGAGTGTCTTTCATTGTTAGAAAAAGCCAAAAGTCACTAGGAGCCAGGTCAGGTGAGTAGGGAGCATGAGGAATCACTTCCAAGTTGTTATCACTGTTGCGTAACGTTAGCTCGATGTGCGGGTGTGTTGTCTTGGTGAAACAGCACACGCGCAGCCCTTCCCGGACGTTTTTGTTGCAGTGCAGGAAGGAATTTGTTCTTCAAAACCTTTTCGTAGGTTGCGCCTGTTACCGTAGTGCCCTTTGGAACGCAATAGGTAAGTATTACGCCCTCGCTGTCCCAGAACATGGACACCATCATTTTTACAGCACTGGCGGTTGCAAAGCTCCCGAGTTTGAGTCTCGGTCCGGCACACAGTTTTAATCTGCCAGGAAGTTTCATATCAGCGCACACTCCGCTGCAGAGTGAAAACCTCATTTTGGTGCTTGTCAATGTCCCTTAGTAGAAATTAGCTAACCGTAGGATTAATTAAACATCGCATTACAGCCTATTACGGACCGTGTTCACGTTTATTAGACATCTGGAGGTTGTTGATCCCCACAAATACAATGTATTAAAGAAATAGGAAACGGATCACCACTACTCTGACTGTGATACTGCGTGGAAGCAAAGAGGACTGGAAATGCCCCATTTCTGTACTTAGACGAATAAAATAATTTTGGTGACATATATAACCGACGCAGCTGTATGTATTCAGAGACAATTTAATTTCTGCTTTAGCCTGAAAGAATTTTTAGCAGCCTCCGATGCCAGAAGAACATTTGACATACCTCACATCTTAGGGTCTGTAGCGGTGCGCTGGGATGTTAACGTGTCGGAATTTTTTTTTTTTTGGTTCATGGTGATAAAAGGAAATTTGCAAATAAGAGTAGTTTAGCCATGATTTTCACATGGTTTTTTATATATTACGGATTAAAAAGCCTCCCAGTCGAGATCACAAACAAATTTTGTTGTGATTAGAATTTTCGGCTACATACGACCCATCTCACATCTAAAAGGATTTAACAATATAGCAGTGTCCAACATCGTATAGGAACCTATACTGTAGATGTAGGATACAAAATTGCACATAAAATTACAGCAATGTCCCAAAGCATGTAAGAAAAATGGCCCGTGTGTAGCTGAAAACAGTAATGACAATAAAATTTGTATGCAGTCTTGGCATCGAGAATTTTTAATACGTAATGTATAAAAAAATTGCGACAGGTCGTCCGACTCCATCGTTGATAATGTCAAGAAACGTGACTTTTACATGTAACTGAGTTATTAACAGGGCGAAAACCGCTATCACCTCCTGCTCCTTAGAGTCTTTCACGCGCTATCATCTTAACGTTCACTGAAAAACGTGTTTATTTTTAAAACGATTTCGACGAAAAACAAATCTACTCTTCACAAGCTTACGTACTGAATAAGAAATAGAAGCGCAGTCGTCAGCTACTTGTTTGATGACATTAATATCCATCCCCCCACCCTGCTCACAGCTTTACCCTCACCCTTAGCTGAAATTTTCTCCAGAAGGTATAAACATAACAAATGAAGATGATCCATCAAATTCCACATAATTTTCAACATTCTTCTGCATCACCACTTGTCAAACGCCTCGGTTCTCTTCTATTCCGGATTTCCCACGGTCCTTGATTCACTATAATACAATGCAGTGCTCAAACGTACATTACCAGAAATACCTTCCCCAAATTAATGCAGGTGTTTGAGACCAGTAGACTTATTTCGGGCAGGAACCCCTTCTTTGCCTGTGTTAGTCGTCCTTGCTTCGTCCGTCATGTATTATTTTGCTTGCAAGATATCAGACTTCTTACACTTCATCTACTTCGTGGTCTCAACTCCGATGTTAAATTTACCGTTAATCTCAGTTTTGCTCCTCCTCACTGCAACCGACTTTCTTCGGCTTAATCTCAATCCATGGTGTACACTCATAAGACTGTTAATTCCGTTCAACAGGTCCTGTAACTCTTCTGCACTTTCAGTGAGCATGGCAATGTCATCAGTGAAATTTATCACTCGTATCCTGTCACCTTGAACTGCATTCCACTCCTGAACCTTTTTTTAAATTTCTGTCCTTACCTCTACATGTACAGATTGAATAATATGCTCAAATTCTACATTCATACATTTTCTTAACCGAGCGCTATAAAACAGAGGAACGGAAGTATATTTATAGGCATCAACAGGCATTGGCGGCGCCACAACAATCAAGACAAGAAATCAGTTCATTTCAGAATATGTATCGCAGTCAGCTAGCGTTTCTGCACAGGAAATAGCTGCAATGATAATGTAGAAGCCACGGAGAAATTTCATCTAATTTAGTATGTATATGGCTTACTACCTAGAAAAAGTGCTGTAAGTGTAGGACGCTGCTAATACTCTTCTTTTGCATGTTGGGGCAAAAAAGTGATAACATGTAAGGATAATTCTGAAATACGTGAAGCGAATTCAACGAAACATGATACACTCCTGGAAATTGAAATAAGAACACCGTGAATTCATTGTCCCAGGAAGGGGAAACTTTATTGACACATTCCTGGGGTCAGATACATCACATGATCACACTGACAGAACCACAGGCACATAGACACAGGCAACAGAGCATGCACAATGTCGGCACTAGTACAGTGTATATCCACCTTTCGCAGCAATGCAGGCTGCTATTCTCCCATGGAGACGATCGTAGAGATGCTGGATGTAGTCCTGTGGAACGGCTTGCCATGCCATTTCCACCTGGCGCCTCAGTTGGACCAGCGTTCGTGCTGGACGTGCAGACCGCGTGAGACGACGCTTCATCCAGTCCCAAACATGCTCAATGGGGGACAGATCCGGAGATCTTGCTGGCCAGGGTAGTTGACTTACACCTTCTAGAGCACGTTGGGTGGCACGGGATACATGCGGACGTGCATTGTCCTGTTGGAACAGCAAGTTCCCTTGCCGGTCTAGGAATGGTAGAACGATGGGTTCGATGACGGTTTGGATGTACCGTGCACTATTCAGTGTCCCCTCGACGATCACCAGTGGTGTACGGCCAGTGTAGGAGATCGCTCCCCACACCATGATGCCGGGTGTTGGCCCTGTGTGCCTCGGTCGTATGCAGTCCTGATTGTGGCGCACATCTGCACGGCGCCAAACACGCATACGACCATCATTGGCACCAAGGCAGAAGCGACTCTCATCGCTGAAGACGACTCGTCTCCATTCGTCCCTCCATTCACGCCTGTCGCGACACCACTGGAGGCGGGCTGCACGATGTTGGGGCGTGAGCGGAAGACGGCCTAACGGTGTGCGGGACCGTAGCCCAGCTTCATGGAGACGGTTGCGAATGGTCCTCGCCGATACCCCAGGAGCAACAGTGTCCCTAATTTGCTGGGAAGTGGCGGTGCGGTCCCCTACGGCACTGCGTAGGATCCTACGGTCTTGGCGTGCATCCGTGCGTCGCTGCGGTCCGGTCCCAGGTCGACGGGCACGTGCACCTTCCGCCGACCACTGGCGACAACATCGATGTACTGTGGAGACCTCACGCCCCACGTGTTGAGCAATTCGGCGGTACGTCCACCCGGCCTCCCGCATGCCCACTATACGCCCTCGCTCAAAGTCCGTCAACTGCACATACGGTTCACGTCCACGCTGTCGCGGCATGCTACCAGTGTTAAAGACTGCGATGGAGCTCCGTATGCCACGGCAAACTGGCTGACACTGACGGCGGCGGTGCACAAATGCTGCGCAGCTAGCGCCATTCGACGGCCAACACCGCGGTTCCTGGAGTGTCCGCTGTGCCGTGCGTGTGATCATTGCTTGTACAGCCCTCTCGCAGTGTCCGGAGCAAGTATGGTGGGTCTGACACACCGGTGTCAATGTGTTCTTTTTTCCATTTCCAGGAGTGTAGATACAGCGTTGGTGCAAGGCACCCTATCACTCTCACCAATATGGTGTGGGTCTGAAAGGTGAGGCACACAAAAATAAACGAAAACGAATGATAATGTCTAATTCATAATATTCGATATCAGTAGGTTGACTGGAAACAAACCAGGTGATATTTCGTTTCTATTTGTTAGGGGTGGCTTATGGAAAGAGTGACATGTAAAGCAGAGCCCATCAGGGTTTAGCGTAATTTGAGCCAAACTGGGTGCACATAATGAAAATATACCATAGGACTAGGAGGTGGGTAGAGGTGGAAACGGGATGAAGTGTAAGCATAGCTTTGGAACGTATGCAGCAAATTCGTATAGTATACGGGGGTAACAGGTGTAAGTGTAGACTGCAGGCTGCTGGACAAGACATATGGTTTTAAGTTGGTTAGTACCTGCAAGTAAATGTGGCAAGAGGAAAACGTAGAGCTGATTTTCCCCTGGGAAGCAGTTCAAGTGCTGAATTGTGGACACGTAGATGCGAAGCAGTTAGTCCATGCTGACAGCCGTAGTCCACTTAGAGGTGCAGAACGACCATGTAGAAAACATCAGGTCATTAAATTTGTGACGTATTTGTGGGCAGACTGTTCAACACAGAGAAAAAAACAATCAACAGATTGATGTGAGTACATTTTAATGTACCACAAACAGAAGTATCTGCACTTAGTATCAGCAGTTATATCCATTAATCCTTGTATATATACTACATTTATACTTTCAAAGATATGTAAATAAGCTATGTTTTACACTCTACTGTAATGAAAGGAAAATTGAAATACGAATAATACGGTACAAAAATTTAGTGAAACGAAATTAATAAGATAGGAAAAATATGTATGTCGTATAATTATTCTCAAATTATCAAAACAAAAATCTCAGGACTGATATGACTCTAGTTAATTGGGCATGTAGGGGAGGATCAACCATTATATCTCACGACATGATAAAATCAATGATATTTACAGACCCGGGTGGGTGACATGAACGAGGTGTAATCGGACAATGCTTTGTAGAGTCTCTCGTGATGTCGTGCGGGCTCTGGTTGAGAACTGGCAGCCTCTGTCTTCATGTACCGCGGCCTTGCGACAACCCTCAGAGCAGCTTAACCTGCTCGTTATTATCTGCTTCCTGACTACTCGCTCTCAGGCAGGGTAAAACCACCAATCAGCGAATCTATTGTTATCACTAGAGCAGCCAATCGCCAGCTATCAGCGTGCGCGTGGTGTTTATTTCCTGCAGGTATTAGACTGCCGAGGTGGTGTAAACGCTATATTCGAAGCTGAGGTCAGATGATAGGAACACACTTGGATGCTCAAAGCTTCAAGCATCGGACCACCCGACACAGAATGGAAAATGATGTCACAAAGAGACAAGAGACATCGGAATGAATTCATGTATCAGACTAAAAGTTTGAACACTAAGTGGGAAATAGAATGACTTGCTCATCTCCTGTAAGATCGACAATTACGACTCTCCAGTCGCCGTAGAATGAACTGCTGAAAGTCTCGGAATGTACTTGAAATCATCTCCGAATGAGAATCCCACAGTGTGAGACCTGAATTATCTCCGAATGTCGTCCAAAAATGTTTTTGAATGAACCGAAGCTATCCCAGAGTTTCCGGTTCAGTAGTTTTCATTGTATTCCCCAACTCTGTTTCTCAGAGAGCTGAAATTCCCATCGTATCATTTTGTCAATGGTACCGGCGCATAAATCGCCCCATGTGGCGTCGACTGAAATAAGACTCGCACTTGGCGGCCGAACTTTCCCGGATGGGGCCTCCCGGCCAACGATGCCATACACTCATTTCATTTTTTCGTCATTGATGGGATCAATTTGCAACGTCATCAATTTATATAATCAATGCTTAGCAAGCGCCCCTTACAATCTTCATTGGGGGATAGCAGACTTTCCGATCGTGCTTTGAAAAGTTCCTGGATGAAGGTTATCGAGACAATAACGCACTAGTTAGCACACTTAATTCGCATTCTGAAGGTCGGCGGTTCATATCTACTCCTGGCAATCCAGATTTAGGATTTTCCGTGATTTCTCCAAGTAGCTCCAGGCAAATGCCGGGATGGTTCCTTTGTGAGGGCACAGCAGAGTTCCTTCCATTCTGTATTCCTGTGCCGTTTCCTGTGTAAGGGCCCTGTGGATTTCCTCCTCTTCGGTATTCCGGAGCTGCTTAGTAGGCTGCAGCCTAACAAGAAGTCCATTTGTTCATGACGAAAAGACTTTAACCATGTCGCCCAAGTGTCTGAGGTCTTCAGAACTACATAACAACGTCCCTCACATGTCAGCCAGACTTTAAACTCTGCAGCGAAGCACGACAGTTGAAAACTGCTTGTCCACCTTGTGTGGCTTTCGGGAAAGTACCATGGTAACAAGCCATGGCTTAACTGGAAACCTTTTATTCAACTTGTTGGGCTGCGAAGTATTACAATAGATATATTTCGTTTCATTAAGTCTTACTGAGCGTGGGCTCCACAGGTATTTTTAAATTTAACAGCAAAATAGCGGCTACATGTTTACTATACTAGTCAATATAACATTCCGTCTTGATCGCTATTTGTATATTCATTTCTTTTATTTACACATTAATGTTGTTTCGATCGCATCTATTATCAGAATCTGTCTGATAACCATTATACTGCCACTGCAATAACCAGACATACACTCCTGGAAATGGAAAAAAGAACACATTGACACCGGTGTGTCAGACCCACCATACTTGCTCCGGACACTGCGAGAGGGCTGTACAAGCAATGATCACACGCACGGCACAGCGGACACACCAGGAACCGCGGTGTTGGCCGTCGAATGGCGCTAGCTGCGCAGCATTTGTGCACCGCCGCCGTCAGTGTCAGCCAGTTTGCCGTGGCATACGGAGCTCCATCGCAGTCTTCAACACTGGTAGCATGCCGCGACAGCGTGGACGTGAACCGTATGTGCAGTTGACGGACTTTGAGCGAGGGCGTATAGTGGGCATGCGGGAGGCCGGGTGGACGTACCGCCGAATTGCTCAACACGTGGGGCGTGAGGTCTCCACAGTACATCGATGTTGTCGCCAGTGGTCGGCGGAAGGTGCACGTGCCCGTCGACCTGGGACCGGACCGCAGCGACGCACGGATGCACGCCAAGACCGTAGGATCCTACGCAGTGCCGTAGGGGACCGCACCGCCACTTCCCAGCAAATTAGGGACACTGTTGCTCCTGGGGTATCGGCGAGGACCATTCGCAACCGTCTCCATGAAGCTGGGCTACGGTCCCGCACACCGTTAGGCCGTCTTCCGCTCACGCCCCAACATCGTGCAGCCCGCCTCCAGTGGTGTCGCGACAGGCGTGAATGGAGGAACGAATGGAGACGTGTCGTCTTCAGCGATGAGAGTCGCTTCTGCCTTGGTGCCAATGATGGTCGTATGCGTGTTTGGCGCCGTGCAGGTGAGCGCCACAATCAGGACTGCATACGACCGAGGCACACAGGGCCAACACCCGGCATCATGGTGTGGGGAGCGATCTCTTACACTGGCCGTACACCACTGGTGATCGTCGAGGGGACACTGAATAGTGCACGGTACATCCAAACCGTCATCGAACCCATCATTCTACCATTCCTAGACCGGCAAGGGAACTTGCTGTTCCAACAGGACAATGCACGTCCGCATGTATCCCGTGCCACCCAACGTGCTCTAGAAGGTGTAAGTCAACTACCCTGGCCAGCAAGATCTCCGGATCTGTCCCCAACTGAGCATGTTTGGGACTGGATGAAGCGTCGTCTCACGCGGTCTGCACGTCCAGCACGAACGCTGGTCCAACTGAGGCGCCAGGTGGAAATGGCATGGCAAGCCGTTCCACAGGACTACATCCAGCATCTCTACGATCGTCTCCATGGGAGAATAGCAGCCTGCATTGCTGCGAAAGATGGATATACACTGTACTAGTGCCGACATTGTGCATGCTCTGTTGCCTGTGTCTATGTGCCTGTGGTTCTGTCAGTGTGATCATGTGATGTATCTGACCCCAGGAATGTGTCAATAAAGTTTCCCCTTCCTGGGACAATGAATTCACGGTGTTCTTATTTCAATTTCCAGGAGTGTATAACAAATTTTTTAGGAATCATCGTTTGTGCACCAATTGAAACAATTAAGTCTGCCACACGTTGACATGCATTGTCAAAACTATTTTCAGGATAATAATGGCTTAAGCAACTTTTTTTGGTGATACAGAAAATAGTTTCCCTAATTTTCGTGTATTTTGATTAGTTTTGAGGAACCAGTTACTTATCAGTGCTGGGTAATTACATAGCAGACTGTGACGTAAAACAAAGAAATAAATAAATGTCCTCTTCCTTGTGTCCTATAGCACTTCGATCAGTGTGCTGTGTGTGTGGACAATGGCCCGATTTCATTCAGACGTTAAACACAAGTTCTCCTTCTACGAAGTACGGAAGAGGTATACTCTTAGCGAATGGGTCCCTATCAAACCACACAATTTTACTTCCACCTCTATTCTACCTTCCATAAACCACAGAAGTTCTCATACATATCTGCCACGCCACTAACCAAGATATATAACAAATTTTGTGGCAATGAGTATGTGGTGTACATCATTTGAAATTAATGTCTTCCAGATGTCGACATGCGTTGTCAAAACTATTAGCAGCATAATAATGCCCTCAGCAACTTTTCTGGTGGTACAGTAAAGTTTCATAACTCTTTCTACATTATGAATAGTTTGGAAAAATCAGTAACCGGACAATGCTGGAGAATTACGAGGTAGGCTATAACTTAAAAGCAACAAATAAGTAATTTTCCTCTCATTGTGTCCTGTTCCGAGTAGAACAGTATCCTGTTTGTGGGGGTAGCGGCACGATTTCATTGGGCCGTTAAGCACTTATCCTTCTTCTATGAACTAGTGAATGGGTACACTGAACTTGTAAATTTTAATTAAAACGGGAAGCGAAGTTTTCCGGCAGTCTGAAACTATGTACCGGACCGGGAATCGAATGCCTAACCTTGTCATTGCCAGGCAATCAGCACCAATTTCTATGAACTAGTGAATGGGTACACTGAACTTGTAAATTTTAATTAAAACGGGAAGCGAAGTTTTCCGGCAGTCTGAAACTATGTACCGGACCGGGAATCGAATGCCTAACCTTGCCATTGCCAGGCAATCAGCACCAATTTCCTACATGCGGTCTGCTTTACAGATGAACCACTCTTTCCTAAAATTGTCCCAATAAACCGAAGTCGGCCATTCGTTTTCGCTACCACAGTTCCCAGACAAATAAATAAATAACTTTCGCCTTCTTTGAATCATGTTGGACCAGTGTTCTGTGTGTATGGACAATGGTCCAATTTCATTCATACGGTAAACACTTGTTCACCTTCTATAAACCAATGAACAGGTACATTCAACTTGTGGCTTTTCATTAAAATTGGAAGCAAAATTTCCTAGCAGTTTGTGTTCCTGCCTGGGACTCGAAGGCCAAACCTTACCATTCGCGGGCAATGTTCTTAACGAATGAACTATTCAGTCACAAGTCACTTCGAACCTCCCCCTGCTCCACCCCCAGCATAGACACAGAACTCTATTCCCTGCGTACGTCGTAGCACTGGCACTCGTGAAAGCAATTATATTATTCAGAAATGGCTTAAGCAGTAGGCTAAGGCAGTGTTTCCATATTGAATCTCTCACTCTGCAACACTCATCTGCGCCGTGCAAATCATTCTGGTAACTGGGAGCTTTTTCGTATTCGCTGTGAAACTGTCTCGCTACTACGCTACTGTTAATCACAGACTGACATGACTGCCCAGGTCTAATGAGTGCAAGAGATAAATCAGAGTGGAGAATATCACTCGGATTCGACAAGTCGGAGCTGCCAGAGTTCGCCGGCCACTGCAGCCACGGCCCGATCCCCTGGCCTGGAAAGATCGGATCTTTGGCCTAGCCGTCAGTCGCCGCGGCCCGTGTATCCGCGGCCGCACATTCGTTTGCGCCCGTGCGCGGCGAACGCGCGTGTGCGCGCGCACCCTGAGCCCGGATTCCATTTGCAGTAATGGCGCGGTGATGGCTAAGCCCTTTTGCCGGCGGCCGCGGTGTGCCGCTCCGCAGATCCCCCGCGTAGGTGTAACTCTTGTTTATTATCAATGCGAGCGCTAAGCCCCCTACAATGCCTGTCGTGTCACTCGGTGATGAATAAAACAAGAGTCGGACGCGCGCGCGCGCTCTGCTTCCGCGCGGCGCCGGGCGCCGGCTGCGTGGGTGGGGCGAGGGTGGCAGACTGGCTAATGGTGAAAAAAACGCCCGCGCCGCGGTGCAGAGTAATTGCCCGCGAACGATAGGTTTTTATTTAGAGGTCCCGAAAGCCTCGCGACGTCAGAGAGGGTGGATAACGGGGCGCCGCAGCCGCCTCTGTGTGCGCGCTCCCGTCAGCTCCTGTGTAATGTGTGCGCTTCTGTGTGTGTGTGTATGTTTACCCCCGTCTGCTCCTCTGTACGTACACGCACCTGAGTGTGTGCGTGTGCGTGTGTGTGTGCGCGCGCTCGCACCGCCACTTTAAATGAAACACTTCTCGTCATAAACGGCGGGTATAAAGCGCTTTCCTGCCGGCTCGGATCTCGCCGATGGCCGCGCTGCGATAGCGGGCCATGCGTCAAGTCTCGCCCGCCCGAACGCCACCGCCGGGGAAAATGATGTCTATTGAGCAGTTTGGAGCGGAGAACGTAAATTCCGCCATCGGGTAGTAGCTATTGTGCTGCGGCGGTCACACAAAAATGTGGATGTATGCTGCAGACTTCCACTCCTGCCGTTTTACAAGTGATATACTTTCATCAATAATTAACATGTGCCTCGAGCGTAAAAAAACAAAAATACAAAAGAGCTATAAAACGGCGAACTCGATACGGGCAGAGATTCGCCGAGCAGTCCTGTCTCTCTAGTCACACGCTGAGAAGTACTACGCAAAATGCGTCGGAGAGGATGAAAGTCCACCGCAATGATCGTTCCAGTTGATTGGTATGGCTGAACTATATCACATCCTACGCAGGTCCGGGCGTTTCCCTGTAACGATATTCCGCGTAGAGCAATTTAATGGATACACAGGCTATTCATCTGGAAACATGTGCTGTCCATCTGAAAATCGCTTTGTTTCATGAGCCAGATTACCAGCTACTTAGCCCGAAAAAAAAATCACAATAAACTTCGAAGTGGATAAAATATTCAGGCAACTGTCACGAAGTGTCTCTTGGGTACAGTTAGTCATTTTCATCGAACTATTCAGTTTGGTTCACCCATAAGACGTGCTCGAACAACTGAGATACGATTTTATTAACCCGCAAAGAGAACAAAAACCTAGCCAAAGATACAGCACCGCCTTGTTTACGTTCGAGAAACAGGGAGGTAAGGTACGAGTAGCGCGCATTCTGATGTTTTTACTAGGGTTCATTGATCTGGCTATTTATCTAGCTTTATTGGTTTACGACGCTTTGCTGGCAGCCGCGGGATTCCTCAGACATTTATTCCCCTAAAACTTAGAACTACTTAAACCTAACTAACCTAAGGACATCACACACATCCATTCCCACGGCAGGATTCGAATGCGACCGTAGCAGTCGCGCGGTTCCCGACTGAAGCGCCTAGAACCGCTCGGCTACCGCGGCCGGTCGGAAATTGCAATTTTTGATATATCTGATTCGGTGGGTTTGAAAACGGATGGTACCCCGGGAAATAAATTTGACAAGAAGCACACAAAACTTAGTGGACCTCAAACGATTGACAGTAGTTATACAATTAGTACACTCTAAGACAAGCCCGCATCTCGTGGTCGTGCGGTAGCGTTCTCGCTTCCCACGCCCGGGTTCCCGGGTTCGATTCCCGGCGGGGTCAGGGATTTTCTCTGCCTCGTGATGGCTAGGTGTTGTGTGCTGTCCTTAGGTTAGTTAGGTTTAAGTAGTTCTAAGTTCTAGGGGACTTATGACCACAGCAGTTGAGTCCCATAGTGCTCAGAGCCATTTGAACCATTTGAACACTCTAAGACAGAAAAAACAACGCACCCTGAAGGATTTATGCAATTTGATCACAATCTCATATTCATTCTCGTATCGATGGAAAAAGTCAAAATCGTAAACGCTAGCGTCCGATGGGTGAATGTATGACGCAGCATCTCAATTCCACTGCACAGCTGGCAAGAATAGGGAACACGAGACATGTCGATAGCAGTGCATAAAATCTTTGCAGTTTCATTCCGTGTACTCTGCTGCACAGTAACTATGCTTCGCAGACAGGTGCGTGAACGCTATACGGCGATATCAGCATTTAAGAGAGGACGTTAGTTGAGCTCAAAGACGTCGGTTGCAATAATCGGCGAAATCGTTCGAAATTTGAATAGGAGCGATGCCAACATTCGACGAAGTCGGCGGGAATTGTTGAACCATGTCCCAACACAGCGTCGAGAAGAAAACGGTCGACTTGAAAGAAGACAGAATGTGAGGGTCGAGCAATAGTCAGACAGACACTCCGAGCCCCAGATTCATCATTATCATCTATCCGACGTGCAACTGGTGCTTCAGTGACCACAAAGGCATCAACAGGCGGCTCACCGAAAGGGGACTGACCTCGCAGCGCCCCTTGCACCGACTCCCATTGATTTCTGTAAACCGGAAAGCCCGTTTGCAGTGGTGTTGGACACATTATGTCCGGAATGTGATTGACTGCAGTAGATCTAAAATTCCGTCCCCATGCGATGAAAACCAGTGTAAGCGACGAGTTACAAAATAAAGCTAGAAAATATTTACAGTTCCATTTTTTATAGCTACAAGCTGTTGACAGAAAAGCAAATTAAAAATCTGAAACGAAAAGAAATCAGAACGAATGTGTAAATTTTGTTGGATATGAAAAGAAAAGACCGATATAATACTACTTGAAGTGTTGGAACAGGCTCCAAACTTTTGGGAAAAAATATTTTTACGTTTGACGTCTTCTATAAGACATTATTCATTAACAAAATACTGGCGACTACTCGCGTAAAGTGGGAAACCTGGCTTCGATTCCAGATCCGGAACAAATTTTCATATGTTACTAATAAATAATCTATCAGTACGTAACACAGCCATTGCAAAGATATTTGCACGAGCTATTTATTTGGAAGTAATTTCGCACGACTGTCGATTGTCAGTAACGTCCGTTCTTTCAGTCTTTTGTAAACGACATTTTTGGCTTGGTTACGTGGAATGTCGTCTAGGATATGTGAACGACTAGATGAACGTGAGAAATTTTCCGAACTCACCCATTAATTGGCCAGTAGAAACGAAATCAAGCAGCCTGGGTCTAAACTAAGTCAGTCATCTTCTCTTCAATTTCTTACATTATTATGCAACTATACCAACTGAGCTCCTGAATTCGTAGCTCTTTGACCGCCAGTAGTTTCTTGTTTGTTGGAGGACTGAACAGGGGTGCACTCAGCCTCGTGAAGATCATTGAGAAGATACTCGACTGAGAGGTAACGGATCCAAGGTCGACAACAACCGGGAGAGCGATGTGCTGACCCCTCGCCCCTCCATACCGCATCCGACGACGACTGACTCAATAAGACACGGCGGTTATTCAGGGCCCGATCGCGGGATTTCCATTTCCTACCCTTTATGACTGCATGTGGCTCTATGTCATATCGCACACCATTGAGAAGATTCCAGTCTTTTCGACTTTGGAATTCCATACCTTTTTCTCTCCCTTCTAGCACATAAAGTGGCTTGTTTGTTAGGAGTGATGAATTTGGATTCATGTACCAGGGCTATCCACAAAGTACATTACGTTTTCGAATTAAAAATAAATAAAGTATTGGAAAATTTTTTTATTATATACAGATGAAAGCCAGACTTAAATACTACTTTTCTACATAGTTGCCATTTAAATTAAGGCAGTTATCGTAGCGATGGACGAGCTTGGAAATTCCTTCGTCGTAAAATTTGGCCGCCTGCGCCTTCAACCGCGTGGTTACCTCTTCTTGAAGCTGTGCTTCGTCATCAAAACGCTCCATAGCCAACCACTTCTTCATTGCTGGGAATAAGTGGAAGTCACTCAGTGCCAGGTCGGGACTGTACGGCGGATGAGGAAACAACTCCCACTTAAAAGATTCGAGAACTTCACGAGTGGCATTTGCCGTGTGGGCCCGGGCGTTGTCGTGAATCAGCAAGATCTTTGAGCCCAACTTTCCCCTGCGCTTGTTTTGTATTGCTCTTCTGAGGTTGTGCAGAGTTTGGCAGTACCTTTGAGAGTTTATTGCAGTGCCTCTTTCCAGGAAATCCACAAAAATCACACCCTTTCTGTCCCAAAAGACAGTCGCCATCACCCTCCTTGCCGACATTGTCTGCATGCATTTCTTGGGTTTTGGGGGGAATTTGTGTGCCCCCACTGCATTGACTGCAATTTTGTCTCGCAGTTCACATGCTTAACCCATGTTTCGTCACCAGTAACGATGCGATCGAGTAATGAGTCTCCATCTTTCTCGTAAGCGTCCAAAAACGTTAACGCTGCAGCCATTCGCCGATTTTTGTGAATCTCTGTCAAGATTTTTGGTATCCATCTTGCGCAAAACTTGTGGTAACCAAGTTTTTCGGTAATGATTTCGTGCAACAAACTTCGTGAAATTTGTGGAAAACTCATAGAGAGTTCCGTTATTGTGAAATTACGGTTTTCACGGACCGCGGCATCGAGTTTTTCGACAAGTTCGGCAGTCACTATGCTGGGTCTTCCACTTCGCTCTTCGTCGTGAACGTTAGTTCGGCCATTTTTAAATTTTATGACCCATTGACGCACTCCACCTTCAGTGATTATGTTGTCCCCATACACTTCACAAAGCTGCCGATAGATTTCTATTGGTGTACAGTTTTTTGCAGTCAGAAACCATATTACAGCACGCACTTCACACTTCGCGGCATTTTCAATTAACGCTGACATTTCAAACTGTTACAGTAACTCAACGGAGTACAGCACGAACCTGTCACTAGCACGGCAGGATGCCGACTGAGCGGCGGAATGCCATGACACCAAGATGGCCGCGCTAGCCACGCCCCTAACGGACACAATTGAAAACGTAATGTACTTTGTGGATAGCCCTCGTATTATGTACAGACGGCTCTGTTCTTCAAAGTCTGCTGCAATTTCTGCCGTGTAAATGAGAGCGTAGAATTAGCAAACCATCACGGGTCTTCTTTGTCCACAAACGGTAACTACTTTAGGATTCTGTTGTGCGCAATGGGAGGGTGCGTTGTTAAGAAAGTTGTTGTATTAGTATACGCTTTCCCGAGTGTTGGAAGGTCCTTTTTTGTACTCAAAAGGGCTGTGCAAGGAAAAGACAGCCAAATGACCGGCGGCACGCGCTAGGCAATGTTCAGTTTGCGGTTTACAGGGATCGCAGACAATTGCTCTCAGAAATTCGTGAGAATTTCGTAATGAATAGAGAGCCGATGCCCCAGATTGTAGGAGGGGGCAAGCACCCCTCTCCCCCCCCCCTCCGCCCCCAGTTCTGCGGAAGCCTATGCTGGCAGTTTCTAACAAGGGAACCTCCCCATCGCACCCCCCTCAGATTTAGTTATAAGTTGACACAATGGGTAGGCCTTGAAAAACTGAACACAGATAAATCGAGAAAACAGGAAGAAGTTGTGTGGAACTATGAAAAAAATAAGCAAAATATAGAGCAGTCCATGCGCAAGATAGGCAACATCAAGGATAGCGTGCACTCAGGAGCGCCGTGGTCCCGTGGTTAGCGTGAGCAGCTGCGGAACGAGAGGTCCTTGGTTCAAGTCCTCCCTCGCGTGAAAAGTTTACTTTCTTTATTTTCGCAAAGTTATGATCTGTCCGTTCGTTCACTGTCGTCTCTGTTCACTGTAATAAGTTTAGTGTCTGTGTTTTGCGACCGCGCGGCAAAACCGTGCGATTAGTAGACGAAAGGACGTGCCTCTCCAATGGGAACCTAAAACATTTGATCGCAAGGTCATAGGTCAACCGATTCCTCCACAGGAAAACATGTGTGATATATTCTATACGACACTGGTGACGGCATGTGCGTCACATGACAGGAATATGTTGTCGACCCACCTAACTTGTACGCTTGGCGAATGGGTAAAAAGATTCTTCTACCTTGCCCGATTTAGGTTTTCTTGTGAATGTGATAATCACTCCCAAAAAAGTGATGAAAAAATAAGAGTTGGTCACATAAACTGAAAAAAAATTAAACTTTTACCTCGAGGGAAGACTTGATCCAAGGACCTCTCGTTCCGCAGCTGCTCACGCTAATCAGGGGACCACGGCGCTCCTGAGCTCACACTATCCTTGATGTTGCCTATCTTGCGCATGTACTACTCAGTTTGTATATTTTGCTTTTTTTTCATAGTTCCACGCAATTTCTTCCTGTTTTCTCGATTGATCTGTGTTCAGTTTTTCAAGGCCTATCCATTGTGCCAACTTATAACTAAATCTGAGGGGGGTGCGATGGGGAGGTTCCCTTGTAAGAATCCGCGTTGATTAGCTCTCGTCTACATCACTTGTTATGCACGCGCACGTGGAAGCGCTCACACGCAGAGTGCCCTTGCCACGTGGGTAAAGAAGCACAGCTTCCACACAACGCAGCGGCACTAATGGGCGCGGCAAGCGTTGAGATGCATTTAAAATTAGAATTTCCTTTTAGCTGTCGATTTTGCATGTTTTCAACGGAGAATGTATGCGCTGTGTACCTGAGTTTCACCAAGTGTTACCACACAGCCAGCCGCATGACCAGTGCAGGTGCGCTTAGCCGGCTGTCATTAGCATCGGTACTCTTAGGCAATTTCTACCAACGTTCGCGAAGCGCACGCTCTCGCTCGCATACTGCAGGCGCCTGCTGCCCAAGCGGATAGGCCAGCCGTTGCAGCGCTCCCGTACCTTCCCCTGTATACTTATTCAACGGCGACCGTCAGATCGCCGTCTGCCGTATCGGACGCGGCTGACAATGGCTCCCGTTCGAATCCAAGCTTAGTGAGATTTGAATTTCCTTGTTCACCAATGCGTCGCCCGTTCAGCAATCTTCACAAAATTTTATAATGTGACATTGCGCTTTTCTGTAGTGTTCTGTAGTTTTCCCCATAATATCATTCAGATTTAAGAAAAATAATATAGCACATAGGATAACATCTTGTTAAAAGAAAATTACTAGGAGTAGCCCAATAAGGCATAAAAGTATGGGTGCCACACTTCTTGTATTGATTTATAGTGGTGTATTTTGTCTTGAAAGTCGCTCTCACTGACATGAAACATACAAGCGTAATTGACTGATACTGCATGTACAAGCACATCTGAGTTGTTACGAATATTTAAGTGTAACGGAATAACACTTGTGTTCAAGCACATCTGATTAATAATTTACACTATAGCTAACTAAGATTCGATACTGTATTTGACTAACATTGGGTCTTTAAGCGCAAAAAATAATTTTTTACTCCAAAAAGTTAATCAGTAAACCCCACTAAAGAGGCACAAAAGGCAAAATGATAGCTGGTAAAGGAATTATTTTAACCAAAAGCAAAAAAATAGACAATGATTCCGACCACACTATCTGTTCTATTCTTCTGTCCCTAACCACACCTGCAGCATGTTAGTAACCCTGTGGAGTTAGAGGTTAACGTGCCAACAACCTTTAACCTTTCTCGTAAACCGCTTCACAGTGTAATAAAATGCTGAATGGAAAGTGATGTAGTGACATGTGTCAAACGGTCAAGCAGAAGACTGTCGTGGTATTGAAAACGCGGTTCTTAAAATTTTGCATGTATTACGCTAAATATTCTCTTTCTCATTCTGCGACTGAAATAATGTATTACTCTTAACACAGGAAATTCGTTTTAACAAGAAGAATCGAAGCTGCGGGTGATGGACAACTGCAAGATCGATTGATTTCGATACAAATCAACAAGTTCAAAGAAGGGAGAAGTACGAATGCATTACCCTCACGCTCCAGATTTATACTCGAATTACATTCACCACATCAGGCATACAGCGTACGTCAGGACAAAAGCATTTGGAACATGGGGGAATGTCATGACTGAAACAAATTCATGAATTCTGTTCTCATGTATACATGGGGTAAATAACAAAAACATTAAATGATGTAGAACGTATAGACATTTCTAAAACATCCCTCCAAACGATGAATCGTATTCTACAAATAGACATATGTGTGACAACAAGGTTTCACTTGCCAACTGTTGTTTTTTAAAAAAAATCTTGAGATTGACTCACAAACTTGCAGATTCAGCACAACATGAGAGATGGTTCCACGTTCGTAAAACCCACACGGATTCAGGTCTCATTAATCACATCTGGCAAGACGAGGACTTAGTAGTCGCTAGACACAACGTGGTACGTGAAATATCCATTTTACAAATACAAATTGCGCTTCAAAATATTTACTAGTATATTAATGCGTGGTGTCTGTTATTTCGGATACGTCTGAGTGAACAGAAACCACGCATTCATATAGTTGATTCGCCTAGATGGGCAGTGCATCCACCTTCTTTAGTGCGGATGCACACGTACGTCCGACCTCCTGCGGGAATTTCAGAGTAGCCAGCGAAGAGGGAATGGACAGCGGCTGTGGATAGGTGACGCTCGGCCGGTGTGTGTACCGGACATCAGGCGTGCCGAGATAGTCCGCGCAGTTACGATAACGCTGTGTCCCAGATGGAGCAGTGGTTAACGTACCTGCCTAGTAACAAAGACATGTCCTGTTCGAATCGCGGTCCGGCACGCATTTTCACTTATTCAGGCCGAATGCGCTAAATATCCCAGTAATCCCATTCTTTTCCTTTCTATACCCGCCCCCCACCCCTCCCATCCACCTTCAATTTACGTCTAATGTATCACAGATGCACACTGTAAGTGGTGTCTGTCCTTTCGGAAATGTCAAAATAACATAACAATTCATTTAGGATCTAGTTTTTCCACTTTGATCACGAACTAATATTTACATTTCCTCCAAGATGTCTATTTTCCAGCTATTCTCTGAAATATGCGATACTTACGAGCGTTGTCTATTGCAACACTGTTGCTTGTTTCGTTTATATGTTTCGCTATAGTATGCTTCATTAGCTTTACTAAGTTTCTGTTTAAAAACGATTTTAAAATTTCCTCCCATGTGACCAATGGAGCATTTGTCGCAATGAGTGAAAGTAATTATGCATGTTCCTGAATGCTCAGTTTCGTTATTGGTTGGGAAATGTCATGAACGAATTTCTTCCTTGGTAGAAAAAATGGTTCTGACTCCTGCACTTTTAAACAGCTTGACGGATTTGCCTGGAATGACTCCAAAATATGGTATAGTTGTATATTTTGATTTTTGTATATTGTGGGTAACGGCCATGTCAGTTTGATTGCTTTTGTCATGCGTTGTGGGAGTGCATCTGTTTCATGTCTGTGACAGACATCTTTATGTGCAGTACATTTTATTGTCTTTATTTGTGTCTCATGATCCGCTGCATTAAGTAGGAATTCCTGTGCTCTCTTAAAAAAGGACCTGAAAGCAACTTGGTTACATTAGTTGATGCGTGTGGCGGTTTAATCAGTCGTAGTGTCTGTGTTTGTTGGTTTTCTGTGTACACTGATAACCAGGGTCTGTAAATTTTATTTCCTCTTCAGTTCTATTATAAACCATGATTGTGCCATCTACATGTCTGCAGTAGTACACTGTTTTTGGATAATGGTGTCCTTGTTGTTGAGAAGTTTATTTTCTAAATGATTGACGAAGATTTTGCACTGTGTCGACTACCCATTGCTGGGCCTACATCCAATTTACATATTTTGCCATTCATTAGTTGTGGGAAAGGACAAGATTCAGCAATTTTATTAGCTCAAGTGTTTCAGCTCTGGGTCTAGTCTGATATTTAAATAAACTAGATTTAACTATATCTAAGTGTTCTATGAGGGGTACGCTGTTTTGTGAGTTTATCATATTTAGGGGAATAGGAGAATAAGCCTTACAGTGACTGGGGTCTGAACTTCTTTGATATTTTGGCTTGTTCGTAACTATTTTCCCCTCAAAAACAGAAGTTCTAAATTCGTTTTTCTTTTGGGTGACTGAATGTAGCTTCATCATAACTTCGTAGCTTGGATGGTTAAAAGCATTAATGATGGGTGTGACAAGGATTTTGGCTTTATGGATCTTTTTTTTTTTTTGGCCCATAGTCTTAAAGCTGCTGAGTTCATTATTGTTAATCACTAACTCCCCTCCCTTGGTAATAAGAAAAGAGTCTTATTCAAATGCTTCTTTAGATTAGTGGATCTTGTATGTGGTTATTCAGAAAAAAAATCAAGTGACTTATTCACATATTCACGCTTTCCCATAATCAGTACTGTAGAACCACACACTGCCAGTGTGTTGCCTTCACTGAGTGCTCTATCGAGTTTTTAAGTAACTTTGTTTCTCCTTTAACTGCTTTTATACAATTTTTGTTTAAATAGTTTTCTATTAATTCCTTAACTTTGTGATCTATAACTGTTTCTTAGTTTTTGTTTAGGTTGGCTATATCAGCTGTAGCTTTACTAAGCAAATTACGTTTTTTATGTTATATTTATTATGTTCCTTAAGTTAAATTTTAAGCGTATGCTTAGCAGAGCATTTTCACTTTTATGGAATTGACGACTCGTGTGCAAAATTTTTGAGTGCTCTGACTCTTGATACCAGAGGAAAATTCACGATTTTGCTGGATGTGACGATGTAATTTTTCACATGTGCTGCTCTAGTCTTGTTGCATCTGTGTGTTAGTCCGTCATTTATGACATGTTAGATGAAAGATAATTGAGATGGATGGGAGAGGAGCAGTAACTCTAAGTTCAGTTTATATGTTAACATATTTAAGTGATTTTCATCTTGTACTATTGTTTCACTTCATTTGTCAACCAGATTTCCTCACCTTTGTTTTGTGAAACCGTGGCAGAGTAAGAACTATTATTTGTTTTTAGTTTTACATATTTGGGACTCAGCTTCTCTGTTAGAAATATTTTGTTAAGCTTCATACTGTGGCTGGTTTTCAGAATTTTCACTTTATCTTTTTGTGTGTCTGAAATTCTCACTTAATGCTGCCAACTACGAGGCAGAAAAAAACACAGTCAAATAGATAACACAGTGGCTATCATGAACACATAAGCAAAGAAACTGAAATACTCGTCACCCACAATATACAAAAACAAAAGTTTATCTGTACCACATTTAGGAGTCAACCCAACAGTCAAGTTGGTTAAAAACACGTACATCAGGATAACTTTTTTCTGCCAACAATTATTTAGGGAAGAAACTCATTCGTCACATCTCGCAACCTACAGGGAATCTGAGCAATCAAGAATTTACAAAATGATATCCACTGATTGCAACAAATGCCGTATTAATCAAGTGAGCAGAAGCTTTAAAACCCGATTTAAAGAACACATTAGCATTTTCAGACTTGATGAAGCTAACAAACAATGCTTTAGCGAAACATATAAATGAATGAGGACACAGTGATGCAGCAGACAACGATCGTAAGTATTGCATAATTCAGCGAATAGCTGGAAATAGACAACTTGGAGGAAATTTAAATATTCATTCGAGTCCAAAGTAAAAAACGAGATCCTAAATGAACTGATAGAGGTTTATTAATTACGTTTCTTCACCAACTTCAGCACAGAACCCTCAAAATGTTCTTTGGACATTTCCGAAAGAACAGTGATGGAGTTTCAGAATTTACGTTTCTTCAGCAACTTGAACACAACACTCTTAATACAGAATATACTTCAAAATTTAAGATTGTATAGGTTGTAGAAATCTATTTGTAATTTTATAAAATAAAAGTTTTATACTGTAAATTTTAAAATAAAATTGTCGCTGAATTTGTAATATATTTCGTCGGCCCACATCTGCGATGCGACAGAAAGAGGTGCAGAAGACAATGCAAGTGACCGCAACATCAGAACCTGCATAAGAACAGTTAACTCGAAACAAGCTTTGTTTTGACTGCCATCTGGTTTTTCCGCACTGTTGAGATGTACGTGATATCGTGTTTTCATCTTACCTTAAGATTTTTGTGAACAATGGCTAACAAATTCACAGGAGGCATAGGAATGGAGGTACTAGTACACATCACATTTTATGCGACCGTTTTCCCCCAAGTGTCCCATAACTGATGTAAAACCCAAAAAAGGAGATAAATCAAAGCTTAAGAATTCCTAGCGTCGGATGGTGCGTACACAGACGCACGTCGCGTGCAACCTGGTAGGGAAGTTCACGGCTTACTCTGCACACCTGAAGTTTATGACACCTCGACGATCGCCTGAGTGGGCTGGAGGCAATGACGCCCAGGCTAGAATCCTGCAAGTCGCGCCTTCTTCGCACCTGAGAGGAGTTAATTATTGTTTTCTAATTTTGAGTACTTGATATTATATCCAGTTGTTATATTGTGTTATATGGAATTGGACCTGTTATACACCGAAGAGCCAAAGAAACTGTTACACACGCCTAATGTCGTGTAGGACCTCCGCGAGCACGCAGAAGTACCGCAACATGGCGTGGCAAGGACTAGACTAATGTCTCAAGTAGTGCTGGAGGGAATGAGCACCATGAATCTCTCAGGGCTGTCCAAAAATCCGTAAGAGTACGAAGGGTGGACGTTGGAAGACATCCCAGCCATGCCCAATAATGTTGATGTCTGGGAAGTTTGGTGGCTAGCGGAGGTGTTTACACTCAGAAAAGTGTCCCTGGACGCACTCTGTAGCAATTATGGACGTATGGGGGTATCGCACTGTCCTGCTGGAATTTCGAAAGTCAGTCCGGATGCACATTGGACATGAATGGATGGTGATCAGCCAAGACGCTTACCTATGTGTCACCTCTCAGAGTCGTATCTAGCCTTATCAGGGATCTCATAACACTCCATTTGAGCACGCCCCACACTATTACAGAGCCTCCACCAACCTGAACAGTCCCCTGCTGAAATGCAGGTTCCATGGATTCATGAAGTTGCCTCCATACCCGTACACGTACATCCGCTCGATACAATTTGAAACGAGACTCTTCCGACGGGCAACACTTTTCCAGTCATCAACAGTCCCATGTTGGTGTTGACGGCCTCAGGCCAGGCGTAAAGCTTTGTGTCGTGCAATCATCAAGGGTACATTAGTGGGGCTTCGGCTCCGAAAGCCCATATGATGATGTTTCGTTGAATTATTCGCACGATGACACTAGTTGATAGCACAGCATAGAAATCTGCAGCAATTTGCGGAAGGGTTGCACTTCTGTCACGGTGAACGATTCTCTTCAGTCGTCGTTGGTCCCGTTCTTGTAGGATTTTTTACCGGCCGCCGCATGTCGGAGATTTGATGTTTTACCGGATTCCTGATATTCACTCTTGAAATGGTCGTACGGAAAAGGCCCCACTTCATCGCCACCTCGGAGATGCTGTGTCCCATCGCTCGTGAGCCGACTATAACACCACGTTCAAACTCACTTAAATCTTGATAACCTGCCATTGTAGCAGCAGCAACCGATCTAACAACTGCGCGATAGACTTGTTGCCTTGTACAGGCATTGCCAACCGCAACAGAGTATTCTTTCCGTTTACATATCTCTGTATTTGAATATGCATGCCTATATCAGTTTATATGGCGCTTCAGTGTATTAACGCTCCTACCAGTGTATGGGCGCATAACCACTGGTCAGTGTTACTAACTGCAACTTGTGTTCTATGCCATATTGTGTGCAAGTATAATAGTACCCTCTGAGGTAGGTTTCGTGAAAGGAATAAATTGTGGCTGGATCTGTGTGGGAGGAAAGGTGGTAGGGTAGTGGTGTCTGTTTGTGTTATTGTATCAGCGATATATGATCTGGTGGTCCACTGATCATGACCGGGCCAAATATCTCACGAAATAAGCGTCAAACGAAAAAACTACAATGAACGAAAATTGTCTAGCTTTAAAGGGGAAACCAGATGGCTCTATGGTTGGCCCGCTAGATGGCGCTGCCATAGGTCAAACGGGTATCAACATCGTTTTTTAAAATAGGAACCCTCATTTTTTATTACATATTCGTGTAGTACGTAAAGAAATATTAGTTGGACGACTTTTTTCGCTTTGTGATATATGGCGCTGTAATAGTCACAAACATATGGCTCACAATTTTAGACGAACGGTCGGTAACAGGTAGGTTTCCTAAATTAAAATACAGAATGTAGGTACGTTTGAACATTTTATTTCGGTTGTTCCAATGTCATATATGTACCTTTGTGAACTTATCATTTCTGAGAACGCATGCTGTTACAGCGTGATTACCTGTAACTACCACATCAATGCAATAAGTGCTCAAAATGATGTCCGTCAACCTCAATGCATTTGGCAATACGTGTAACGACATTCCTCTCAACAGCGACCGCTTATCACATGATCACACTGACAGAACCACAGGCACATAGACACAGGCAACAGAGCATGCACAATGTCGGCACTAGTACAGTGTATATCCACCTTTCGCAGCAATGCAGTCTCCTATTCTCCCATGGAGACGATCGTAGAGATGCTGGATGTAGTCCTGTGGAACGGCTTGCCATGCCATTTCCACCTGGCGCCTCAGTTGGACCAGCGTTCGTGCTGGACGTGCAGACCGCGTGAGACGACGCTTCATCCAGTCCCAAACATGCTCAATGGGGGACAGATCCGGAGATCTTGCTGGCCAGGGTAGTTGACTTACACCTTCTAGAGCACGTTGGGTGGCACGGGATACATGCGGACGTGCATTGTCCTGTTGGAACAGCAAGTTCCCTTGCCGGTCTAGGAATGGTAGAACGATGGGTTCGATGACGGTTTGGATGTACCGTGCACTATTCAGTGTCCCCTCGACGATCACCAGTGGTGTACGGCCAGTGTAGGAGATCGCTCCCCACACCATGATGCCGGGTGTTGGCCCTGTGTGCCTCGGTCGTATGCAGTCCTGATTGTGGCGCTCACCTGCACGGCGCCAAACACGCATACGACCATCATTGGCACCAAGGCAGAAGCGACTCTCATCGCTGAAGACGACACGTCTCCATTCGTCCCTCCATTCACGCCTGTCGCGACACCACTGGAGGCGGGCTGCACGATGTTGGGGCGTGAGCGGAAGACGGCCTAACGGTGTGCGTGACCGTAGCCCAGCTTCATGGAGACGGTTGTGAATGGTCCTCGCCGATACCCCAGGAGCAACAGTGTCCCTAATTTGCTGGGAAGTGGCGGTGCGGTCCCCTACGGCACTGCGTAGGATCCTACGGTCTTGGCGTGCATCCGTGCGTCGCTGTGGTCCGGTCCCAGGTCGACGGGCACGTGCACCTTCCGCCGACCACTGGCGACAACATCGATGTACTGTGGAGACCTCACGCCCCACGTGTTGAGCAATTCGGCGGTACGTCCACCCGGCCTCCCGCATGCCCACTATACGCCCTCGCTCAAAGTCCGTCAACTGCACATACGGTTCACGTCCACGCTGTCGCGGCATGCTACCAGTGTTAAAGACTGCGATGGAGCTCCGTATGCCACGGCAAACTGGCTGACACTGACGGCGGCGGTGCACAAATGCTGCGCAGCTAGCGCCATTCGACGGCCAACACCGCGGTTCCTGGTGTGTCAGCTGTGCCGTGCGTGTGATCATTGCTTGTACAGCCCTCTCGCAGTGTCCGGAGCAAGTATGGTGGGTCTGACACACCGGTGTCAATGTGTTCTTTTTTCCATTTCCAGGAGTGTATATCTTGAGATAGTGTAACCAGGGCGCCAAAGTATTCAGACTATGTTTATTCAGTGTTTAAAAATTTTTTCCAAAAAGACTTTTGCAATTTATTCACGCTGACATCTTCACAAAACAATAAAAGTAAAAATGCTTTTCATCCAGGCGTGGCGTTTTACTTTATTACTTCTTTACCATTAACATTATTCGCAACATTTTTCGCAACCATTATCTACTGCACTGAATGTAACACAAAATTGTATCATTGTATGACACAGTGTTCAGGAGATATGACGTCGTAATCACGGAGGTGTGTAAGAACCTAGCTTTTCTGAAACTGAAGTACAAATTATCCAGACTATACCTATCCATTGTTTGATAATGAGAGAGTGACGTAACTGAATAGTCAAATGTTGCTAAGTGGCAGTAAATAAAGTCATTGCTATTGTATTATCCTAAATTTTCTGAATAGAGGAACAGTTTTTGTAAAGTATGAACCATGAGCTTGTCAAATATCCCGTTGCTGGAACGCGGCGAGAAAGAGCAGTTGCAAGTTTTAGGCGTTGGGTGGTCGAGGAGCAGATTTTCGGGAGGGTTCACCGTATTCCTCCAGGGATGTGTAGTGTCTCTTTTGAAATATTAAGGACAATACATATGAAATGACTAAAAAAATTGACTGTGAATAATATTAAATGGACAGAAATGTCATATTTATTGCGAAAATTTATCAAATTAATTTCAAGGAGATATTATATCGATCGTAATGTAAAAAAAATTATATGCAATGGATGAGATCGTAGTGTATAACGTATAGATGCAATCATTATGATTTTTGTTCTTATACTGAAAAAAGACAGAGCTTTTCCTTCTTCTGTTGTTAGTCTGCTGTATGTAAGGTACGATTCTATTGTATTGGAGAGACTACGTTCAGCGATAGCATTTGTTCTGTTTGTTCTCTAGCATAGAGATTAATTAGAGTGCATCCTGTGCATGGCGAATATATATATTGCACTGTGTCATTTAAAAACCCATACAAGCACCTCTTCATAAGGAGACAATTAAAAAAAGTTATTTAGCATTTTTCGGTTGCTGCGATGCGAGCAGCGGTGATTTTTGACTGGTAACAATTGGCTGCCATTACGCGGCATATTTAAAATTGCTGTTTTGTGCAGATTACTTCAATAGCCAGCGTAATAAAAATCATTCCAAGTCATTAAGTTATTTAAAGTGGAAAAGTTCGATAATGTTATTTTGGCAGAAACTAAATATTTACAAAGATGCAATTATTTCTAGGTCAGTAGACTTGGCCGGAATTCCATTACGCTAAGAGCATTTGAAATAATTTGTAGCGACCCTTGCGCTCAAGTAAATCATAACTTAACATTTATTTTGGCCACCTACAAATCAATTTTCTTATTACGGCCTATATTGTTTTTTACGTAACAGTCAATACTAATAAATCAATATATCAAAGAATAAATTACAGTAGAGGGACGTAATAGACGGCAGAGCCACGTGAGTGTGAGTTGGTAACGGCAGGTAATGGTGATCCTAGAGTTTTCAGAGCTGTGCCAAGTGCGAGTGATCCTAGGGGAGCAGTCAAAAATACCCACAGACTTTTCTAGAAGCATATACAGATAATGAGCCGCCGCCATTTTACTGTACATGGGAAATGAGCTTCGTGAGAACCAGTTCGGTGCCAGCTTCTATTCAGTTTAGGAAAATACAACAAGCGGTTATGGAGAAAACTCAGTGGGCTTCTCCTACATTTCAGAAGGTGCGGAGAAATTGTCAGTTATCACGGTGGCAAAATTAGCTAATCCTCCCGTCCAACTGGCGGTGTTTAGGAGGGGGTTGGAAGACAGACATGAGGAAACACTTGGTGGCACCGTTTGGGAGCGCAGGGGTGACGCTTCGTCGCGGAGATATCGAGAGATGTCCGGCCCAGCCTGGAGTTACTTTCGCTGATTTTTTCAGTCAGTGTCGCGCTGCTTTTCCTCTGTGAAGCTAACAATTTGCGAGTTTATTCTGTAACTCATGCTCGCTTTCACTATTATTATTAAAAATATTATTATTGTTTTGGTATCGTTAGTTGATTTATCCAGTATTACATCTGCGAGCTCCTCACACTCTGAAAAATCATTTCACTGCTGAGTAGTAGTCTTCAATATAGCATTCAACTGCCTTCAGCATTTATATTGTGCTTTCAACATAGGAATTTTGTGTCGCTACTAATTAATGAAATCCTGTTTGTAATTCCATACTCAGTGATTTTTATGCTTGACATAGTGAGTAGTTACGCAGTTTACATTGATATGTGAATAATTTTTAAGGATCAATAAATTAATGGTTAATTCGAAGGAATATTATCATTCTTCTCTTAATAAATGTCATCAGCCGATTCTGTGTTACTGAATAGTGCTCTCGTTTGTGATATTCGCTATTTTTGACTTCATTAAAACAGCAAATACGAGTAGTTAATACTTTCAGCCAGAAGGCAAATACTTGTTTATAAATAATGATTAATGTATAATGAGGCGTTGCATGGCGACGGTGGAATTTTCTAAATAATGTAATTCGTCGTCTATGGGCGGCAATATAAACAGAAAAATACAGATAGATATGCGATCCTTCACTATTTTGTTCGCTGGAGAACAAATGAAGCCTTGAGCGCAAGATTTGTGGCAGTCTGATCTAATTTTTACTAAATGTATAAAAACGTGTTATGTCTGAGTGAAGTGTAAAGAACTGTTATAACTTACCGTGGCGATGCACGAGCGACTCAAAGAAGACAATGGCTATATAAAAGAGCTCTCAATGGACATGATACGGACATAAAAATCTACCGTCATTGTAGTAATAAGCTTAAGGTACGATATAGGTTTTAGTTACAATAAATATTTGTTCTGGGAATACTGAATCATTTAGCAGTGCTCATTCCTATTATCTCCTCAGTATTATTTTCATTTTAATTATGCATTTTGCTAATATTACAGACACCAAGGTCAGCAGTCCGATGTGCGTGTTACATTGATAAAAAGAAAACTGTTTTATCGTCTTCTTGCATCAGCTTTAATATTGAATTTCCCTTTTGTGTGATGTTACAGTTGTTTTTGCGCCCTTAAGAACTTTCTGGTCCCTTAGGAAATTGTTTTGTCATAACAATAACTTCACAACCGTGTACGATCGTATCTACGATCATGAAGTAATTAGAAAGACGATATCGCAATTTCTTAATCAATAGCACGCTAGTTGTGACTGCCTCAAGCCACGCGAAACTGCAAGTAAAAACTATTCACATCTCATAATGCAATATTTTATGACAATGGTCAATCCATGATTCTTACGCCAATTGTGATTGATAAAACAGTAAGCTAAATCTCAATTTCCAACTTTCCATTGAATAACAACATCACTTTTATTTTGTAACATCATACGTTGTGTCGACGTTCCGGTGTAAAACAGGTGTCATTGCTAGGAACATTCTTGATTAACCAGGAAAGGTAATCATTTCATTTCTTTTTTATGAATTTTTCTTAATTTTCGATAATTAAACCTAAGAGCTGACAAGTGCGAGAATTATCGCACAATCAGCTTAACAGCTCATGCATCGAAGCTGCTTACAAGAATAATATACAGAAGAATGGAAAAGAAAATTGAGAATGCGCTAGGTGACGATCAGTTTGGCTTTAGGAAAAGTAAAGGGACGAGAGAGGCAATTCTGACGTTACGGCTAATAATGGAAGCAAGGCTATAGAAAAATCAAGACACTTTCATAGGATTTGTCGACCTGGAAAAAGCGTTCGACAATATAAAATGGTGCAAGCTGTTCGAGATTCTGAAAAAAGTAGGGGTAAGCTATAGGGAGAGACGGGGTCATATACAATATGTACAACAACCAAGAGGGAATAATAAGAGTGGACGATCAAGAACGAAGTGCTCGTATTAAGAAGGGTGTAAGACAAGGCTGTAGCCTTTCGCCCCTACTCTTCAATCTGTTCATCGAGGAAGCAATGATGGAAATAAAAGAAAGGTTCAGGAGTGGAATTAAAATACAAGGTGAAAGTATATCAAGGATACGATTCGCTGATGACATTGCTATCCTGAGTGAAAGTGAAGAAGAATTAAATGATCTGCTGAACGGAATGAACTGTCTAATGAGTGCACAGTATGATTTGAGAGTAAATCGGAGAAAGACGAAGGTAATGAGAAGTAGTAGAAATGAGAACAGCGAAAAACTTAACATCAGGATTGATGGTCACGAAGTCAATGAAGTTAAGGAATTCTGCTACCTAGGCAGTAAAATAACCAATGACGGACGGAGCAAGGAGGACATCAAAAGCAGGCTCGCTATGGCAAAAAAGGCATTTCTGGCCAAGAGAAGCCTACTAATATCAAATACCGGCCTTAATTTGAGGAAGAAATTTCTGAGGATGTACGTCTGGAGTACAGCATTGTATGGTAGTGAAACATGGACTGTGGGAAAACCGGAAAAGAAGAGAATCGAAGCATTTGAGATGTGGTGCTATAGACGAATGTTGAAAATTAGGTGGACTAATAAGGTAAGGAATGAGGAGGTTCTACGCAGAATCGGAGAGGAAAGGACTATGTGGAAAACACTGATAAGGAGAAGGGACAGGATGATAGGACATCTGCTAAGACATGAGGGAATGACTTCCATGGTACTAGAGGGAGCTGTAGAGGGCAAAAACTGTAGCAAATAATTGAGGACGTAGGTTGCAAGTGCTACTCTGAGATGAAGAGGTTAGCACAGGAAAGGAATTCGTGGCGGGCCGCATCAAACCAGTCAGTAGACTGATGACCAAAAAAAAAAAATAAAAAACTGCATCTGTTATGAGCAGCTTCAGTACACATCATTGCCACTGTCATTCTGTGGCGTTGAAACCTACAGCTCGTAGAATAGCTTGTAGAGTTAATCGTGTTTTGAGTTCTAAAGTGGAGCTGGCAGTTTGCACTCACTACCTCCGAACCCCAATCGACTCACAATGAAACATAGCGAATAATGCGCTTAAGCCTCACGTTACAAGAGCACTTAGCGACTTCCTACAAATATTGAATATAGTTTGGAACTGTTTTATATCTGAGAACTCTATTCCTTAAAGAATTGGGAGGGTGAGAGCTATAGGTTTTTTCTAACACTCTTTATCACCTTCATCTTAGTTTTTGTTTATCCTCAATCCGTATTCACACACTTCACGCCATTCAACAGGTCTAAGCCAGTTCTGATTTGGTTTGAATGACTATGTCACTTGCGAATATAAGAACAGGGATATCTTCTCGTCTCCTGGAAGTTTCTTTCGACGTAAAGCGGAAACGAAGGGTCCAGTCCTGCCTTAAATCTTATACTTGCCGTTGTTGATCTTTCTACGCAATACTACATATTGCTCTTCTGTCTCAGGATTTCCAGCATTCTATTCCACTTCACGCTGTCGAAGGCTGCTACCATGTCTGCAAACCACAGAATGCTAAATAGAGTTTTCGTTATTTTTTTCTGTCGTTACAAATCGCAAGATTCGATATACTTCTCTGGTAGCTTTCCTTGAAACTGGTCTTCGCCAGTACCTTTGCAGCGTTACCTTCTGTTCTGTACCACAAGACCCATATTTTACTTATGTTCTGAACTAAGGAAAAAAGACATTACGTCCCGCTCCGATAAAATGTGTAGCACTGAAGGGCGCTTTTCTTATGAAGTCATGCGGCATACCGTCCTCCTTTCTGCAAGCGGATCTGAGGTCGCCGTTGAGTGTTGGCAGACAAAGGCAATTCTCGGGGCAGATATACGAGCAACATTGCAACCCGCCTCGGGAAAGCCATTAAGACTGACATAACGCGCTACGTATGAAACAAAGAAAATTAATCGTACCAATAAGCTGACCGCCGGGGAGATATATTTACTTTGCGCAATATTTGGCGCACGTGTACTCTGTATTAAAGCCGGCGGCCGCCTGGAGACGCAGCGCTAAATCTCGACTCGGCCTGGCTGTGTGAGCCGGGGCGGGTCCTGGACGCAGAGCAGGCCTAGTCAGGTGGTACACGAACAAGCCCTTTAATGAGGCTCTTCATTACGCACCGGAACGCAGCAGGTTTCAGACTTCACGGGCACGCTGCAGACAGCGCCTGTCTGGTAGTGCACGCACGACATGTTGCTTTCTTGGCAGGCGAACTTCACAGCGACTGTTTCGGGCGCTTTCTCTTCATCGCACTTGAGCTTTTCAAGGTATTCCCCTGACTCACCTCGAATCACTTACTGAACTGGCCATTAAAATTGCTACCCCACGCAGATGACATGCTACAGACGCGCAATTTAACCGACTGGTAGAAGATGCTGTGATATGCAAATGATTAGCTTTTCAGAGCATTCACACAAGGTTGGCGCCGGTGGCGACACCTACGTGCTAACATGAGGAAAGTTTCCAACCGATTTCTCATACACAAACAGCAGTTGACCGGCTTTGCCTGGTGAAACGTTGTTGTGATGCCTCATGTAAGGAAGAGAAATGCGTACCATCACGTTTCCGATTTTGACAAAGGTCCAACTGAAGCCTATCGCGATTGCGCTTTATCGTATCGTGACACTGTTGCTCGCGTTGGTCGAGATCCAATGACTGTTAGCAGATTATGGAACCGGTGGGTTCAGGAGGGTAATCTATCCATGGAACGTCGAGCAGGACCCCAACGGCCTCGCATCACTAGCAGTCGAGATGACAGGCATCTTATCCGCATAGCTGTAACGGATCGTGCAGCCACGTCTTGATCCCTGGGTCAACAGATGGGGACGTTTGAAAGACAACAACCATCTGCACGAGCGAACAGTTCGATGACGTTTGCAGCAGCATGGACTATCAGCTCGGAGACCATGGCTGCGGTTACCCTTGACGCTGCATCACAGACAGGAGCGCCTGCGATGGTGTACTCAACGACGAACCTGGGTGTACGAATGGCAAATCGTCATTTTTTCGGATGAATCCAGGTTCGGTTTACAGCATCATGATGGTGCCATCCATGTTTTGCGACATCGCGGTGAACGCACATTGGAAGCGTGTATTCGTTATCGCAATATTGGCGCATCATTCGGCGTGATGGTATAGGGTGCCATTGGTTACACGTCTCGGTCACCTGTTGTTCGCATTGACGGCACTTTGAACAGTGGACCTTACAATTCAGATGTGTTACGACCCGTGGCTCTACACTTCATTCCATCCCTGCGAAACCCTACATTTCAGCAGGATAATGCACGACCGCATTTTGCAGGAGCTGTACGGGCCTTTCTGGAATGTTCGACTGCTGCCCTGGCCAGCACATTCTCCAGATCTCTCACCAAATGAAGTCATGGCGACTGTCTTCTGGGTCTCTCAAGGGGTTATTCTGTTTGATGTCCTCCCTCGTGGTGCAACGACCAACTCGGAAGTGTATTATGCTACTCTCAGGAAGCTGAAAAAACGGCTTCAACGTTTTCATTGCCACAAAAATGCAAACGAACTCCTTCTCTATGACAATTTAAGACCTCACACAAGTCTGCGCAGCCGAGAGGCGCTAACAAAACTTCGTTGGACTGTTCAGACTCATCCACCCTACAACCCATACCTCGCACCTTCCGACTGTCATATGTTTGGCCCACTGAAGAATACACACCGCCCAAAGCAGTACGCAGTTGATGGGGAGGTTATTTGTGGAGCAAGACTTAGAGTGGTACAATGTGGAATACAGGCTCTCCTAGTAATTCCGTCGCATTGGAAGGAGATTATGTTGAAAAATACGGTTTTGTAGCCAAAATAACGGGAAATAATGTGGTGTAGAAGAATCCTTAATAAAATCAACCTGATTTCGAAAGAAAATGTATTGCATTACTTGTTGAACGCTCCTCGTTGCAACTCGCTCACTATGAAGACGGCTTGTAACAAACGTCAAGGTTGAGTGAAGCGTACTACGTGCTTGTACATGCAAATCACCAGCATTTCAGTGGAATCAAAGTAGTTAGGACTAATCGCATTTACGCTCCGTACGTGATAAAAGTTTATGCAGTGTGATTTTCATTTATAAATCTCATTTGAATGTTGATAGTTAGTTAGAAGATTGTGTTAAACATCGTTCAAGAAGGAGAAACTTCTGTGGTGGCAGGATCACGCCCTAGAAGGAATACACTTTATCTCATTAATATCTTTTTGTGTGCACTACCGCTATGTCATATAAATTATTTAAAAGGCTAAAAATGCTAATGTAGCACACATTTCTGTCGTGTACAGCATGAGTGTTCAGTACAGAGTGAAAAATAGTAATTAGAAAAGACAACGCATAGTGGTAGCGTTAGAAACATACGATTCAGTTCAAAAGTAGGGGACTGCCGGACAAAGTGACCAGGCTATAGCATTCCTATTTTTCAAGCTTTGTAACAGTAGACGGAAATGCACAGAAATCAGCGATTATAATCTAAAGTTATTAAAGTATAATATAGAGTAGGATCAAATTTATTACTTTAGACAATTCAGTTTCCATGAAATGGCAAAACGGTCACGTTGCCCAACATGTGCGGGCAAAGTGGCCTCTTAGCTGTAAACTCAGGAATTGGTGATAAAATTTATTTTAACAAACAACTAGATATATTTTATTGTGTAACATGACTAGCCACCACCGAGTTGGCCGCTTTACCTACATTGACGACTTTACACAAAAGCTTAATACTAAGTAATAGCATGACTTAACTTCCGATGACTAAAGTTGGATTGTGTAGAAGGATATGACACTTTCAAGACAGTTTCATTCAAAAGACATAAGTGACATTCTCTTTCAGTAATAAACACACAGTCACCACTTACCTTAGAACAAGATAACTAAAATCCACAAAAATATTTAACTCCGACGGAGCGGTAAAGTAGATAGGTTAGAGCGTAAGAAAACCCCTACACTCTATAATGGAACAGTCATGGAGTTCAACAGCATCCACTATGGATAAAATTCACTTCAGATAGGTTAGGCTCCACGGGGTGATTAGGCCGTCCAGGAAGAATGGGTTTAGGTATTTCCCGCGCGATGCTGGCACATCACAGCTCCCGGGACTACAATGGCCATTTTGCCGCCATGGCCACTTTGCCCGGCTCTCCAGTACATCCGAAAAATTAAAAAAAAAAAAAAAAAAAAAAACCACAGACATCTACCAGGCGGCAGGAATACATCAAATGCTATGCAACATGTGACGGACGGTATGCAGGACAAACCGGCAGAACATTCGACTTCCAATACAAAGAGCATACAAGGGTCGGACAAAAATATGGGAACACTGTGAAAAATGCCTGCTTGAACATAAATGCAGATGCTAGTGAACTCAGCAAGTAGCGCTTCTCTATTTAACCACAAGCTGCACCAATAGAATATCCTCAATAGATTGCAACTGTGGAGTTGTGAGTGCATTATGTTGGAGCTAAATAAAGTCTGTCTTGGAAAAACTGTTGGTGCTCGAATGGTGGGTGCTTGCGTAATGAAGAGAGCCATACAACGCTGGGCCGAGCGGTTCTAGGCGCTACAGTCTGGAACCGCGCGACCGCTACGGTCGCAGGTTCGAATCCTGCCTCGGGCATGGACGTGTGTGATGTCCTTAGGTTAGTTAGGTTTAATTAGTTCTAAGTTCTAGGGGACTGATGAACTCAGCAGTTAAGTCCCATAGTGCTCAGAGCCATTTGAACCAGTTCAGGAACCATATTACACTACTGGCCATTAAAATTGCTACACCAAGAAGAAATGCAGATGATAAACGGGTATTCATTAGACAAATATATTATACTAGAACTGACATGTGATTACATTTTCACGCAATTTGCGTGCATAGATCCTCAGAAACCAGTACCCAGAACAACCACCTCTGGCCGTAGTAACGGCCTTGATACGCCTAGGCATTGAGTCAAACAGAGATTGGATGGCGTGCACAGGTACAGCTACCCATGCAGCTTCAACACGATACCACAGTTCATCAAAAGTAGTGACTGGCGTATTGTGACGAGCCAGTTGCTCGGCCGTCACTGACTAGAAGTTTTCAATTGGTGAGAGATCTGGAGAATATGTTGGCCAGGGCAGCAGTCGAACATTTTCTGTAACCAGAAAGGCCCGTACAGGAACTGCAACATGCGGTCGTGCATTATCCTGCTGAAACGTAGGGTTTCGCAGGGATCGAATGAAGGGTAGAGCAACGGGTCGTAAAACATCTGAAATGTAACGTCCATTATTCAAAGTGGCGTCAATACGAACAAGAGGTGACCGAGACGTGTAACCAATGGCACCCTATACCATCACGCTGGATGATACGCCAGTATGGCGATGACGAATACTCGCTTCCAATGTGCGTTCACCGCGATGTCGCCAAACACGGATGCAACCGTCAGGATGCTGTAAACAGAACCTGGATTCATCCGAAAAAATGACGTTTTGCCATTCTTGCACCCAGGTTCGTCGTCAAGTACACCATCGCAGGCGCTCCTGTCTGTGATGCAGCATCAAGGGTAACCACAGCCATGGCCTCCGAGCTGATAGTCCATGCTGCTGTAAACGTCGTCGAACTGTTCGTGCAGATGGTTGTTGTCTTTCAAACGTCCCCATCTGTTGACTCAGGGATCGAGACGTGGCTGCACGATTCGTTACAGCCATGTGGATAAGATGCCTGTCATCTCGACTGCTAGTGATACGAGGCCGTTGGGATCCAGCACGGCGTTCCGTATTACCCTCCTGAACCCATCGATTCCTTATTCTGCTAACAGTCATTGGATCTCGACCAACGCGAGCAGCAATGTCGCGATACGATAAACCGCAATCACGACAGGCTACAATACGACCTTTATCAAAGTCGGAAATGTGATGGTACGCATTTATCCTCCTTACACGAGGCATCACAACAACGTTTCACCAGGCAACGCCAGTGAACTGCTGCTAGTGTATGAGAAATCGGTTGGAAACTTTCCTCATGTCAGCACGTTGTAGGTGTCGCCACCGGCGCCAACCTTGTGTGAATGCTCTGCAAAGCTAATAACTTGCATAATACAGTATCGTCTTCCTGTCGGTTAAATTTCACGTCTGTAGCAAGTCATCTTCGTGGTGTAGCAATTTTAATGGCCAGTGGTGTACATTTTGATTGAGCGCAAATATATCGCTGATGCGTTCCTCAGGAAAACGAATAGCAGAGTATGTAAACAGCTCACAGCACTCCCACCCAAAACGGCAATTGTGAAGTGATCGGGTAATAGTTATTGTGTTATGGTGTGTTATGGTGTGCCTAGGGGGCGCAAAATATTTAAATCCGCCACTGGCACTCATTAAAAGCAGATGGAGACGAAAGAGGTGGAGATATTGTTGTCATATTGACGGCCTAAAAATACCGTAGGAAACATTCATTGTGAAAAAACTGGTATTTTCCAGAAAAGGCTCATTTAAACCGATTTCGGATGAAGCTTTTGAAGATCGACTCATAAAGCCATGGCGATCGAGCACACCTGGTTAGACCAAAGTAATGGAAAAGTTTGAAACATAGGAATTTTACAACCAACCGGTTGCAAATAACTGTTCGGTAATATTGACCTAGGTTTCGACATCTACTAAGGGTGTCTACATAGAATGAAATTTTGAAGAATCGTAAATTCCACTGCGTAAAAGCAATGGTCACAATTTAGAGCAGCTATGCTCAAGTCAGAATTAAAATGCTTTCCAACCTTTTCACATACGCCTAGCTAGGAATAACGTACGACTGGTCAGTCAGATGTTATTTTATTTTAATTTTGACTTTAGCATATTTGCTATAAATTGTGAACATTGCTCTTTCGCAATGTAATTTTACGATTCTTCAAAATTTCAGTCTGATGAAGATACCCTTAGCATGTGTCGAAACTTAGGTTAATTGTACCAAACAGTTATTTGCAACCCGTTCGGTGTAAAATTTTTCTGATTTTAAAAATTGTATATGGTTGCTGAGAAACAGACATGTTCGAAATTGTAATGGAAAGTTGCCACTAGCGAGGAGGGTGGCGCCACTATTAAATATGTGTATGAAGTTGTCAGCCAGCAGTCCCCTTGCAAGCCGGCCGGGGTGGCCGAGCGGTTCTAGGCGCTACAGTCGAGAACCACGCCACCGCTACGGTCGCAGGTTCGAATCCTGCCTCGGGCATAGATGTTTGTGATGTCCTTAGGTTAGTTAGGTAAGTAGTTCTAAGTTATAGGGGACTGATGACCTAAGAAGTTAAGTCCCATAGTGCTCAGAGCCATTTGAACCATTTTTGAGTCCCCTTGCGAGAACTGTCCACTTATACAAAACGTCCAGGAATGACTCAGTTTAGCCAGTGAGGGTGATCGTCGTGTAGGTTCCTTCTATGTGTTTTGTCGAGAAGCTCTAGAAGTTGTGAAGAAAAACTATCAGCGCTGTCGGATCTGTAAAATCCAAGTCTACTTCCTGTGATTCAAAGTGATAAATCGGAAAGCCATACTGGCAAAAAAATCGCAACACCAAAATATATTTAATTTGGAGTAATGAAATTTCCGGAATAGATTTATCTAGGTAACGTGTTTAAATGCATGAAACTGACTGACATTGCAAGATCACAGGTTAATGTCAGTGTCAGATAAGCCATTGCAAATGTGAAATGCTGGTACATTAATAACTGGTTCAAAAATGGCTCTGAGCACTATGGGACTTAACTGCTGTGGTCATCAGTCCCCTAGAACTTAGAACTACTTAAACCTAACTAACCTAAGGAAATCACACACACCCATGCCCGAGGCAGGACTCGAACCTGCGACCGTAGCAGCAGCGCGGCTCCGGACTGGAACGCCTAGAACCGCACGGCCACCGCGGCCGGCATTAATAACTGGTGTCACCGCCAGAATGTTGAATGCAAGCATACCGACGTGGGTGTGGTGTGCTATACAGGTGCCACAAGTCAGTTTGTGGAATGGAGTTCCATGCCTGTTGCAGTTGGTCGGTCAATACGGACATAGGTTATACAGGTTGTCGATGTCACTGGAGTTGTCGTCCGATGATGTCTCAGATGTGCTCGATTGGCGACAGATCTCGTGATCGAGCAGGTCGAGGCAACATGACGAAATTCTATAGAGCAAGTCTGTGGGCGAGCGTTATCCTCTTGGAAATCAGGCCCTGGAATGCTGTCCAAGAATGGCATCAGAGCAGATCGAATCACAAGACTAACGTACAAATTTGCTATCAGAGTGCGTAGGATAATCACGACAGTGGTACTCCTGTCATACGATAGCGCACCCAGTAACATAACTATAGGTGTAGGTATAGTGTGCCTAGCATGTAGACTGGTCGGTTACATGCCCTCAACTGCTCTCCTTAACCAGTACATGGCCTTCACTGGCACTGGAGCAGAACGAGCTTCCGTCAGTAAACAAAACGGACCTCCACCCTGCCCTCCAATGAGCTTTCGCTTGACACTATTGAATCGCACATTGCGGTGGTTTAGGGTCAGTGGAATGCACACTGCAGGGCGTCTGGCTCGGAACTGGCCTTGAAGTAACCGATTTGTGACAGTTCGTTGTTTCACTGTGGTGCCAACTGCTGCTCAAATTGCTGCTGCAAATGCTGCGCCTGAGCCACATACCGAAAGCGATGGTCTTCCCTCTCGATAGTGCCAAATGACGGCCCGGAGCCCGGTCTCCTTGCGACCGTACATTCTCGTGACCACCGCTGCCAACAATCATATACAGTGGCTACATTCCTGCAGTATCACAGAAGGAACATCCAACCTCTCGTAGCACTATTACAAGACCTCGTTCAAACTCATTGTGGTGTTGATAAAGGCGTCTTTGTCGCCCTAAATGGCATTCTTGATTAACATCAACTCACCACGTCCTGTCTCAAAGATAAAAAAGCCTCACAATTGTTAAAGCGTGTATTTGAAACAGGCCTAACCTGCGTCCTCGTAGTGTCGCTACCAGCGTGACGGGCGAGAAATTTGAACAGACGACATCTTCCAGATGTAGAAACACAGCGTTTATGTCGCGTAACTCCTTCTTGGTGTTGCGATTTTTTATAAGTCAGTGTATATTATCCGGAAAAACGTTCAGATGGGTCGCGATTATGATGTATTTGTTCACTAAACAGCATAAACTGGCAATATCGACATAATAATGACTAACTGAAACTAAAAATTTCCTGAGAGCGTGGTCTCTAGAGGGGAAACCAAACACCAAACGCCCCATTGGACGACCAGTACATCTGGGCGTCGTGGACACTGGTCCTTCCTATTGGCGACTGGCTACTTGTCGCCCAGCCATTACCTCGTACTTAGACTCGTGATATTAAGTAGCCGTTTGTGTACTTTCATTAGCTTAAACATCATTCATTTATTAAGATGGCTGATTTCTGGCGTAATATTGTTGTATAAAAGTACTTATGAGCCGCAGGCTTCTCCTAATATCTGTATTGGTAAGAGCTAGTTTAATAGCAAATATTTATTAAGCAAGATTATTAGCTTCCCGCCAGAATGTCTGTGCTTCCCCTACATGCCTCGGTGCTGATGTAACGGGTGTCCTCAGGTCCTGCCACAGCGCCCCACACCTCCTTCCACTGGCAACGTCATATGGTCCAACGGCTCCTTCAGCCAGCTTGGGAACTTAAATCGGTATTCCGGACAGTGTGCATTCTGCAGTACCGCTTTACTCGCTGAATGCAACATCATATCTGCAGAGGCGATACAAAGCTGTAAAACTGGAAAAGGAAGAAAATAAAATGTGGCTCGAACAGAAGGGGTAGTGTAGTGTGCGTACTGTAAGACGTTCAGTACACACACCATCGGATTATTTGACTTGTCGCTCTAACGAAGTAAGCGAGTGTCAGCAATATGTCTCGTGGTCTTATCGTGGCGTATTTATCTTCTGCCGTTAGGTCAGACGATAGAAATGTCACTTGCACGCTTAGAGTAGCAGATTGACGGTGACCAACTTTAAACAGAACTTGATTAATTTTCACACACATTTATTAAATAATAACAAGCATAAAAATTACTTAACTTGTTTATGGATGCTATTTACAATTGACAATCTGAAGTTCCTTTGGTATTGGTACGTTAATCTCATTCTCACACATATCTCGGATACTTGACAAAAGTGTCTATACGTTTATCTTCATGGCTATGTACAGGAATATAGTAATCTTATTAGGTGCAGACTGAAACTTGACTATAGACTGGTACAGACTAATGCAGACTGGTACAGACTGGTGCAGACAGACTGACTAATCGGACGTGTGTATACACTCGTTATAATACCTCGCGCGTTCATGTATCACTGCGCGAGTGTGATCCCCAAGAAGAAAAGGTTCTAAGTTAGCAGCAATCTCTTTGGCTGCGTTACATATTAACACGTGGATCGGCGGAAGCAGAATTTGGTCCGTCTCTATGGCAGCGCCATCTCGTAGTGCGGAGACGGACGAGCGCTGCTCCTGCGCTGTTGTGCTTGGCGGGGCGCGCTCTAGTGCGAAAGTTGTGTACGCGCTGACTACGCAGAAATATGTACACAACAGGTAGCTTACACCCTTCTGGGGAGTTCGGCCGTCAGGTAAATGTCTTTTTATCTGACGCCACTTCGGCTATTTTCACGTGGAGATTATGAAATAATGATGAAGACAGCACCCACACAAACACATGCAGTCCCGAGTGGAGAAAATGCCCTCTCCCTTCACCCCCTGCACCCCATACCGCGTCGAGATTTGTGTCACTACGCGCTACGCTGTGGAGACAGAAGAGAAAGATGAGGGGAGGGAGGGCGACAGCGCCCCTCCGGCGCATGAACCAGTACATCTGGGCGTCGTGGACGCTGGTCCAAACACCGCGCGAAGTGAAGGTATCCATGCGCCGGAGCCGGGCCGCCTGCCGCTTGAGTTATGCGACATGCGCACACAAACAGCGCGACCTAACACGACGCTCCGCATCAGCTCGTGGGAAGCGACCGACACGACGCCAGCCCTCACGCTTCCCGAAAGCCCACTCTGGGACTCCTCAACACAAGCTGTACTGATAGCCTTTTGACTGCTGTCTGAAGGCCGTAGAGTCGCGAGTTGAATCGTTCCTTCCGTCTGTTCTACGAAGTTTCCGAGGCGTGGCACGAAGTCTAAGCGCCAACAGCCTAAATAAATGTTGCCAGCCTCGCTTTGGCTCGCGAGACAAAGCTAAACATCCCACGAGTCCGATGTCAATCTTCAAAGACCCCTGTAGCTACTTGGCGTAAGTTCCATGCGGATTTTGCGGATGATGCTGTAGTATACAGAGAAGTTGCAGGATTAGAAAACTGCAGCGAAATACAGGAAGATCTCCAGTGGGTAGGCACTTAGTGCAGGGAGTGGCAACTGACCCTTACCATAGACAAATGTAATGTATTGCAAATACATAGAAAGAAGGATCCTCTATTGTATGATTATATGATAGCGGAAAAAACACTGGTAGCAGTTACTTCTGTAAAAAATCTGCGCGTATGCGTGCGGAACGATTTGAAGTGGAATGATCATATAAAATGAATTGTTGGTAAGACGGGTACCAGGTTGAGATTCATTGGGAGAGTCCTTAGAAAATGCAGTCCATCAACAAAGGAGATGGCTTACAAAACACTCGTTCGACCTATACTTGAGTATTGCTCATCAGTGTGGGATCCGTACCAGGTCGGGTTGACGGAGGACATAGAGAAGATTCAAAGAAGAGCGGCGCGTTTCGTCACAGGGTTATTTCGTAAGTGTGATAGCGTTACGGAGATGTTTAGCAAACTCAAGTGGCAGACTCTGCAAGAGAGGCGCTCTGCATCGCGGTGTAGCTTGCTGTCCAGGTTTCGAGAGGGTGCGTTTCTGGATGAGATTTCGAATATATTGCTTTCCCCTACTTATACCTCCCGAGGAGATCACGAATGTAAAATTAGAGAGATTCGAGCGCACACGGAGGCTTTCAGACAGTCGCTCTTCCCGCGAACCATACGCGACTGGAACAGTAAAGGGAGTTGATGACAGTGGCACGTAAAGTGCCCTCCGCTACACACCGTTGGGTGGCTTGCAGAGTATAAATGTAGATGTAGATGTATCTACATAACTACTTTCAGAGAAGATTCCGAGATGCGATCACTGGACTGGAATATGTACATCGCTGAAGGTTCTTACACCGCCTCTAAATGGCATAGTGTAAGAGGCGACAAAGGTGCGAACGGGTCAGAGATCCGAATCTAGCGTTCTTTCTATATGCGAGTGTAATGTGGCAATGTTGTAGCCTTGCATCTTATGATGGGAACTTGTATGGTGGAAGGACCAGGTGTGCTGAGTTAGTGGTTTGCGCTTTGAAGCTTTCGAGATACGAGGCGAGTTAGTTTTTTAAAGCTTACGATCTAAATATTTACCATGTAATTGATGGCTGTCTGTCTGCTATAACAAAATCCCAAAGATTTACCAATACCTCCTGTATAAATACATGACCCAACTCACGCTTTAAGCAGAATTGTTAGCTCAACGAGTGGCCATATATAGCAGCCGATACCAGAAATTCAGAAATCAGCACCAGGGTGCATGACTCCTGCGAACTAGCTGAGCATGCGTACCTTTCCTCCAAAACATTTGTCTTTTCTTTCTTCAGTTTTAACACTGAACGCGTAGGTTTACGTAACATTTTTGATGTATTTTAATTCATAGTTCACTATTTCACATCGACTGATAAAGTGTTAATAAAACTAGTTCAACCTCATGTTACAGAAGCTGCGAGAGAAAAATGTCCTCCAGCCGATGTCTTCTATAAGCGTTAGAGGAAGTTAATAGAAAACGGGTCATCCATTAGAAATGCAGCTAGAGGGCTTGGATCTAATAAATCCACATAACGTAACAGACTTAAAGCAAGCTGTATAGTAGCGTCAGTGGGGTATTGGTCAGTCGCTACACGTAATCCAACAGTTACGTAAGGGTAGGTACTTATTTTTTCACAATAAATATTTTGTCTTGCTTTACATGCTACGGTGTTTTCTATTTCGACGGTAACTTTTAACGATTTCGTGTACGTGGTCACTGCGAACTTCATGTTGTCAAGACATCCTATAACGGGATGACGTCCCCTGCATTCTGCCCTATTTTATATTGGACTACCAAACTATCGATGGATGAAAATTTTTGGCACAATTAGACCAAGAATGTTGGATCATCTACCGGTTATCGTTTGAAATAAACTATGAAATAAATATGTAACCCTGAAGATGTGGCTTTAACGCCACGAAACTAACTGGATCATAAATAAAGTTTTATCATACAGCTGAAGCACTCTTTTTCATCGTGGTACAATTCTACAGCGTTGGATACCCACAAAACGAAATCTGCTGCACTCCTTTTTTGTTCATCTCCAGGAGTAGTATTCTGTAGCAGGCAGTTTTGCAGAAATTTGTCGTATGTGAGCGCATTCGACCAGCATACATCGGTATGATGTGGAGACCGTAACGAGACGCAGGCAAACGTAGAGAACTTACGTACGACTGTGATCAGTGATAGCAGTCGCGTTAGGTAATGTTTTGTCGTTTTTGTGTCTCATTCACCGGCAGATGTCACACGTAAAACAACTGGATTTTGTTCACTTTTTCAATCGATTCAGAACACTTGGCGGTGTGAATAAATCTCGGTGCTAGGCAAGAGACTCGCAAGTAGCTTCTTCCACTCACGAAATACGCTTCAGAACCTCTGTAATATTATTTGTTTTGTTATTCTGAGATGTTACTTGGGAGGAATGTGAGACACTTCGATTCGACGTTAATTCAGCGCCACCACGATAAAATTGGATAACTAACCAATTGGTAAATTATGCTGCTTATCTGTTACACATCGACTTCGTGAATACGTTAATTCACACCTTTGTCGTGGAATTACCAATTTGCGCCACGTGTATGTTCTGCCACCGTATTAGAATTCTTATTTATTTTCATGTGGTAGTGAATTCCCATATTTGTGTTGCACTTGATTTGGAGTTGCATTGCACATTAGTTCCGTATAGAAATTTCTGCTTTGTGAAAGATTTTCCGTCAATAATGTAAGTCGACGTTGATGCAGTTACTCCGTGACTTCCTGCTGCTGAGGTTACGCAATTGCAAAGCATTGTCTGCAGCACACATTCTAAATGTTTACGTATTATTAGGTAAAGTACGTCACAGATCACAATGATATTTGTCTTTGCACAGTCGGACTTCCAAGGTGTGATTCATCTCGCCTAAGGATGGTAAAGTATGTTATTAGTAGTTTCATGTTCGCCCAAATAACTTTTCCCCATTTTGTTGCACTTTGTATGTCCCTGCGTTCATGTATCGTTAGTCAGAAGGTCATATAGCGCTATAGATGGCTGACATCCAATGTCTGGGACTAAATTTCTTGTTATAAACTGTATTTATCGCTTTGCATGAATTGTCGTATATAGTCAAGATAGAACAGCAGATTGGAAGTTACTTTTAGGAAGGCGGGGCATTGTTAGAAACTTGTCATGAAATGCAGAGATGCTCGCATATGCCTGGTGCAAAGGCTTGCGGCTGACACGAAAAGTCTACTGTAGATCTACAGTACACTTTACATGCCATCTTACGGTATGAGGCGTATGGCACTTCTGATACATCATTCTTTTTCCTGTAGGAACGTATGGTGTAGCATCGACTAATATTGTACATCTACACGCTGCATACCACTGTTAAGTGCATGGCAAAAGATAGTTCCCATTCCACTACGTTCTATAGTTTCTTACCGTTCCATTCGGAAATGATGTTGCCAAGGAGTGATTGTCAGTAGACGTTAGTTTGAAATCTAATTACTCTGATTTTCTTGTCATGATCATTTCGCGAGACTTATGGGGGTGGAAATATCATGTTGCTGCACTCTTCTTGGAACATACACTCTCCGATTTTCAACAGTGAACGTGCATTAACGTTATGTAACGTTCATGAACAATGCGGTATCGTTTGACTACTACATTAAGATCAGCCGTTGGAATCGTCACAGCCTCTAAGTATCTGGGAGCTTCTGTCCGAAGCGTCTCAAACTGGAGCCCCTGGGAAAGGCAGGTACCAGACATACATCCTAGGAACGTGTAAATCAGGCACAAAAGAAGCCGTTCACGAAAGTCTCGATCGACGAATTCTAGAGCGTTGTCCGTGGACATAGCACTCTCATTCAGATGGATATAGAGAAGACTGAAAGAAGGTCGCTACGATATTTCACAAGATATCTTATTCAACATGAGAGCGTCGCAGAAATGCTGCCACGCGGGGTGGCCGTGCTGTCTTAGGCGCCTTGTCACGGTTCGTGCTGCTCACCCCGTCGGAGGTTCGAGTCCTCCCTCGGGTATGGGTGTGTGTATGTAGTCTTAGCGTGAGTTAGTTTAATTAGTGTGTAAGCCTAGGAACCGGTGACCTCACCAGTTTGGTACCATAGTCCTTACCACAAATTTCCAAACTTTTTGCAGAAATGCTCAACGAACTGTACTGGGGAACGTTACACCGAAGACGTTGGCCACGCGAATCAAAAAGCATATTCTTCATCCAGCACATTCCCCCATAATGACAACTATATTAAAATGAAAGAAATCCCAGTTCATGCAGAGGGATACCGACTATTTCTCTGCCCGTGTGCCATCCACGAGTGAATAGGAAACAGAACTAATGATACTGGTGGATTATGAATCCTCTGTACAAACCGTGTAGTGGCTTGCAGATTACATATGTAGGTAGGTCCAAAAATTACAAACGAGAAACGAGAGGTTCTAGAAAATCTCTCTCTCTCTCTCTCTCTCTCTCTCTCTCTCTCTCTCTCTCTCTCTCTATCTCCCTCCCTCTCTCTCTCTCTTTCTCTCTCTCTCTCTCTCTCTCTCGCACTCTTTCGGAAACATACACTGATGGGCCAGTAGTTAAGACGACCTGCTCAGTACAGCAGTCGTTCTGTGTGACATAAATTCGACACGTCCTTAGTAGTCTTGCGGAGGTATGTGGCACCAGCTGAGTACGCATAGGCTATGCAGTTCCATAAATTACGGACCAATGGTTTGTGGGTTCGGAGCTGCCTCCCGATAGCCTCCCAGATGTGTTACGTCGGTTTTAGATCAGTCGAATCTGGAAGCCAATACAGCAACGTGAGTTGACTGTAATGCTCCCCAAATCACCACAGCACAAGATTGTTATCCTGCTGGATGATGCCAACGCTGTCAGGGAAGAAATAAAGCTTGGAAAGATGCTGGTGATCCGCAGTGAATGTTCACGAAGTCCATTACTGTCACGGTGCCATCGATTACCGCAACAGGTAGCACAACCGTTCAGCATAGCATTACACTGACCCCACAGCATACACAGCATAACACTGACCCACCGGCCTGAGTCCTTGCCGTTACCGCTACGCATGTCGCGTGCAGTCGTTCATCTGGATGACGGCGTATCCGCACGCGACCATCGACCTGATGGAACTAGGAACGCGATTCATCCAACCAGGCAACACGTTTCCGTTGATCCACGGTCCAGTCTTGATGAACCCCCTGCAGCAATAAGGGTCAACATGGAAACACGTAGGGATCGTCTGCTTCGGGACGCAATATTCAGCAATGTGCACTGAAATGTGTGCTCCGAAACACTTGTGGCTTCACAGGAGTAGTACCCTCTCGTCAGAGCTGCCACACGTCGCTGCCTTCGCTGCCATACAGAGCAGACAAGCAGGCAGGCCTCAGAACACATACTGAGGCACGTACGTTCAACACCTTGTCGCCTACTCGTGGTTTCGCCGGCCTTCAACTACTTTTCATATGCTGTCACGACACCAGCTTTTTCGAGATCCTCGTTCCCAAGCGCCGGGCCGTAACAGACTGCGCTTTGTCCAAGCCGCTTATGTCAATGGATTTCCTCATTTGTGTTCCGTCTCGACGCTAGAGTGGGCCCCCATTCGTCTTTGCTCAGCCTTCCTTTCCACGTAACATGCTAGCAACGGCATTCAGTCCCGCTATCGGAAGAAATCGTTACATTGTGACCCATTAGTCTAGGTTTAATGAACAGGAAACGAGACGTACTAGAGTATTGAGAAGTGCACGGCTCGTGTTCATGCCATTTATTGTTTGTCATCTTTTATTACGATACTGCCGCCGCGTTTTCTTATTCCATTTCTGGCGTCACTAACTTCTTACCTTACTTGCCAGTGAGTAGCGGCCGCAGCGCATATCGATAAGCACGCTGTCGTACAATCTCTGGATCGACTGACAGTATTTCCGGGTAGTCGAGTGTCTGAAAAGTCAGTTGGACCTGCAGTGGAGTCGGGATGCAGCAGTAGTGCAGTCGGAAACAGAGCACCAGTGAGGTGAGGACAGCCAGTGCTTGCCGACCACTGGCGACACACTTGCACTTTCCGACTAAAGGATACTGGAGCGGGAACGACAGTTGGTTGGTCGTTCTGTCGGTCGTCCCATCAGCCGACGTCTGTTTGGTCCTTTGTCCGTTTCTGACAAGGGAACCTCCCCATCGCACCCCCCTCAGATTTAGTTATAAGTTGCACAGTGGATAGGCCTTGAAAAAATGAACACAGGCAAATCGAGAAAACAGGAAGAAGTTGTGTGGAACTATGAAGAAATAAGCAAAATATACAAACTGAGTAGTCCATGCGAAGATAGGCAACATCAAGGATAATCTCAGGTCAGGAGCGCCGTCGTCCCGTGGTTAGCGTGAGCAGCTGCCGAACGAGAGGTGCTTGGTTCAAGTCTCCCCTCGAGAGAAAAGTTTTTCTTTATTTTGGCAAAGCTATGATCTGTCCATTCGTCCACTGACGTCTCTGTTCACTGTAATAAGTTTAGTGTCTGTGTTTTGCAACCGCACCGCAAAACCGTGCGATTAGCAGGCGAAAGGACGTGCCTCTCCAATGGGAACCGAAAACATTTGATCGCGAGGTCATAGCTCAACCGATTCCTCCACAGGAAAACACGTCTGATATATTCTATACGACACTGGTGACGGCATGTGCGTCACATGACAGGAATATGTTGTCGACCCACCTAACTTGTACACTTGGCGAATAGGTAAAAACATTCTTCTACGTTGCCCGATTTAGGTTTTCTTGTGGATGTGATAATTACTCCCAAAAAAGTGATGAAAACATAATAGTTTGTCACCTAAACTGCAACAAATGAATCCAACAGTTTCACAGTCGCTCACTTTTCTCTGTGCTCTGTCCAAACATATGTTTTTAACGTTTTCAAATTTTTCCTTGTGGAGACCGTCAAATCCTGCCTATGTCCAAGTAAATCTGAACATGTCATGGAATTTTGGAGAGCGAGGTTGATTATGTGTGAGTGCCTGAACTTTGATAATTGTATGAAAATAAAAAATTAAACTTTTCGCTCGAAGGGAGACTTGAACCTAGGACCTTTCGTTCCGCAGCTGCTCACGCTAACCACGGGACCACGACGTTCCTGCTTTCAGTCTATCCTTGATGTTGCCTATCTTGCTCATGGACTACTCAGTTTGTATATTTTGCTTGTTTTTTCATAGTTCCACACAACTTCTTCCTGTTTTCTCGATTGATCTGTGTTCAGTTTTTCAAGGCCTATCCACTGTGCCAACTTATAACTAAATGTGAGGGGGGTGCGATGGGGAGGTTCGCTTGTGAGTGGCGGCAGGCGGTCGATTGGCCCAGAGCAGCTAGAAGGTACCCGTCACGTGGAGTCGGGCCGGAGCAGCTGGTGGCGTGCACTTGCAGCTGGAGTTGTGAGGCGCTTCTTGCAAGGGTTACGCAGTTGGTCGTTCTCCGGTCTTGGACTCTAAAGCTGAGTGCTCACTTAACCTACTATCAAGCCTCAACTGCTATCGCTTCTCTTCGTTTGATCCTGGTTGTTGATTTCTGCGAGATTCCCGCTAGCAACAAAGTGTGTGCATTGAAGTCGACTAGAACTGCAGCCGTTTTCTTGGATGGGGTTTAACTCAATTTAATTCACTCCTCTATTAATGAAGTGCACCAGCGGTATCTTCTGCTTTGTGGCCTTAACGTTCCGGCTACCTTCCCTGGGTGTCGACGTCGTTTTTGGCAGTGTATTTTCCTCATTGTTTTGTTGGTGTCCAGCATGGCACGGCTTGTCGAGCACCTCTCGTGCAATAAAATAAGAAATGGCTAGCCACAGCCTAGGGGATTATTTCTCCTTTTATTCTCAATCTGTCTGTACAAATTTGGCCTGAAGCCACTTTTAAGTACACTCGTTCAACCAGCTTCGAAAATACTATAGTTCGTCAGTTCATGTATGAGTTATTAATCGGAATTAGAATCTAAGCAGATTCAATTAGATTTTTGTAACAGACGCACTTCAAAAAGGCGTAAGAGCACAATTATACAGTTACGCTAATAATTAACATAACGGACAGTTGCAAGCCATCGTGGAGTCATTTCAAAACTGTACCTCAAGTGGCTCTAAGCATTATGGGACTTAACAACTGAGATCATCCGTCCCCTAGAGCTACTTAAACCTAACTAACCTAATGACATCACACACATCCATGCCCAAGTCAGGATTAGAACCTTCGAAACAGCGCGGTTCCGGACTGAAGCGCCTAGAACCGCTCGGTCACAGCGGCCGGCGCTGGATTGGGCACCAATATCCAGAACGTTGGGCTATTGACGTGTTGTCGTCGTTTTGCTTGTCGGGCGGAGCAGAACTGATTTTGTTAGTTGGTTTGTCGACTGGCCATCGGTTGGGTTACCTTCCAACTGAGAGGTTGTCTGTCTGCCTGCCTGTCTCACCTAAACGTGCGTTAGTGTTACTTCGCAGGCCGACTCTTGGAAACTTCTCAGCGCGCTCCTTGTGTTTTTCATAGTGGTTTCCTTTTAGCCTTAAGCACTCTGTGTGGCCCTCAGTCAAATTTTAATCTCCCTTAAATTAAAATTTCACAATTTTTGTCTTGCCCCTAGGTCATAAGATTTGTCTTCTTTAGTATGTGGCCTTCAGTCGAGCTTAATCTCTCTTAAATTAAAAATTCAAAATTTTAGTCTAGCCCTTAAGTCATAAGATTGTTATTCTTTAGTATGTGACCTTCAGCCGAGTTTGCATGAAATGTTTTAAGCTAAGGCCTTCAGCCTGTTAAATTGAAAGCCCTTCTTTCTAGGATTTAGGCCGTTAAATTGTTTGGTTAATATGCGGCCATCAACCGGGTTTCAGCCTATCTAGAATTAACATTCAAAATCTTTGTTTTGGTCATAAGCCGCAACACTGTTCTTGATTAATGTGTGGCCTTCAGCCTATTTTTATTGAAGTGAAATTTTTTTTTGAAAGAAGTGACACTTCCAGAATAACTCCTGTACATCAATTCCTTTCTTAGGCCTTGGGCCCTGGATTTTCGCATGTGACTTTCAGCCGATTGAAATCAAATCAAAGGAGCTCTTTCGTTAAAACCTTGAGAGTTTTTAATTCTTGCTTCTGTTATTGTGTTTCAACTAATAAAATTTATATGTTGAGTGTAACTGACAGCAATTTATTTTGGCCCCTTTCCACAAATATAACCTTACTCGCTCTGTCCTGTTAGTACAGGGATTTCAAATATATTTCTGTCTTTTTATTTATTGCTTTAATGATGTGGCGTTTCTCCGTAATTAACGGACCGCAGTGGGAAATGACCAATCAGACTATTCTTCTTCCCCACTGTGATGGATATGCAGGTTTGGAAAGTGGGAAGACTAATAGGATACTCGATAAGGCTATATTTTCTTATTGGTTTTCCGGTCTTAGTCTCGTACTTCCTCTGAAACGAGGCAATGAAAATTTTCTTCATCTTTTAATTTCCAGGTATGATAGCATTGATTCATTGTTGTTACGCCTGTTGGTTATTTTCATCCAGCGACGTCTTACTTGTACAGTTTCAGTTCATGTTCGAGAAATTAAGGCATAGAAAATCAGATCATACGGATTGGTGCATTATCGTACCGCTATGTTACGAACATATCTATGGAGAATAGCAATTGCTATCCGTTGTGGCAACTTAGAATCTGTTACTACAGATGGTGTAATGTATCCCTATCAGCAAGGAAAGATTTTGAAATTATGACTGAAATGCTGATATTGTATTCTTGCGTAGTCTAATTGACACATCACAATGACCAACGCAGGAATAGAATATGGAAAGCATAACTGAAAGTAATAATATTAGTGCTGAATTATCTCTAATGCGGATTGTCAATTTAAGTTAATTTGATTACCTGAGTTAATAGTCGCTAGGGTCAGATCTTCTGACAACAGAACGTGATCTTGTGAAGTATAATGCAACAAAATAATTTGCGTCACACTAGGAAACATCAATCAGAATTCGATAAAGAAATTTAGGCTGCAAGGTTCGACTTTTTCTATATAGTCGAAATCTGCAAGTAATTGCGAGCTGATGGCACCCAAATAGACACGTCAACAAAGTGAGCTCCTTTCAACGTAATTAACACCAAAATGTAACAAAACACCAAATGTCTTTAGTGAAAGGAAGTAGTATCACATAAACCACCTCAGAATCTCCAATTATTATTTTAAATATAGTACGAACAAATAACACGAGATGCTTTCACTCTGGAAAGCAGAAGCATAACGGTAGCAGATAGAAGGCGATTCGTGCCATTCTTATTTTTCAAGATGAACATCGAAATAAAAGCAACAATGACTGTACAAATATTGTGTGCTATTATACAATTTTATCTTTGCAGAACGAAACAATTAACACACTAAGATACTCTGCCAGAAATTCTTTTAATAGCCACATGAAAAAGGCATAATTTAGGACATCTACGCAAAATTTATTTCCAGTATTGCCTCTGCCAGTGGCACCCAGGTAGTGTTCAACGCCTGCACGAGAATTACTGTTTCAGACTCCTCGTTGCTTCCCCAGGCTGTCCCAAGTGAATTTCAGATTGGTTCCTTTAACAAGACTGCAGCTAGTTCCCATTCCGTACTGTTCTTACCTCCTCCTTCCCGAAGCTTAAACAAGGGGCTGGGGAGTGCCAGTCTTGGCGCGAAAAAAGATTACTGTTGTACTAGCCGTACACGGGATGTAGAGGGATCTACAATGAATTTGTAGTCGAGTGAAATGGTATAACCTGCAATTTCTGTAACAGCCACTTCTGTTAGATACTTTATATGAGTGCCTTTTAAAATCCGAGATGCTGGAGTTGGCGGTTGTGTGTTTGTGTGTGTGTGTGTGTGAGTTGTGCTTGCTTGTGTGTGTGTGTGTGTGTGTGTGTGTGTGTGTGTGTGTGTGTGTGAATGATGAATGATGAATGGTGAAAGGTGTGTGTGTTTCTTTTACTGACGAAGGCTGTGGCCGAAAGCTTTACGTGAGCGTCATTTAATTGTGCCTGTTTGAAACTTGACGCGTCTTCTTTGTGGTAAGTAGCAATCTGTCTTTTCCTACATTGTTGATATTCCTACCTGCAGTTTCCATTGATGATACTTTACTTCTGCTCTTTTTGTGACTTGATGCGTCTTCTGCTTTGTGCCTTGATAAAACGTTTTGCTCCTACCCAACAATGTGTTCTAAAATTTACAGATCTTCACGATTTTAGCCCGTACGGTCTTGAGCACTGATACTGCGTGAATAAAGCAATGAATTTCATTCTGTGAAATGATTCCATCTGTATAGGCCAAGAACACTGCTCAGTTGACAGTTCCGATCAGTACTTCAGAGCCTCCTGTCAGTGTGTTGCTTCTGTTTAAAATGCTTCCGTAATGTAGTGCAGAAGTTTCACTATAGTGGACACCAGCTCTGAAACGAATAGCTGATAAACATCTGGAAGGTACCATACAGAATACTCAACAGTAGATAACTCAAAACGAGGTGGCCGAGCGGTTCTAGGCGCTTCAATCCGAAACCGCGCTGCTGCTACGGTCACGGGTTCGAATCCTGCCTCGGGTATGGATGTGTGTGATGCCCTTAGGTTAGTTAGGTTTAAATAGTTCTAAGTCTAGTGGATTGATGACTTCAGATGTTAAGTCCCATAGTGCTCAGAGCCATTTGAGGTACAGTTTTGGCCTGCAACTGTCTGTTTTGTTTATTATTAGCGTAACTGTGTAACTGTGCTCTTAAGCCATTTTGAAGTACGTCTGTTACAAAAATCTAATTGAGTCTGTTTAGAGTCTAATTCCGATCAATAACTGATACATGAACTGACGAACTATTGTATTTTCAAAGCTGGTTGAATGAGTGTACTTAAAAGTGGCTTCAGATAAAAATTGTACAGACAAAAGGAGTATAAAAGAAGAAATAATCCCATAGGCTGCGGCTAGCCATTTCTTCCTTTACCGCACGAGAGGCGCTCGATAAGCGGTGCGATTTAGGATTCGGAAAGGCGCATCGACTGCGGATCGAACTGACTAAGGAATTAATGGTGAAGGCCGCTGTGTCAGCCAGTCTGGAAATGATTTTTAGTTTGTTTCCTACGTCCGAAAAGGTGAATATATGGCTGGTACCTATGCCCCTCTTCAGTTACACAATATGCAAATACTAGACGCAGACATTTTGGGTGCACAGGAGGGAGAGGGGTGGCGATAGTGAGGGCATCCGGTCATCCTCTGCCGCTAACATTGCCATATCCTTAAATTACCATGTCGACACCGTGAGCATATGGGATAAAACAACAGGTAAAACAGGAGAAGAAAAGATCCTTTATACCAGGCGTGCTAGTCCTGCAATGATCGCAGGAAAACTGTAAAGTTTGGAAGATAGGAGAAAAGGTAGTGGCAGAAGCAATGCGATAATATATTAATATGCGCTAACAGGTGTTCTGATTCTTTGATCACATACTGTATAATGCTCAGTTGAGACACTCTGATCATACAACTGTGTTAATTATGTAATTACAAACGGAGATGTTTTACTATTAGCTATTTCAATTACAGTTAATGTAGAAGGAAGGCCAGATGCTACTAATTATTATAAAGTGCAGTACACACACAAAGTCTTGAATTAGACTGGGTCCTAACGTGCAAATCCCAACAGAGGGTGGACATTTAAAACCTGAGACCATCCAAAACACAACAGCCAAGGTAATGCCAATAGTACTGGTGATAGATACTGTGATAGCGAAATAGTAGACAGTAATCAGTGGGGTATGCAACTAGGATAGTCTGCACCATCCTTATGTGGCCGGTCAACGTCACATAAGGAATTTGACCAACGGGGTATTGCGTGGCTGCAAGGCAAAGACTTGGAAACAGCCAGTCTGTCCCTGCTCTAGTGGCGTATATTAGGTGGATTTAATTAAAGTGCAACTAATAAGGAGGTCCAGCGTCGGTTGCAATAATCGCAAGACAGCAGAACTTAGTATATATATTAATCCGTTCATTCGGAACTGATTACGCTTGAAGAAAATTAGCTCCAGTTTTGACCAATAGCTGCAAATCTGGTGCTGTACAGCATATCGTCGACGTTTCCGTACTCATATTGAACAAATTGTGCAAGCGACGTTTAATAACGTAAATAAATGTAACATACTGCAAGTACATAGGAAAAAAATCGACTACTGTACAGTTACACTATTGATGACAAACGGCTGGGGACTGCGTGTGCCGTAAAATATCTAGGGGTAACTATCCAGAGCGGCCTTAAGTGGAATGACCATATAGAACAGATAGTAGGAAAAGAAGACAGCAGACTCAGATCCATCGGAAGAATCTTAAGGATATGTAACTCATCCACGAAAGAAGTGACTTACAAGGTGCTTGTTCGCCTGATTCTTGAGTATTGTTCATCTACCTGGGATCCCTATCATGTAGGACTGATAGAGGAGATACAGAAGTTCCAACGAAGAGCGGCGCGTTTCGTCACGGGATGGCTTAGCTGGCGAGAGAGGGTTACGGAGAAGCAAAACAAACTCCATGTCAGACGTTACAAGAGAGGCTTCGTGCATCACGGAGAGCTTTACTATTGAAATTTCGGAATAGCACTCCTCAGGAGGAGTCAGACAATTTCCCCCCACATATATCTCGCGTAGTGACCACGAGGAGAAAATTCGATAAATTAGAACCAATACAGACGCTTACCGACAATCATTCTTCCCACGCACTACTCGTGAGTGGAACGGTGCTGGCAGGATCAGATAGTGGTACCGAAAGCACCCTCCGCCACACACCATTATGTAACTTGCGGAGTACGATGTTGGTGTAGAATAATGAACTCAACATAATGTCTGTCTTACTAGTGACCTTTTATACCCATGTCCCACTCCTGATACATTAGACATGGAAACATTTAGCCGGTCGTTGTGACCGAGCGGTTCTAGGCGCTTCAGTCTGGAACCGCGCGAACGCTACCGTCGCAGGTTCGAAGCCTGCCTCGGGCATGGGTGTGTGTGATGTCCTTAGGTTACTTAGGTTTGAGTAGTTCTATGTTCTAGGGGACTGATGACCTCAGATGTTAACTCCCATAATGCTCAGAGCCATTTGAACCATTTTTTGGAAACATTTATGTACATCTTTGTTGCATTCACAGGACCAGATTTCTATCTGGTGTCAAAAATTGGAAGTAATTTGCTTTTTCAGCGTGAACTGGTTCCGCACCAACGCATCAAAATCTCTACCAAGTTTCGCCGCCATACAGTGAATACAGCACACACTGGATCTCTGTGAGTAGCTCACTTTAACCCCGGCAGCCTTGGCATGTTTCCTAGCGAAGAAATCATCCGCTTTACCTGATAAACAAACACCACGAACAGTTAGCTAATTTCGAAAGTTCTAGACTTAAAACAATGCCGTGCAGCAAATAACATACATAAAAATCATAGGAACATTATATAGAATTAACAAACGAAAATAAAATTGTCACTGGAGAAACTCGACCCCATATTGATATGATACTCTGAAGGAGAGACTAACGCAATATCCGATGCACCGCTTCATTACTGCAGCAAGTCTCTCTATAAATGTCTACTGGTATTGGTGGGGCAGTTGAGACTACTGTCGCGATGGATACGCACTCATCGATGTGTCGGGGTATAAAAAGTAATGAAGAAAGCTGCCAGGAAGTGGACTCAGGACAAAGCTGTGCGTTTAATTATTTGTTAGGAAGAAAGGTCAGCGTTTGGAATGTATAGTTGCAGGACTACAATAACTGACATAAGAAGCAAAGTTTGTTGGCTGAAATGCCTACAGTTTATAGCACCTCTACAAAAGAAATTTACCATAAAATACACAATTTTAGGAATCAGACGAAGCAGTTTTATAATATATATTTATTAAGATAGAGAAACTTGTGAACTTATATTTGCAAGTAAGAGTTTTGCAGCTTTGAAAACTGCCATTTAACTTCAAGTGATATAGCTATAATTTTATATGACGTGGTATTCAATTATTACATTATTATACAAGGTGTTGAATAACAGACCTCTCCCAGGAGCAGTTCCCAAATCACCAGTTAATTCGAACTTCCGAATCATGTTCTTCAAACCCACTGCAGAAAAAGGACCTCTCCGCGTTCCTTTAATGCGTCGATACCCACGAAGATCAACAGCACTACTGAAATTGTTTGATAAAACAGCTATACGAATAAGGCCTTGCTCTCCTTGTCCAGCCTAATGTTGACTGTCTGCAATTGTGGTGCACACTGAGGATTGTGTTTCAGCCTTACGTCGCCTACCAGTACGGGCGCCCAGTGGCAAGTCATGACACTAACACTATCAAAAACGCAAATCCTACAGCGCACAGTTTGTACATAATCCCTGTAAAGTCAGGTAGCCATGCGGTAAACAGTTTTCTGTTCACACTGCCTCACATAGCAAAAGTTTAATTAGAGGTACCCCTTGTTTACACGAGGAGAACTGAGTGAGTGGTAGAAGCCGAAATGGAAGATCAATTTTGGTTTTAGGAGGAATGCAGGAACTTGCGAGATAGTGCTGACCGTACGAATTATCATACGAAGTGTATCGAAAAATAATAAAGCACATTTGTAGTATTTGTAAATTTAAGAGAAAGCTTTTGGTAATGTCCGCTGGAACACACTCTTTGAAATTACGAAGTAATCGAGGATAAAATACAGGAAACGAAGGTTATCGTCAAGGTTTTTTCCATTCTTGCAAGGATAACCACTGTGGATCCGTACCTGATAATGTTTCAGGGAACGTATCTTACACATCTACTACTGACGTCTTTGTCCATTTTGCCATAATCAATTTCGAGGCCACACTGGACTCGCATTCGGGAGGACAACGGTTCAATCCCGCTTCCGGCCATCCTGATTTAGGTTTTCCGTGATTTCCCTAAATCGCTTCAGGCAAATGCCGGGATGGTTCCTTTGAAAGGGCACGGCCGACTTCCTTCCCCGTCCTTCCCTACTCCGATGAGACCGATGAATTTGCAATTTGGTCTCTTCCCCCAAAACAACCCAATCCAATTTCGAGGCTATGGCCCCAGTATCAGACGCACATGCTCAAATATACATAACGAGTAAATCACAGGTCAACATAAAAAGGTATAAAAATCAAATTAGAGCACTTACGTTGCCATTCTGCCTGAACAATTGCAAAGAGACCACGAATATGGAAATGAAGGTTAAAATTACATACCGAACACAGACAATTAGAAATAGATGATGATGATGATGATGTTTGGTTTGTGGGGCGCTCAACTGCGTGGTTATCAGCGCCCGTACAATTACCCAATCTTTGCTCAGTCCAATTTCGCCACTTTCCTGGATGATGATGAAATGATGAGGACAATACAAACACCCAGTCATCTCGAGGCAGGTGAAAATCCCTGACCCCGCCGGGAATCGAACCCGGGACAATTAGAAATAGCAACTGTGTGAAACAAACGCATAATGGAATATGATTACCTGTATGCTAATGAAAAATTAATAAAAATTGATGGAAAGAGTTTCTAAGTGTAGATTATCTCTAAACGATACGTTAATACCTGGATGAGGAGTATAACGGATCTTTTACGTTGGGATAAATTTATTTTATTTTTTGTTAGACGTTTTCGTTAAATAGCTGAATAAATTGTAATTAGGAATAATTTAATTAAGCAGAGTAGAAAAGATAAAGTCAAAGAGATATTCATTGGGAGGACATTGTCGTAATGTAACGTCATTGCGTTGTTCGGTTGTTAAAACAAGTCGTTTGTATTTCGTTCTGCTGTTCGGTCGTGCGGGTATCTGAAAGGAATTAATTCGGGGACGAGAATAAACTTTCACATAATAGTTACAATTCGATGTTTCGACAAAAGGGGTTAACGTCAGTGTTAATTTGAATTGTGGGCGACAGGATTAGTTTTGACAGATACGTGAAAACGGACGTAACAAAAGTTATTCGTATATCATCCTTGAACGTGACTTTTTATTTAATTAACGATTGCGAGCTCATTAAAAGCTATTATCTCATGATTAGGATCAATCCCTCTTTCCTCCTAGATAGTGATCATTCATTAACATTTACGTCATAAGAAAAAGGATTATTAATGAAAATGATGTTAAATGACAATTACGTGTTATTCCGTTAGTGTGGAACCGACGTAATATCTCTGAAATGACATTGATATATAATTTGTGTTAAATACTGAACTGAGATAGGAAGTAAATTGAAATTAGTGAACATTTGATACTGAGACTATAGAAGCAGAAGCACTTAAGGTTTCTCTTCTATAAAATGGCAAAATAGGTACGAACTTTAACTCAATAGTCGACATTATTTATTGCAAAGACATTAGCATTTAATACTTATTTTGACGACGCGCTGTTAAACAAAGGAACGTTGAGTCTCTGTATGAGTAGTAAAATTAAATCTAAAAACATAATTAATAACGGCGAACTCCGCTTTAACAAATTGTATTGCGTGTCGTCATCGGGCAATAACTGCTCAACCCTGGAGACTTGTGTGATGAAATTAGAAGTCAGGCATATAAAACAAACTTAAAAATCCATTCAAGCTACAGTGGATTCGGCACACAACACGACGTGGGCAGTTATAGGAGCAAGTGAAAAGAATAATAGGAGCAATGTGAAAATAGGTGCTGCACTCTATTGCCACTAATTGAGTGACAGGCAAAAGTCGATCAATTAGTATAAGGATCACTGGATCAACGAGAATTTCATACGGATGATAACATCTACATTCAGTTTCACCTTACGGTCATAAGAAAATATCTCACAAGGATATGCTCCCATTCCAACTCCATTGCTGCCTCATCATCAGTTTAGCTGAAGGGGGTAGCTAAACAAATTAGTAACTTGAATGAGCGAGTTAAAATTTGGCGTTCCCACTGACAGCTGGTGTTAGGCTATCTTAGAACTGAAACAACCAACAGTAAACTTCATTGTCACACTGCTCTGTTCAAGTGGATAGGCCACCAACTTACTCGAGATGGCATTTGCTTACATTAATTTTGCAGTGGTACAGCTTCAAACTGCTGCAGAAACCGTGCCAACTTATGATAAGCGCTTCTCCAAATGACGTACACTTTTATTTCCGTGCGCTCCGGTAATTAACAATTACATATCATAATTAGAAGCGCGCAACTGAAAATCACGCCAGTGGACGCTCCACATTCCCATCCCAGAGCTGGCGCGTTTTACGAGGCGAGCCTTTGTTGCGAAAGGTGTCAGTTACAGTGGACGAGGACAACGGAATTAACTGGCCGGCTGTGCCTACTCATCTTTATTGAAGAGTAATTATACAAACCAGTAATTTGTTCCGGAACAGTTAAGCCCGTAACGGGGCCGCGCCATTGGCGATTGGCTGTCCGTGTAGAAGGGAGAATTGTTTGACCACGTCCGTCCTGATTAAAAATCACATCGTGGCCAATGATTGAATTTAAATAAAACACGAGACGCGCACAGCGCCACCACAGCGCCGAATGACACACTTTGTGACGCCAAATACGTGGATTTTGCAATTATGCAAAATAAGTAACTGGTAGAGTTGCGCGGGAAAAGTACGTATGCTGTTATGTCCTAATTATATACGGCAGCGTAAAACGGCGATGCTATAAAATTGGCAGGTATTCATCTTGCCTAACTGGTTTCCCGAGAGCGGAACGGAGCAAAAACTTCACGGACGCTGTTTAACGATCACAGACTGCAGAGAATACGCTGGCTCACACATCACGAGAATATTAATTAATTGGTTTCCTACTTTTACCGTAATATCATTTATGATAACTATTCTGAAAGATTTTCCGCACAAATAATTTAATGGATATTATCCGTGCTGTGATAGCCACTCCAAGCACACTTTTGGTACACTGAGAAAGGGAAGTAACCGCTGTAATGACTATGAAACCAAAGTAGATTATTCTTTATTGGTAATTTAGTTTCCCCACAGGGCGGTGAACTGTCATCAGCATCCCCTAGTTCTACCCCCGTATAAAATTATTATTTACGATAGTGAAAGAAGCTATATTCGATTGACCAATTAAAAAGTATGACTATTTAGTGTACTCCGGGACCTTCAATGAAATGGACCTACGTAATGCTGATGAGAGCCGAGCAGCTCAAGACAAGGACAGATGATTACGCAGGAAGGACAACTGAGTAGGACGGCAGCAAGAGCGGATGAGAGTCTTCTATGAGAGTTTAAGATGTTCAAATGGTTCAAATGGCTCTGAGCACTATGGGACTCAACTGCTGTGGTCATAAGTCCCCTAGAACTTAGAACTACTTAAACCTAACTAACCTAAGGACATCACACACATCCATGTCCGAGGCAGGATTCGAACCTGCGACCGTAGCGGTCGTGCGGTTCCAGACTGTAGAGCCTTTAACCGCTCGGCTACTCCGGCCGGCGTTTAAGATGTGCGTGCACATATACGAGAATTGATGGGTCAACAATGAGGCAGTGAAGGTAGGGACGAAGCCTAAAGCTATAGCTGGACTTCTCGATCAGGAAGGAGAACTCAATTCAGATAGCTTGTAGCAGAATGTAGATAGTATAAGATCTTTGTATGTGTAAATGACGATCAGTAGACGTAATTCTCAAATCAGGCACGTTAGTAATTTTGTAAGTTTTCTGTTTAATATTTAACAATTAACTTCTGTGTTAGCCTGTAATAGAAGGCTAATCCTAGATGTTTTAGTGTATTGGGGACCTGAATAGAATGGCTGTGTGCGTTGAAGTGCAAATCAATGCGGCGAAATATCCGATGCTTCGTCCATTCTACGTCTACACCTACATACACACTTCTCAAGCCGCAGTATGGTGAATGGGAGAGGGTTCCTTGTATCACTATCCATCTCCTGTTCCACGCGTAAATGGAATGGCAGAAAACCTCTATCATTATGTTTCCGTACGAACTCTGATTTCTGTTAATTTGTCTTCGCGGTCCTTGCACGATGGCAGAAAAATCGTTCTGCATAAATCTTAAAATACTTGTTCTCTAATTTTTCTCAAAAGTATTTCGCGAAAGTAATGTCGTTGTCCATCCCGGAGTTTCACATTGAGTTCAGAAAGCATCTCCGTAATACTATAGTGTTAACCGAACATACCGTCAACAAATTCACCAGCACGCCACCTTTATTCCGACCTGGTGTGGATGCGAAACACTCGAGCAGTACTCAAGAATGGGTTGCACTAATGTTGTATTCGCACTCTCCTTCATAGGTGATCAACACTTTCCTAAAATTCTAGCAACAAACCACAATCGATTAGTCGCCTTCCGTACTACCGTCCTTACGTAATTGTTCCATTTCAGAGGCCTAGATATTTAATCGACGCAACTGTATCAAGCAGCACACTAAAAATACTGTATTCGAACAGTACGGGCTTGTTTATACTACTCATCTGAATTACCTTACACTGTCTTGGAATCTGTCATTTATGACACCACATAGAAATTCTGTCTAACCTTCTGTATCCACCTGCAGTCACTCAACGACTATACTTCCCGATGAAGTACAGCGACATCAGCAAACAGTAGCAAATTGTTGCCCATCCTATCATTGAGATCACGTATGTATATGGTAAACAAGAGCTATCATATTGGGAAATTCCTGTCGATACTCTTCGCTCTGAAGATGTGCCATCAAGAACATAGAACACGCTTCTATTACTTAAGAAGTCTTCGAGCCACTGACATTTCTGAGAACCTAATCCATGTGCTCGGACCTTCTGCAGTGGGGTACTGTTTCAAAACTTTCCGGAAATTTAGAAATGTATAATCTGCCCGTTACTATTCATCCACAGTTCGCAGGAAATCATGTTAGAAAAGGGCAAGCTGACTTCCACACGACGATTGCTTTCTAATCCGTGCTGATTTGTGGACAGAAGATTTCCTAACAATAAAAAATACACTATGTATTTCGAGCCCTGGCGGCTCATCTTCAGGTGCTTTGATATTCTACATCAACTTCACATTTCGTTTGATTCTGGGCCTAGACGGATCACATTGTTATATTACAAGATGCCACATTATGAAATGTAAGTTTATAAATCTATGATAAAGCGAAAAATAGCTTACTGTTTCTAATAGTAGATATATGATTCTTGAGAACAGTTTATGTACAAATACACATTTTCTGTTAAACAGCGCATCTGTAGAACCATTTTGACACAGCGCATTTTTGAACACAATTTAAAACAAGTCAATGAATTTCGTCCATAAAGATACTGCATTCTTACAAATTCACCGTTATTATTAACAAGGTATTACATTGTTATTTACATAGATTTCCCTAATAATACAAATATTTTAGACTGTGGCAAATGTGCCTACATTTTATGAATGGTTACATTATGAAGTACTTGTTTCTGTAGGAAAAAATAAACTTTTAAATTTACTGAAAAAATTGTGACTACTTGATTCGCTTTGTTCATTAGCCACGTTTTCAGAATATTTCTCTTTATGTTACATTTTTTCTCTTTGCTCCAGCAGATTAAGTTTTTTACAATTGACGTCTGTGTAGAGCACAGCTAAGCTGTTACGGATGTCGCTTAGTCTGTGTCTTTTAAGGTACATGTGGTTAGCTATTGCAGATTTGTCAAAGTAGTCAAGTCTAATGGCATCATTGTGTTCTTTGTAACGTGTATGGATAGCTCTCCCTGTTTTGCCTATGTAAAATGCAGGGCAGCTGTTTCACTGTAATTTATAAACTCCACTTTTTTCTGTTATTGGAGTGTTCTTTTTTACCATGTGAGGTAAGTGGTGTTCCAGTTTGTTGTTTGTGAGGAAAGAAATTTTAATATTCGTACTTCTAAATCAGATAGTAATACTTTTGTGATGCTGTGCCTAAATAGGGTATGATTATGAACATATGTGCAGTGTCAAAGTGCCGACACAGTTGAAACATAAACTCAGTGAACATGATGCTATTGTTGTTAAGGCCAATAAAGGCAACTCCTCTGTTGTCCTTTACAAAAATGATTACTGTTAAAACTCTTAATTTTTTCTCAGAAAATAGCACTGCTGCATTGCACCATGATCCAATCACCAATTTCCAGAAAAAATTAAAGAAATTGCTTTTCCAAGGTAACTTCCTACTACTTGCTAAACAAATTAAAAGTTGTACTGTAATGAACCCTACTACCCTACTTACAGCACAGCCAAAGGTCCACAAGCCTGGTTCTCCACTGAGATCCATTGTCAGCTTTAAGAATACTCCAGCATACAAAGTTTTCCATCTCTTAACTAATATTGTCAGAGAATTTCACAGTTCTGAAACCACTTATTCAGTAAAAAATACTCACTAGTTAACAATGCTTATCACAGGTCTAAAAATCCCCAGAGATACTAAATATGCCTAATCTGACATTGTGAATCTGTTTACTAATATACCTGTCAAAGATACAACTGAAATTATAAGAAAAAACCTTACCAAACAAAAAAACTGATCATATCAGAAATTTCAGAATTGATGGATCTACTTGACTTAGTACTGTCCCACAGTTAATTCTTTTAATTGATAAAATATATCAGCAGGAAGAAGGCTTAAGTCTGGGTAACAACGTGACAAGTCTCCTGGCTGACATATTCATCAACCACTTTGAAAACAAATTCTCTGAAGAGAAAATTAATCATGCTGAAAAAAATTGTTTATTACAAAAAATATGTGGGTGATACTCCAATTTTATGGAACGAAACATGAACTTGATGAACTTCTCAATTGTTGAAATCTCTCCACAATAAAATGAAGTTTACAACTGAATGTGAAATTGACCATTCCATAAATTTCTAAGACCTCACAACTGTTAATGAACAGCAAGAAAACAATTTTTACATTTACAGAAAACCAACTTACACTGATGTCACAGTACATGAATCGTCATACCTTCCAAACATACATAAGTATCCTGCATTTAGAGCTATGCTGAACAGGGCACTCACATTACCGTCGAAACCCAAAGGAATAACACAATAAATTGCTAATATCAAAATAACTGCAAGAAATAATGGATATTCTGAAAAAATGATTGACAAACTGTCAAAAAAAAATAAAGGCCAACATTAGTAGTAGAAGCACTACAGGAAAAACATCTGACACTGCACGTATTCACAAGCGTTCCCTATTTAGGCATAGCATGACAAAAAATTGCTAACTTATTTACAAGCACTAAAATTAAAATTTCTTTCTCCACAAACAACAAACTGGGACATCACTTACCTCACACAGTAAACATAAGCATACCAATAACAGAACAAAGTAGAATTTACCCATTACAGTGTAACAGTTGCCCTGTAATTTACATAGACAAAAGAAGTAGAACTTCCCATACACATTACAAAGAAAGCAGTGATGACTTTACATCTAAACACTTTGACAAATCTGCAATAGCTAACCACATGTACCTTAATAGACACAGACTAAATGACATCTATAACAGCATAACTGTATCCCACATAGACAACGATACTAAAAACCTGATCTGCAAGAGCAAATAGAAAAAATATTACATAAAGAAAACGCTTTCATGAACAAACAGAGTTTAGCAGTCA